>NC_052052.2:108909662-109259204 GCF_903992535.2 Arvicola amphibius | reverse complement strand
GAGAGAGAGGAAGAGGGAGAGAAAGAAGGAAAGAGGGAGAGAAAGAGAAAGTAATAAAATATAAATATTTGCCTTCTGTTAAAATGACAGGCTCCAAAGCTACAGAGAAACCCTGTCTCAAAGAGAGAGAAAGAGAGAGAGAGAGAGGAGAGAGAGAGAGAGAGAGAGAGAGAGAGAGAGATGAGAGAGAGAGAGAGAGATTTGGTCCATCTAGTTCTAGAAAAATGATTTCTAAGCATACAATATCCATTTTAAAGAAATATTCATGGGTTTTATTCCTAGTAAATAAAAGAATCATGTTTTATCATATTTGGCTATTGTCTCTTGGAGGTCTGCTCCTTTCTCAAGGGAAGTGGAGGGGGAGGGGAGGGGAACTGGAGAGGGGTTAGTCAGGAGGGAACTGGGAGAGTGAAGAAGGGAAAACTGTGGTTGGGATGCCTTGTAAGAGAGAAGAAGGTATTTTCAATAGGAAACAATAATAACAACAAAAAGAATGATGGCAACACACATAAACTACAGACCTGAGATGTTCTTTCTGTAGCACTTCTTCACTGGTCCATGACAATCTTTGTGCTAACAACTGAGATTTTATAAAGATATTTACATAATTCTTGATTTTGAAAGAAAGTTTGGTCCTAAGAAAGTTAAACAAATACATAGATATGAACTGTAGACAAGTACCCCAACCATTAGTTCAATGCTGTGCAGGAAAAGCTGTGAGGATTCTAAATCCAGGAGAAACTGGGTGGTAGTGGTGCATGCCTGTAATCCCAGCACTAGAGGAGGAATAAAAACAGGAGGAGACAAATCTGGACACAGTCTCATTCTGAGATTCCTGGAGGCAGGATTGGCCATTTCAGACTGTGGTAGAGGTAATAGCAGCAAACTGTTTTGCTTTTCTGACCTTCCGGGTTGAAGCCCAATTTCTGTTTCTAGGTTTTTATTAATCATACTACAATCTGAATGTGATTTCCTTTCTGACCTCCAAGACCAGCTGTATAATATTAGAGAATTTCTTCTGTGTTATATGAGAGAACTGAAATGGAAAATAATGCAAAAATAATTAATAAATACGAGTTTCTTTGTCCATGGAAAAACTGTATTTTTTTTCTTTTACCAGAATGAAGTATGGTAAATCATAGTATTAGATAGCAAATAAAACCTGCCATAGAGCCTTGCAAAATGACTCCTTTTTCTTTACTCTCTTCTGTTATCTCTTCTTTTCAAATACATGGATAAGTCCATGAGTGTGTTTATGTGGGTGAATGTGTAGACATGTATATGCATGTGTCTATGTGCTTTTCTATGTGGAAGCCAGAGGTTAGCATCAAGTGCATTTTTCAGTTGTTCTCCATATTATTTTTTGAGACAGTCACACACTGAACCCTGAGTTTTTTAAGTGGCTGAACTGGCTGGACAGTGAGCCACAAAGATGCTCCTCTCTCTTTCTCCCTAATGCTGGAATTACAGGCATACGTCATTGCACCTGGATACTTATATCAACATTGGAGATCAGAACTCAAGGTCCTGTGCTTGAAAAAGAAAGTGCATTATCAACTGAACATCACCATGACTCCCTAGTGGTGTCAGTGGATGAAAGGTTGGGAGCTATGAATTGCTAAATTCAAATAACAAGATTAACTGGTTCAAAACCATTTATTTATCCACAAATCTAAAGGGCAGGGTAGATCCAAAAATCCATAGCTCATCATTAGAATACTTCTTACTATGAAATGAAGCTCCAGAGTCAACCCTCAGGGGGTAAAATTACACAGAACTCTAAGATATACAAATTCTTAACTTCACTAAGACATCAAAAAAGATTTTTATGTGTGCGTCCATTTGTATTATGGATTTTGGTTTCGTGTATTAGGTATTTATAGATAGAGAGAGAGAGAAAGAGAAAAAGAGAGAGAGAGAGAGAGAGAGAGTATCACAACTTCAGATTGTACTCAACCTTAATGTTTATCTGAAAATGAATTCGTGCTTCTGATCCTCTTGTCTCTACCTCACAGAGGCTGGGATTTCAAGCATGCGCCTCATGCCCTCACTATACAGAGTTGTGTCTCATGCATGCTAAGCACTCTACCAACTGAGCTACATCTCCCTAGTCCTATGTTTCTTCTGTTTTATTTCTTTTTTTAACTGGCACTCATGTTTACTATTAGAAAATCATTTTGTAATATTGTTCTAGACACGATTTATTGGCAACTCTTTTTCAGGTATAGTGATATATACTGGTAACAAAACTATTCATCAAAAGAGGTGCTCACCCTCTAGACCCCATAGTCTGGGTTGTAGTAACAGAACACCCGTGCTGCACGCGGAAGGTATAACATACTTGTATCTTAGGATCTCCTTTCAGAATACCACTTTAAGACTATTGTAAGCAACCTTGGGTAGTTCTTAAGAAACACTGTGGTCAGATAGTAGTAGGTGAGATTATTTTTACTCCCACTGGGAGCTAGGAAAAGCTAATGCCATCCCAGTAACTAAAAGATGGTGACATGCTCAGAAAGATCCACATAATTTAAAGGTAATGCAAACCATATCTGCTCTTCTTCTAAAACTTAGAATCTACAAAATCTAAATGAAAAAGGCAAAATTTTATTACAAGATGGGTATTTGTTAAACACATTTTGTGAAAATTCAAAATAAATAAGAAGGGACAGATGTATATATAGTCTAAGGATATTGTAGCTTCCCTAGTATTCTCAAATTGATTAGGTGAGATGTCAAGAAACAACAAATCAGAAAGCAAAATTTATCTTTTCTAATGTTCAGTTAAATAGATCTTTCCAGTTTTGTAACATATAGGAAGTTAATATTCTGGTTACCTTGTTTGTTTGTTTGTTTGTTTTTCAATTAGAGATCAAACCCAGAACCTCCTGTATGATAGGCAGGTACTCTGCGGCCAAACTGCATGTCTAGTCCCAGGAGTTCATTCCTTTTATTAGAAGACATTGACTCTGCATAATGGGTATCACTGTGGACTTTTCATACATGAACATAATAGATTTGATAATAAGAACTCCCAGCCTCTTCTATTTCTGCCTCCCTTCTAATGACCCTACTCTTCTGACTACCTGGTTCCCTCTCTGTTGGGGACAAAATTCTTGTACCCACATAGCACCAGGGAACCAGAATGTTTAAACATTCATTGGCCTCTCCTCATAGGAGGAAATTCCTGTTTTCTACCATAAGGCAAGGCGTGAATATTGTTAAGGATCTGGTGACCTTTCTGCTTTCTGTGGAAGCCAACCTCACTCCCCTTTTGCTGTAGAAACAAACCTCACCTAAATTCCACCAGAGTGTTTATCCAAGACTCTCCTTATCTAGATCTTTATTTTTAGCTTCCAGATAATAGAACAGAACCTTAGGGGAGACGTCACAGGTATTATAGCATGCTGATCTCTATGCCAGGAGTCAAAGACCATACTAGATTCTAGACCCACCTTCATGGCCACATGCACTTTATACAAGAATTTTATAGTTACAACTTAAGCTTTATGTTGCTTCTTGAATTGTATGAATGGTTGCCTGGAACCCTGGAATGGGAATGACTGTTGTCTGGAAAACTTTTCCCAATGTATTGTGTTTAAATATGCTGACAAATAACCACCTGGTATCAGCCTCCCCAGTCTGGTCCAGGTTGATGAAGTCTTCTGAACCGAGTGTCTATTATCACCTCTCTCAGCTTTCACTTCTTATTTCAGTGCGTGTGCATATGTATATGTTCGTCTCAGCAAGGTTCAGTTATGGTTGTCTAATCTTGCTCTTGGATTTCCATTAGAATTCAGAGAAATACAATGACTCTCTATGCTAGAACCACCTAGGAGACTGATTGTAGAAGTTTAGCAGGGAGGAGAAGGAGTTCCGTGACGCTTTTGTGAATACCAAATTGGAAGCTGTGCCTGAGGAGAGTAGCACAGTAGGTTTCTAATAAAACCTAAAAGATAAAGTCTGATTCTCCCAATGTCAGGAGTTCTTAAACATCCCTGGCTCCCCTTTCACAAGGGGTTAGGCCATCTCTCCTATGGCAGTTATACTCAGCTGCTTCCTTGGTCTTTAAATTGAAAAATTTTCTGAAATGCTATTTCTGACTGTAGAGTGTTTCTTCATACATAAATTTAGTACTGATAAGTTTAGAACTATATACTACATAACTGAGGTTATAACATTAAACATGTGAGAAAATATAACAGTGAACAGAAAGTTTAAAGAAAGTTGGCAGGGGAAAAAATGCCCACAATTTAAAACATTAGCTACTAGCCCTAGCTATTACCTGAGAGTGATGAAATCCTATGGGGTTCTTGGGACTAAATGGTTGTATAGATAACATCACCATTTTCAGGCAGATGAAAGTCAAGAGAACTATGACGGATTGTAGGTGACAGATTTCAGAATCTTATCTGGGAGAAAATAAAGAGCCCTTAATAGCTACTGAAGAAGAAACAAAAATACCCAGACACAAACTTCTACTGTATATTCATGCGACCAAACCGTCTCTCTGAATGTGGCCAACAGCGGGGCTGACTGAGAAGCAAAGGACATGGCGCTGGGCTCTGATTCTTCTGCATGGACGGGCTCTGTGGGAGCCTCTCAGCGTGGTCGATCACCTTCCTGGACCTGGGTGGAGTTGGGAGGACCTTGGACTTAGCATAGAGTGGGGACCCTGATGGCTCCTTGCCCTTGAGCGGGAGGGAGGGGAGGTATTGGTGGAGGGAAGGGGAGGGAAGGGGGAGAAGGAGGGGCGGGAAGGGGGAGGAGGAGCAGAGGGGAGGGGAGGAGGAGGGAAGGAGATGGAAATTTTTAAATATAAAAAAAAATAAACCATGAGAATGAAAAATAAATAAATAAATAAATATATAACAAAAAACTTCAAATGGGACTCAAATGAAATAGTTAAAATTAAAAAGGTCATTATATAAATATAATAATATATATAAATTAAAAATGGCCAAAAAGCAAATGATCTTATATTGTTATGGTAAAAAAAAAGACTGTCGGTTTGAAACTTATATGGTATTACAAAGTTAAAAACTAAATTTTATTAAAACAAGCTAGTAAGTTTGTTTTGATAATTATCTATATAATTAAGACCTCTTGGAGATTTTCAAATTGGTACAACATGTTAAAGATAAATAATTTAAATGCAGATGGGAATGGAGAGTTGGAAAGAGGAATTATAGAAGAGAGTAGGCCAAAACTAAAATATATATATGAAAATGCCCTTAAGAACCAGCTACAGTGTAATCTAGATTAAAAATAAACAAAAACCATGATAAGGAACAAGTCATTATTTTTAAAAGCATTTGAAAGTTTACATGAGGCATCCCACTTTGTTTATAAGTTTCAAAATTTTTCCTATCCGTATGTACTTTCTGATAATAAAGATAATAAGGCACTTTACCCTTAAGAGAGTTAATTTATTAACATGATCGAACAAATAAGCCAATAAAATTGTCATACTTCCACATTTTAAGACAAGTGTGTTGCAGTATATTTGATTGCACTGTGATGCTCCAAGACTATTAATAAAATTATCCTTGAATCAGGGGGTGGCGACAGTGACTAGCTGATGGGAAATAGCCATAGAGAAGTCAGGAACTTGGAACAGAGAAGACAAAAAAGGAAAGGAATGGCAGGACTAGAGTTTGGCACTTCTTTGGTTAGGGACCTTTAGGGACATACTTTGTTATGTCTCTAGGAAAAAACAAAACAAAACACAACACAACAAAAAGGTTAGCTGGTTGCTTCTTGGCTTCTCTGATCTAGCATGTTTTCACTCCAACAAATGATTTCTAAGTCATTGTTTGTAAATAGAATGGAATGATAAAGATTAGCTTAAACCTACATGTTGCAACCAGGACCAAAGGACCCTCCAGGCTTGGTCTGAGAGGCCAGCAGGGCACTAAATGATGGGTGCAGGCATGAGGCTCCAGAAAATAATTAAAATAGCAATAGATTCATGTGTAGCCACTAAGCTAATAGAAAAACAACACAAGTGTCTTGGGGTGAGCAGAAACATAGACTGAAGAACCTTGACAGGTGAATTAAAACTGTGAAATTGAGTCAATGACAAAAACCGAAATGAGAGGCTAGGATGATGACTAGGAGGTCAACTACTTGATATGAAAGCATGAGGACCCAAGTCCAGCCCCCAAAACTCACATTAAAAACTTGGCATTGTTTTGTACACCTATAACTCGAGGGCTTGGGGAGAAGCAGCTCTGTAGATGCCTCCTGCACAAACATGCGTTTATGAACATATACACACTGAAGAAAAACTAAACGGATTAAGAACCTTCAAGAAGAAGGTGCCCAAACCTAATGCAAATATGGACATAAATGAAAAGCAGGAAGGACAAAGGGAAGAGACAAAAATTTAAGAAAAACATATTAAATTATATCGAGATAGCTTTATTCTAAAATCATCTCATGTTTTGGGACATATATTAGATACAGGACCTAGAGTTAATCCTATTTGAATTCCATCCTGAGAGTGGAAAAGGGAAACATCAGACCTCAACTTCCAGACAGAAGGATATTACTGTTAAGCTGGAAAATTCCTGGTCTTCATTCCAATCATTCTATAGAAGACCTAATTGCATCTGGTATTCACAAAATGAGCAGAAAAAAGAAAGAAAGAAAGAAAGAAAGAAAGAAAGAAAGAAAGAAAGAAAGAAAGAAAGAAAGAAGAAGGAAGGAAGGAAGGAATCTGTAAAGACAGAATGCAATAAGGCTACTATGCAAATGAAATACTTGCTATCCTGTGCTAAATATTATAATAGCGGGTATTAGCGGGTGTTTTACATCTAACAAGAAGCACCATAAAAGCAGAACTTTCAAAATATGGTTACTTCATGATTGAGGGTTTAGATGTAAATATTAAACATGAACTTAGCAGAGAGTTTAATTATGTCTATTTAGGTGAAGTTATCTCTGCAAAGAAATATAAACCAAGATGACACAAGAATTGTTTAGACAAGAACTAGGGAAGCACACATAATAAACAAAGGGCCAAACTGGTGTTTTAATTTATTCTTTTTGTGAAATTTTAATTTAAAAATTGCATGTGAGCAAATAAACTTCAAAACTCTGAATTAAAGAGGATTGGGTTTATTCTTAAATATTTTCATTTATCCTTTGAGTATTTCCTACACTGTATGAATTTTGAGCCTATTCATTCCTTCACCCCAACCATAGTTACTATAATAACTTTGTACCTTCTCACCCAACCTTGAAATGATTCCTGCCTTTTACTTCTCCTTCATTCAAGTACAGTCTATATTGCTTAGTTTTCACTTGGAAACTGGGGCATGTTCTGTTGTGTGGTCAGCATACCAAGGTGTCACATCATTAATGACTCTCTCCCACAAACTATCAAATGTCAATAGATTCTAGACTAATGTTGGGATTATGGGTTCACTTCCAACCAATTGTGCTGGGATTTTTTCTGGCTAGAACTTTGGGCAGTTCTTGTGATGTTGTCATAGTTGATGTTTTTGGCACTTTGATGGATTAATACACACGGAGCCCAATAAGGAGAAATAACAATTTGGAGTATGCACCAATTAATTTAAACAGAATTGCCACTTACGATAGAGTAGCCTGTGGATTGTTGAGAATTACACTAGGGAACATCACATCAAGATAAACTAAGAGGCTCTAGTGATGTAGCTGAGTACATAGACTGCTTGCCTAGCATAAAAACCCCTTAGGTTTCATTCAAATGCTGCGTAAAGATAGAGTCTTGAACACTGAGGAAGAAGAAGCAGGAGGATAAGAAGTCAATGGTTATCCTTATCTACATAGTGAGTTCAAGTCTAGCCTGGGATACATGAGAAACTATATCCAAATGTCAAGAAAAAGTTTAACAGAGAAATTAAGATTTATAATTTGGGGGAAGGAAGAATGATTAAAAGATACTGTGTGGTTCTTTAGAATTAAAAATTTAGAGTACTTATTTTGTCAAATGCTCTGTATTGAAGCGTTCACAATGTGTCTTGGGCCAGTGTAGTCAACCCTATAAAACCAAAGAATCCATTTGACGTTAATATCTTGAGAAAAAGACTGCCTCTTACATTGTTCTCATTTATTCAGTTTTTCTGGTTTTGTTGTTGTTGTTGTTATTCTAAGTAGTACAGATTTCAATAAAATGAAAGTTTCTATGACTACAGTCATGATATATAAATCATGAGATTATAGCCTAACAATGTCCCAATGCTAGGCCACTTCACCCAAACTGCATATACAGTATGTAGAAGCATATTAATTAGCATCAGGCGTACAAACTCTATAAACCAACTTTTCACAATAACCATGATTTTTAAAAAGGAGGTGCTTTTTGAGAAGAGAAAGACACCCACAGCTAACTGTCATTAAGTAGAAAAATATCACAAATATCTCAAAAGTATATTTTTGAGCAGATAACTCAGTTGCTTACAAAAATCCATGTAAAACAACAAAATAAACAGAAACTGGCAAATAAATCTTGGCTCTACATCTGTAGGCCCAGTCATGTTATCAGCTACAATGTGTTTTAATGATATTGAGCTCAAGAGACAAACAGAATGTGGATTTCTCCATAAATAAGGACTTAAAAGCTAATTTTGGGGCCTTGGTTCCATCATCTTGAATTCACAGACATGCCTTCCTTCAGATGTGCATAGTCAACTGTCTTGTGTAAAAGGCCAATTATTTCACAGTCTTACCACAAATCATAGAGACATTCCTCAGCAATATCCACATCCAGTCCCTAGGAACAAATGTTTGATAATTACCACTGTGCATAGTTACAACTCATATTACTCTATGGAAATATGTCTGAAGCATAATTTATGAAATTGCTCCTCACCGAACTTGTCTAAACCCTGGCTTATCATGAATGCTAGAACAGGCCTCCTCCACTAAGCTAAACCTCCAGGCTACAAAACATTCTAAAAATATATTGTGAAATTGTCTACTTTAAAATCTTACCAGAAAATATGTTTAATGAAAAAGAAATAAAGTGTTAAAGACAATCTCTTTTCTGGCCTTTAATTATGCAAAGTAGAATACATGTGTGTGTTCATGGTTGATCAACATTGGGGCATTAAGCTAGTACTTTTCTCAAAGTAGTTTAAAAACATGGGGGAAGAAGACATCAATATGAACCTAATAGATGTTTTACTGCTGAAATATAAAGTTTAAAGAGTTAGTAGTTGGTACATTTTGTTTTAGGTTTTGAATATTTCCTACTGTGCACTCTGAAATGTTCAATGAGTTGGTAAATGAATTAATAGATGGATTATTGGCAAAGGGAAAAGTCCCAGATACCATGTTTAATCTGGTGATTTAATAAATTTATCTCTTTATTAGAAGGCAAATGGTGACTTGTTTATCCCTCTTATACTGCCCCCTTTATCCTCAGTATACAAACACCTGCTAGGAATACATATAGTCTAAAAACAAAATTGTCAAAATGCTTTCCACAAAAGTTACTAAAGGCTATTGTTAACCAAATCAACTCTTTCATGCCTTCAGTGTGAAAGAAAAACAGCACCAAAACTTCCAGTCAGTTGGGTTTACCTCCAACAAGTTGGCCCATGTCTTGTAAATCATTGCTAAACCAAAATACCCAATGGTAAATCATTCTATCAATTCTGTTGAACAAGAATGCTCCTCGGATTGTTGTTTGGTTGCTGTTATTTTTCCATATTTTTTAACGTTTTTCTACATGGTATGTGTACATGAACATTCAGAGGCCAAAGGCTGACTATGTTAATTAGGGTTTCTATTACTGTGAAGAGATGCCATGACCATGGTAATTCTTACCAAGAAAACATTCAGTTGGGCTGGCTCACTTGCACTTCAGACATTTAGTCAATTATCATGATGTGGGGACATGACAGTGTGTAGGCAGACATGGTGCTAGAGAAGAAGCTGGAAAAAAGAGAATATCTTTCAGGCACAAGAAGTGATTTGTCTCGCTGCATGCTGAAAAAAAAAGAATATCTTTCAGGGACAAGAAGTAATTTGTTTCACTGCATATGATGTGAACATATACTAGAGCCCAAATCCTGCTTCTGCAGTGACACACTTTATTCAACAAGACCACACCTACCCCATCAAGGCCACACCTCCTAATAGTGTCAATCCCTTTGGAGACCATTTCCTTTCAAACTACCACATTGTATTAGGAGCCTTTCTTGGAAACTCACTATCTTATTCATTGAGACAGGGTCTCTCAGTTGAATCCAGATCTCCCTGATATGGCTCTTCTAGCTAGCTTGCTAGTTTCTAGATACCCTTTTCTCCTCTGGACACTCAAGTGAGTGTTAGAGACTAGAACTCCACCTCTCACACTTGTACGGAAATATCTTTACCTGCTGAGTCAACAGTAGAGCCACAGCATTGTCATTCTTAAGCAGAAGGACCCATGCCCTTACTAGTTAACCACAGCCTTGGGACAATACACAGATTAAGAGAGATGGATTAATTTAAGAAGTAAGAGCTAGCTAGAAATATGTCTGAGCCATTGGTCAAATAGTCTTGTAACCAATATAGTTTCTGTGTGATTATTTGGCTCTGGGTGGCCGGGAATGAATGAGCAGTCTCAGATTACAAAAAAAAATGTCAGAAAACTAATCAACGAAAAATTATAGTATTATATGATACATTTTTAGAGTCCCACATTAAAATTAATAGCAACGGTGTATAGAGAGAATTTTGAAAACACACCAAAGCCCAAAATGATATTTTTTTCAATTTGGTAACAGTAGTGAACGTTCAGACTTCTAGAGAGAAGAATAAAAATCCCCACATTGCCTGGGGCTCTCTGTAAACCACAGAATAGTCATTATATTTGGGCTCCACAAAGAGTTCTTTTGAAAGAAAAATAGCTTTCTCCACAGTCGTCTTTGCCCCAGAATAATACATAGCAGATATCTATTTTAAAGTTCAAGGTCTAACTCCAGTTATGTGTCATTATCTCTTTCTACATGATTTCTTTGTGTGTCTTTTCAGTGTTTGCTTTGACTATAATAATTCCATTATGACTCATTCTGACAATATATCAAGCTGTAAGCCTTTAAACCTGTCTCATTGTAAAGGTGACTCACAAATTTGAGCAAGCTATGTGAATACTGCAGCAACATTTCCTAATATGTACATATCTCTCCTTAAAAAATGGCAATTCTATGAATACACTAAACCTCAGTTTAGCCTTTTTGAATAGCTATCTTCCCATGTCTACTGTGGATTAGGAAAGTAACAAGTTACATTATTCAATATTTTACCTCTTTGTCTACCAAGTTTAAAAGTTCAATGTTACATTATTAAAAGCTGACTTTTGAGACACATTATATTTATGCATTTTATGAGAGTAACATAAGAGCACTTATAAGAAAATATTTCACATTTTATAAGTTGTATTCAATTAGAAATATTAACTTTACTAGTTATTGATTTTTCAGTAAGTTTCAAGATACTTTTTAAATGAAATTCCAAAATTTTCAATTTTATTTGTAGAAAATATTTTTTAAATTTCTATTATCTCCATTAATCTTAGTTCATAATTGTTATGATATATGATATAAACTCTATATATTCACTTTTTTCTTTATGTGGTTAAATAAACTCTACAATAATCAGAGTAAAATTCAAAAAAACTTTACTGATAAGGTAGTAATTTAGATGAATTCAAAACATTTGGTGACATTCTTATCATGTTTGGTCCCAAAATTTTATTCATCTTCAAATTTCTGTTCAAATATAGGATTTGATTTTTATTGAAATTTTAAAGAAGAGTTTTACTAAACTTGTCTTGCCTTCTTCATTGTAAATAGCATCCTTTGTTGAGTTTTTAAAATAGTTTTGTATCTTTCATCTATCAAAATCCATAATGATGGCAATCAAATAAGAAAGCTAAAGTTGTCAGCTCAAATATGCTACATTGATATTTGTTAAAAATAGTCAAATACTTGTTTCTTTTTTTCTTAATCATTTTACAGATATATAAATATTTGTTACAATTGGTCTCCACTCTCACTTGTCTGCATAAAACATAAGGAAGTGACTATGGGTTTAAGAGAAGCTTGCTCAAGGAAACTACAAAAATGGTCTTAATTTATATTTAAAGGCAAAGAATAACATAAAATTTTTCATACAAGCTCAAAAATATCAAGTATTCTCCACATATAAAATGCGAAGCAAAAAATGGCCTGACAAATGTTACTTTCCATTGTAAAATACACAGTTTTTACACAGGCTCAAAATGTGATATAAGATTACCATATAAACAGTATCTTATTTGCTAGTCAAAAAGCCTAATTTCAAACTGGTCCATTTTCTAGCACTTAAAAAGTACTTAAAGCATGATCTCTTTTTAAAATGGATCTACTTTTAGCTCATAGTTTTGGAGGTCTAAAACATAGCAGGAACATGGCTCTGATGAGGGCTTTTGGGTCCATCATGTAGCAAACAGCATCACGGTAAGAGCATATATGGGGAGAGACTATAAGCTGGGCCGTACTCACACTGAAACAACCATCTCTTTTCAAATCCCATCAACTCCTAGGAGACAAAACACAGTCTACAAGACCACCATTAATCAATTTATGAGAGTAAAGCTCAGTGACTCAACCTTCCCCAGATTGTCATCTTCTAAAGTTCCTTTAATTCTTTCTTCTTTTCCTTCTTTTTTGCTTTTCTTCTGATACAAAAACTCCTCTATGCTAAGCTGACATGAAACTAGCTATATATCGATTAATATAACCTTGAATTCCTGATCACTTAGTTTCCAGTTTGCCACCACACCTGGTATACATAATGCTAGAACTTGACCAAAGGCCTTTATGCCTTTTAGGCACTCTACCAATGAACTACCTCTCCAGCCCTAAATTTCTTTTTGATTATGAAAGTAGAGTTTATATATGAAAACACTATAGGAGATAAAGATTAGGGTCATCTCATCTCAGACTTTACCTGGATGTTTGGAAAGTCCAAGAAAGAGTTGATCGCCTGGGGTCATATCATGGATATGACAAGGTTTAAAAAAATAAATCCTTATGAGCTCTAAGGTAAATTCATTATTTCCTGACAGTGATAGTGATATAGCAGCTTCTTCCATGAATTTGCCATGACTTAGATCTAAAATTGCTAGACCACAAGTACCTTTATCATGACAACAGCAGAGAAACATGAACTCTTCATTCAGGGAAGTTGAACTTGCCGGAAGGACTAAGACCCAAAGTTTGGGAATATGTCTGCTTCTCACAACACATTTAAATGTCTCATGCCCAAATACAGAGAAAACTTTATTGAGTATTGCTTCAAGCCCTGTGAAATCTCTAAGAGCTGCCCTCAAATAATCAGGCACCTACTTGCAATATGTTATCGGAGACTTCCCAACAATGACTCCAGCCTACCAGCTGTGTAGTCAACTAGTCCATGTGCTGGTATAGAACACGATTCCCTTGTCTTTTGTGATGTTTTGGCAATGAAGGGAATTTCTCAGCAAACTAGCAAATCATCTCCTACTAGAACTCCCGATTTTTAAGTGTCCTGAAAAAGTGATGACTCTTTCAGCACACTGCACCCCATCTCTTTAGAGCTCAAAGAAGAAAATCCTGTATATATTCCTACCTTCAAAAGCACATCTCCCAACTCAGAGACAATCGTTCTGAAATTTTAGCCCATAGAACCTGGCCTCACTTGTGTATGCTTTCTCTCTTTAATTTTAAAGAGAGAATAAAAGAAACTGTGTTTGAATTAGGGCCTATGATTCTACATCAGATCATCCTAAAGACACTGTACAGTTTATTGAGACTACATCAATTTTTCTATAACTTACGAACCATTGAAGGAAAACTAGTAGCTTTGTTCACTTTTTTTGCCTTTGCCACATGGTTTATAATGCTTGTGACCTGTAGTCACATCATTTGAGTTGAATAATACATCTATCATATTATAGTCTGTGTGAACTTGGCAGTATTTCTGTGTCTATTTATACATGTATGACATATATCCATTCATA
This sequence comes from Arvicola amphibius, assembly GCF_903992535.2. Lineage (NCBI taxonomy): Eukaryota > Metazoa > Chordata > Mammalia > Rodentia > Cricetidae > Arvicola > Arvicola amphibius. The sequence goes on along the minus strand of NC_052052.2, from coordinate 109,245,184 downwards.
CAGACAAGCATTGCTGTAATAACTAAATTCATCATCATTAGCTATTATTTCTCCCAGGCACTCCTGTAAATGAGTAAGAATATCATAATCCCCAGGGTTACAAAGAAGTCTTAAAAATCACTGCCAATAAATTCACAATTATGTAAGGCTCATAGAGGACAAACAGAACAGAGCAGATCTACAGTTCCTAAGACTTAAGAAAGGAGGGAGATCAAGAGCAAGGAAGCCAGGACCGCGAGGAGTGCTTTTACCCATTGAGACAGTGGGACAGATCTAACGGGAGACCACCAAGTCCAGTCGGAATGGGACTGATGGAACAGGGGACCAAACCAGACTCTCTGAATGTGGCTGACGGTGGAGGAGGACTGAGAAACCAAGGACAATGGCAATGAACATGAACTCTACAGCATGGACGGGCTCACTGTGAGCCTTGTCAGTTTGGTTGCTCACCTTCCTGGACTTAGGGGGAGCTGGGAGGACCTTGGACTAAACATAGTGAAGGGAACCCTGATGGCTCTTTGTCTTTGGAGAGGGGTGGAGTGGGGGTATGGGTGGAAGGGAGTGGAGGGAAGGGGGAGGAGAAGGGGAGGAGATGAAAATCTTGAATAAAAAAATGAGAAAAATAAATAAATATTTCAGAGGAGCTAGCAAAAAAAAAAGAATTTTTAGAAGGTTAATTTTATATCAAACATTTAATATATGAACAACAATATATATTCAACCATTTCTTTTATTATTAAAGCAGCAACTCTTGGACAGGATGCTGATAAATTGTACATATACCACTTAGAGGCATAATTACAGCCCTGCATGCACAGGGACAATTAAACTCAAACACACATACACGCACGTACACACAAACACACAATTTCATTCTGACAGCTTCATGAGATAATTTATAGAGTTAGTTTGACATCACATATTCCTTTACAATGGGTTAATGTCAGAAGAGCTATGGATATAGGACTCCCAGGCCAGGTAGAATCACATGGAGCTTGAAATATGAGGTTGGCACTAAGATTTGAGTTGATACTTGATTTTGAATTGCACAGTCCTTTTGTATCAGTGAAGATATGACAGGGTTGTACACTTTAGTCCTATATCCATTTATTTCTCTCAGATCATTAATTGTCACAATGGCTTAAATCCAAAGTGTAGGATCTGTAAAATAAAGCAGGTCTTTTAGAGGAATGACCCAGTTTGAAGCCTGAAATATATCATCATTTCAGAGATTTAGTGACTTTAAGTCACCTAGTATTTTGCTTAGTAGACTTTGTGGGCTTTTGTTTTTTCATACAATAAGAGTGGCATTTTTAAAATATATAATATATATTTATAATTTTTGAGGCTTTATGTGGAATCTATCTGGATGTTAAGATTTTTTTCCCAGTGACATTAAGTTATTCAAATGTTTAGAAATTTCTCATTATTTCCAAACAAACTCCTTTGAAAGGAAGATGACTAATATTTATTAAAAAGGATGACTGTGAATGGCACAAAATAAAAGAAAACATTGAAAATTCTACAGTTATTGCAGTAACTATCATATTCCCTAGCAAACAAATTTAGAAATTAATTATATCGCATATATTAAAAACTTATTTAGCATATACACTAAAGGATATAAAGTTCAATTCTAGGTATATTGTTAATATATTTCATAAAGAAATATTTTCTATAGATTTGCCCATTATTAATCATCAGACATTATTAATAACTCCTCTATATCAATGCCAGCCAATAAAAATAAATCAAAATTTCAAATTTTAATAGTACATAAAAATAGTAGACAGAAAGAAAGTTATGCTGAGTATAGTTACATAATGAATCAGCTAATTTTGATATTAAAACTAGCACTTTAATTTGCAATCTGTATAAAAATTATGGTTTAAATACATTGTGTTACTTTGTTCATACTACATCTTAGAAACCCAGCATATTTTTAATATTTACAGCATATCTCAGAATTAACTACGACTTAACAGAACAAAGGTGTGGCTGCTTTATGGAACAGCTCAAACCTAATTCATAACCATGATTCATTTTAGGTTCAGTATGAATCATCATCTTGACTAAAAGCATTATAGACTTCCCTTCTACAGTCTGTACTTTTACATCACTCATTGCTTACAAATGCTGACCCAAGTAATATATCTATGTGAATGAAAGGAATAACTGAGTCATTTAGCCAATTATGACAGGAAATTCTTCTAAGTGTATTGGTTGTTAGTCATTTTTAATGGCATCTCTTGGTTGTGTACTTCTTCTACCAATTTAAAGACAGTATAAGAATTTCTCCCCAAGGCTAGTTTGAAAACCCTATAGGAGACATATATCAGGCAAAATTACAGAACAAATTTAGTGTTCATCTATAATCATGCCACATAATCATTTTGCACTAATGACAAACTCTTATGTAATACTGGTTCCATGGTATTGTGATGAACTGTAAAATTATTTAATCTGATGACAGAGTCCCATATGTAACACCACACTGTGATGCATTACTGGACTATTTCTGATCACAATGGAAGAACAAATATATTACATTCACTTCCATTTGTACAAAAATATAACACATATAATTATCCATAGAAAGTAATAGTTGAGAAAAATAATCCATTGCAAGTGGTTTGTTTGTGTATTTGCAGTGCTATCATTTAAGTCATTATTTTTAAGTGTACTCCTACTTATAAAAATGCTATTGCATAATAAAGAACCTTGCTGTGTGAAAAAAAATGCTTTGATTGCTAGAGGGTATTTTAATACATCTATTGTTTACTGAATCTCTTTATTGAGTAATTGACCTACACCATCTATGCTACTGTAATGTTTACACAGTGACATAATCATCTAATGATGCATTTCTTAGAACATATCCTGCTGGTAAATGATGCATAAGTCTGCATAGGTAATTGAACATTTTATTGTGATTTTTACCCTTGTGGAACAAAGGATATGTTTTAAAATATATTTTATATGATGTAGTCTTGAATATATTCTCATAATAGTAACATTGTACTCAATATTAATTACAAAGGTAATTCAAAAATCTATATTACAATATTATTTGAAGACAATATAATTACTGGGAAAAGAAGTGGAATGAATACTTCCTTGTATTCATTAATGAGAATCAATACTGGGTTCTGATAGAAGTCCTGAACAACCTTATATATGGTACATATGAATTTCTACTTGTTAATACTTATGAAGGCTCCAAGGATAACAGACCCTAGACACATTTTGGGATAGTTTGACATAAAATAAAAATGATTTCACTTCTTAGACATGTTTTTTCCTGAAGGCATTGAATGATCGTAAAACAAAATTAACAACACCTCTCAGTAAATATTTGATGAAATAAATTAAAAACATTAACCATCTAAAAGTGCCTATTTTTTTCAACTACACAACACACATTCTTTTAAACATAAGAACTTACATGATGAGATGTTCTAGAATGTTATTAGGTAGATATAGTTGTTTTCTTGACTCTGTTTCTGAGGAGAAACAGTCTATATTAAAAAAATTCACTGAGCAAATTCCTTCCCTGAGACATTTAGTATTGTCTCACAGACACATTTCCTGTTTAGGATCTAGTTGATCTATGTAGCAAGAACAAGGAAATATTATCTAAAAGTTAAAAGGTGAATTTTTAAAAGAATTTTAACTAGAGATATTTCTCCATGGAAACCCCAATTACTGTTGAAGTACCTTGCCTCATTTTTTTAAAGTTCACAGATAAAAAAACTTCTGCCACTTGGAAAGATTGAGACAAAAGAAAAATCCAATTTAATCAGTTATTTAATATATAATGTGATTTCTAGGAAATTATAAAACATTGAGGAATGTAAACATAAAAATACCACACTTTCTAAAACAACAGAAAGATACTTTCTTCCTTTGCCTTGAAGAAGAATCTTAGCACTAGGTCTATGTTTGTTGCATTTAACTGTTAGACAATCCTTATTGCACATAACATAGTGATGGTCTTAGAAGACATTATCTTTAGAGTCTATTTTTGGTATTTCTTGGTACTAATGTGTCCTGTTGGCCTGAGATGAATATTTACAAATGACGTAAGAGATATTTTATATTACTACATACTATATTACTACATATAAAAACTTTTTTTAAATTTAAATTGTGTCAGCGTGACACAGGAAGAGGATTCAAAAACAGGTGCTTAAGGCATTTTGAAGATGAAAGATCCACCACCCAGTGCTTAATATTTCACTGATTGCTGTTGAGAGAACAAAATCTAGACATTCTTTCTTCATACATAAAAACCTTAGGGATTCGTTTTTCGTGAAAATGTCTCCAGAGGCTGATAACATACTGAATTCTATGGTGATGAGCCTAAATAATATAGGTCCTATGTTTAGGTAGTCAGAAATTAGCAGGCTTGAAAGCTTTCAAGGACAGACACTTAACTCACAGTTTCCACCTAATCATCCTTATCTTTGCTAAAACATTAAAACTGAGAAGAATGTAATTGTAATTCATAGATTGGTCTTTAAGTAAGAACAATAAACATGTGGCCCACTCATATGTATTTAGTAAGTGGCTTTATATCCTAAATTCAGAACAATAAAAAGAGAAACATTATCTCACTTTACACACAAGAACAATTTCTTCTATGACTGACTCCGTAAAATAAAGTAGGATGCTCTGAATCCATCCACCTACACTATGTCTGAATCCCCTTTTACAGTAGAATAGATCTATAAATTCGGTATTTTATTCCCACACCTTAAACTCATATTTATAAATTTTAATGCAATTTTGTTCTCAAGTCCTTTATTCTTCCATTTTTAATGACATACACACACACATTATGGAAACTACAATATAAATTACAAAAGTTCTCACAGTGAAGAGGGAATCTCAGTTGAGGAATTGGCTCAATCATAATGGCAGGTAGACATTGTTATGGAGTATTTTCTTAGTTATTAGCTGTTGTAACCAACCCACTATGGATAGTGCCACCCCTTTGCAAGAGGTCGTGGTCTGTAAAAGAAGTGTGGCTGACCAAGGCAAAAGAAGCAATCCAGTAAGCAGCATTCCTCCGTGTTATCTTTCTCAGTTTCTGTTTCCAGGTTCCTGCATTGAGTTCCTGCCTTGGTGTTTCTCAGTTATGGACTATGACTTGTAAATCCTTTTTTAGCCAAATAAAATAATAATAATAATAATAATAATAATAATAATAATAATAATAATAACTCTCACAGTCATCATTGATTCAATTGTCTTCCTTTATTTCTTCCCTTTCCCCCACCTTTTAATCAGGGATTACCCAGCATTTTACAGAGAATATATCATTCTTTTTCTTTTACATAAATCCAAACACAAGCTGCAATAGTATTCTTTACATTTCTTTCAAACTACAATTAAAGGTTATTATATGCTGGAATTACACAAATTTGTTTTAAAGTGGGTTACTTTATAGCTTAATATAACTTAAGCACAGTTTTTATCTTGTGACATTACTCTTAAAGTTCCTTGTGCCCTCTATATCTTTGTTTTGCTTTTGTTTTTGTTGATGGACATTCCACTCCCAGAACTGAAAATGTTTACATATGTCTTAGGGCCCTAAGGTCTTATTAATACTGAAATGTTATCTTCTCTTCTTTAGCAACAAATTCTCACTCCCACACTTGTGTTTTTTTCCTAATCTGCTTACAGTAGCTGAAAACATTTCCTGATTTGTTTTATTAAATAATAGAAGTGATCACATAAAACTCAAAATTCAAAACCTTAAATCAAGAATACTTTTCTAGTAGTGATCATGGAATTTTCATGGAAACCATCTTGATCAATTTTGTTTTAAATGACACCATTATAGTGATACAGTTAAAAGTATCAATATTAAGTATATTTATATGTGGCAACATTCCTTAAAGTTCCTGACTCTTCATTTAATCTCATAATGTAATTCCATGGGCATGGCAAAGTGTATCAGAGACAAGGTCGGATGTTAGTAACTACAGAACTGAAGCAGAAGCTTCACATTCAGGACTGTCCACCTATATTGTGTGTGTTCATGGGGTAGACAATTTACTCACGAACTCACTGCGACTGTACTTATCTACACAAAACCCAGACAAGATTTAGCCATCAACATTTCATTGTGCACTGGGGAGGAACCCACAAATCTGTACCTTTTCCTGAGAGGCATTTGAGAAGTCGTTGTTACTGGAAAAGGAGCTATCACTTTCCACATTTGTGTCTCCACAGGTAAGTAACTCTTGCTATAGTACCTATCCTGTAACCAACGCTAGGGCAAATACATTTTGTTTACCTCAGTTGCCGACACTCCTCCCCCCAAAAACGAAGATATAAAATTAAGATTGGTTAAGAATATTTTCAGCAAAAGAGAGAATGAAATAAGGATGGAGACCTGGAGGTGAAAGTGATAAAGTGTAATATATGTGTCCAAAACTGTTTTTTTTTTAATTTATTAGGTTTTTAAAAAAATACCAAATCCAACTTTCCACTCTTTCCCCTACTCCCATTCCCTCCACACCCCCTCCTACCCCACCCCACCTAATCCTCAGGGAGGGTAAGGCACATTGCTTTGTGGAAGGTCCAAAGCCCTAGGTCCAAAGCCCTAGGCTGAGCAAGGCATACATCCAAAAAGAATAGGATCCCAAAAAGCCAGTACATGCATTAGGGATAAATTCTGGTGTCACTGCCAATGGCCCCTCAGTCTGCTTTACCCATGCAACTGTCAACCATATTCAGAGGGACTAGTTTGGTTTTATGCTTTTTCCTTCCCAGTCCAGCTGGAGTTGGTGAGCTCCTATTAGCTCCACTAAACTATTTTAGTGGGTGAACCCATCATGGTCTTAACCTCTTTGTTCATATTCTCATCCCTTCCAGTCTTCAATTGGACTTTGGGAGCTCAGTCCAATGTAACAGGGATGAGGGGGCTGCTTGTGGTCCCAGCCACCCCGATAGCTTACACCCAAAATAATCACACAGAAACTGTATTCATTTTAAATACTGCCTGGCCCATTAGTTCTAGCCTCTTATTGGCTAACTCTCACATCTTGATTTAACCCATTTCTGTTAAATCTGCATTCACTATGAGGTTGTGGCTTACCGGGAAAGATACAGCATGTCTGATTCTGGCAGCTCCATGGCAGGTCTCTCTCTGCTTTCTTCCTCCCAGAATTCAGTTCTGTCTCCTCACCTGCCTAAGTTCTGCCCTATCATCAGGCCCAAAGCAGTTTCTTTATTAACCAATGAAAGCAACACAAATACAGAAGGACCTCCTATACCGATCCAGTGCTCCAATAAGGGTCTCAGTCTGTGTTTCTCAGTTGCTGGATGAAGGTTCTATGGTGATATTTAACATAATCATCAGTCTGACTACAGGGTAAGTCAATATCAAGACCCCTCTATCTAATTGCTTAGGGTCTTAGGTGAAGTCATCTTTGTGGATTCCTCAGAATTGCTCTAGAGCCAGATTTCTGCTAACTCTATAATGACTCCCTCAATCAAGATATCTCTTTCCTTGCCCTCATCTCTATCCTTCCTCCACCCCAACTATACCATTTCCTCAAGTTCTCCTTGACCCTTCCCTTCTCTCCTCCTCTTCTCCTTCTACTCTCCCTTCTCCCTCCACCTCCATGCTCCTATTTTTGTCAGGCAATCTTGTTTGTTTCTGATTTCCAGGTAGGTCTATATATGTTTTTCTTTGGTTTCACCTTATTACTTAGCTTCTCTAGAATCATGAACTATAGGCTCAATGTCCTTTGTTTATGGCTAGTATCCACATATGAATGAGTACATACCATATTCATATTTTTGGCTCTGGATTACCTCACTCAAGATAGTGTTTTCTAATTCCATTCATTTGCATGCAAAATTCAAGATATCATTGTTTTTTTTACCGCTGAATTGTTCTCTAATGTGTAAATGTCTCACATTTTCTTTATTGATTCTTTGGCTGAGGGGCATCTAGGTTGTTTCCAGGTTCTGGCTGTTACAAATAATGTTGTTATTAACATAGTTGAACAAATGCTTTTGTAATATGATTGAGCATCTTTGGGTATATGCCCAAGAGTGGTATTGCTGAATCCTGAGGTAGGTTGATTTCCAATTTTCTGAGAAAACTCCATACTGATTTCCAAAGAGGTTGTGCAAGTTTTCATTCCTACCAGATATGGATGAGTGTTCCCCTTACTCCACATCCTCTTCAGCATAAGCTATCATTAGTGTTTTTGATCTTAGTCTTTCTGACAGGTATAAGATCTCAGAGTTGTTTTGGTTTGTATTTCCCTGATAACTAAGAATGTTAAACATTTCCTCAAGTTTCTTTTGGCCATTTGAGATTCTGTTGAGAATTCTCTGTTTAGTTCTGTACCCAATTTTTAATTGGGTTATTTAGTATGTTAATGTCTGTGAAACAACTGAAAAAGAAAGAAAGATGACCTCACAGTCTGTAGAACATTCCAAACAGCAGCTGTATTTCAAAACTTTAGGGATAAAGATGGAAACATGTTATTCAAAATAAAGGTGGCTTTGCAAAGATGCTTGCCAACATTTTTCAAGTCAGGGTTTATAGGCGATAGCCACTTCTGCTCTGTGTAGCTGCACACAGGACTTTATCTTTAACTCAAAATTTTAGTATGTTATAAATTTCCATTCCAAATTTCCTCCTTGCTTAGCTACCTCATCTTCCAAAGACATCCAATTATTACTATGGGCTTTTGCCAAGACTAAATTCCTCTGCATCCTGCTTCCATAAACAATATTGAAATAAAATTTGCATTTTCCTATTTGGTAAATGTCAAGGTCGGTGAATTTCTCTGAGAAAATAAGGAGCCACGTCAGGGGTCTTTTTTAATTCTTTCATATTTCGTTGTGGCTTCTTCTGCGTCAATCATGTCTGTTCATCTATTCCCCAAATGTGGTAACTACAAATACTTGATTATTCATCTAGTTTTAAAACCCTAATTTATCTAGGACCTTTATATTTACAAATAATCACTACTATGAACACCCAATAATTTTAATTTCAATAAAATTTACAACCTAGAGATACCTTCAGGCTAAACAAATAGCAAAGCCTTTTTTTTTTTAGGTTGTAATGCATTTAAGATCTAACCAAGAGGTTAGTTAGCTCCAAAACTTATGTAAACATATATGAATACACCTACCTGCATGTTTTGCAACTTTCTTTGTATGAATTCTGTATCATGGGCTGATGGAGGCTGATCAGTGGCTAAAGACTTGCCACCAGGACCAGCAATCTGAGTTCAGTTTCTGGTGAAAAGAGAGAACTATTTCCCACAGGCTGCCACTGGCATAGTCAAGAATACCCCAGTGTGAACAACCACCCCCTGACATAGACACACACAATACATGAATAAAATATAATATTTTTTATAAACTTGTTCATGCTCTTATTAACTAGTAAATTAAAATTTCTAGTTAGTACAAGCCAAACATGTATGATAATGATTTAGAATTGCATCATGGAATTTGCTTCCTAATGAAACCTAAGAATAACAGCAGAACTTGAGATTTTTATTCAGTTCATGAAAACAGTTAATACATTACAATGAAAACACACAAGTATAAGTTAGGTAGAATAATAACTATGTGGATATCAGTAAGCATTTAGACTATATAATATAATATATTAATACCGCTAATAAAGTTCCTTTATACAATGAATATTCTTATTATCATCCTTATGATTATAATGATAAATAAAACAGCAATATGTTGATCATTCTGGAGTGAAGATAGAACGTAAAATAGAAAATACTAATATTTCAGATTTGTGTCACGTAATTTTCTGTTTGGCTTACTCTTATGTTTAGTTGTCTAAAAATATTGGTACAATTGCCTGGCATGTACTTAGAGTCAAAAGAGACCAATAACATTATCTCTGTGTTCCATGAAGCTTTCATGATTCAATTCTGATAACTATAGTTAACTATAAAAAACTAAATACTACCAATTGAGTAAATAATTCAAAATATATATTCTTAAGATTGTATAATAGCAAGCAACTATAGACTTTTTTATTATTCTTTGAGCAATTTCTCCAGGAACAAATAGATACGTGTATTTTTTTTATGGACTTGAGGAGCTGAGAGAGCTTTCTAAACCAATTTCCTCAACATAAAACTATTTCTCTTCCACCAGGACCTTAAGTCCAAACAAATCAAAACTACTGACATGCAGGTTTTTAGACATCATGTGTTCATACTGTTCTTCACTCTGCTCTGATTGCTGTACGTCTGGTGAACCTCTAAACTTATTTCAGAGTTGTCATTTTCTTCTGATTTTTCAGATATATGTGTATGATATCTCTGCGCTATGTAAAGAATTTCAGTCTTTTACTCTGAAATAAAAGCAATAGTCTCATAAGAAACCTTACATTCATGGTATGTTCTAACCGTCTTCCTCTCAGGAATAGTGCGTTCTGCTCATACATCCAGCTCTAAACAATGCTATGATTCAGTTTCACACTTAGAAATATTTTTCTTGAAAACTTTGCTTACTCAGTGGAACGCAGGCCTCCCACACCCCTCTCGCACGTCCTTTCCTGTTCTCTCCATAATCCCCACCTCCACCTTTTGTCCTTCTTTGTTTCCTCCCCAGTCTTCTTTCCCCATCATCCTCATTTTGTTTTTCACAAACATAATATCCTATTTACCTTGTTGTCTTAAAGTGTATTATGAACAATTTTCTTTATGATCAATATTATCTATAATGTAACTGAGAGTGCTCGAGCCACAGTCCCCACTGTGGGCATAGTTATTTCACTTAACATTCTCCTACAGTTGAACCGACCTTTGAATTTTGAAAGGTGATGATGTTAAATGTACCTAAATGAATAGAACTAAAAAAGAGAGATTCTTTTTCTTTCTTAGTCATTTTACATTATACTTAAAATTTATATTTTGGGCATATCTATTTTACCTTTCATCAAGCATGAACTTTAGAAAAACCTTGAATTTGAAACAATGCTACATTTCAATTAAGGTATTAAAACTCTTGTTCCATAACTATTTTATGATTATACTTTGTGGCTATGCAGACATACTCCTGTACACAAATGAAGTGTTTTGATGGTGTATCCATTATGACCTGCTTGTGCAGGTGTAAATGGTGAATGACAATCTATACATTGTTTCCTTTGATAGCCTTTCTTGTTATCATTCATCTTCTAAATTTATAGAATACACAGTATATGCCCAATCTGACAAAAGACAGACTACAAAAGACACGGTATGAATGTCTTCAGTTTAGCAAATTAATATAAAAGCCACAATAAAGTAATAATGTTGGTAGCGAGCTAGCATTAATTTTTTTGCATATTTCCCAAACTGCTAAGCTAAATTTCAAAACCATAAATATCAAAATGCTGAGGCATCAAAGTCCCTAAAGTCTAAAATTCAAAAAGACAGAAAATAAGACAGACAAACAAACAACAAAATACTCAATTCTGTAACTATAGGAAAGCCAAATTCTCAAAATTAATTAAAGCATGTTAGTATGGTGTCCTTGACCCTCTGGCTTCCACTGTACTTTCTCATCCTCTACTGCAGGATTTCCTGAACTCTGCCTAGTTTTTGGCTGTGAGTTTGCATCTGTTTCCATCAGTGGCTAGATGATCCCTCTCTAATGACAATTGAGCTAAGCACCAATCTGATCACAGGAGATGGCTAGCTCAGGCTACATATCTGCTACTGCTAGAATCTAAGCTGAGGTCTTCCTTTTAGATTCCTGGGAGGTTCCCTTGTGTCAGGTATTACCTGATCCTGAAATGTACCCCCCAATTCTAGTAGTTTCTCTCAATATGGTCCCCCTCATGTTTCCATCCCTACCTGCCCTCAGTTCACTCATGAAATCTCTTCAATTTCCACTTTCCAAGGAGACCTGTGTATCCCCATTAATCCTCCCCGTTACCTAGTCTCTAAGGGTTTATGAATTGTAGCATAGTTGCCCTTTATTTTACAGCTAATATCCATATCCACTTATGATTTAGTACAAACCATTTTGGCCTTTTTTGGTCTGGGTTGCCTAATTTGGAATGATTTTTTTTTCTAGTTCTATCCATTTGTCTGCAAATTTCCTGGTGTCCTTGTTTTTACCAGCTGAGTAATATTCCATTGTGTAAATGTACAGCATTTTATCTATTCCTCTGTTGAGGAGCATCTAGGTTGTTTCTAGGTCCTGGCTATCACAAATAAAGCTGCTATGAACATAGTTGAACAGGTGTCCTGGTAGTATAAGTTTGAGCATCTTTTCATTATATGCTCAAGTACAGTATATGGTAATATTTTGTTTGTGCTCTAACAAATAAAGCATGGAGATCAGAGTGGGGAACTAGCCACTAGCTAACCTTAGAGGCCAGGAAGTGGTGGCACAGGCCTTTTGTCCCAGCACTTATGACCTCATGCCTTTGATCTCAGTACCTGGGGGACACATACCTTTAATTCTAGCACTGGGGAAGAGGAAACAGAAAGGGAGGTGACTGAGTCAAGAGAGGAATATAAGACCCGCAATGACAAGAGCTCCCACTGTTCCGCTGAGAAGTTGGTGAGCTAAAAGGTGGCTGTGACTTGTTCCTTTTTCTTTCTGATCCTTCAGCATTTATACTGATATTTGACTCTGGGTTTCATTGGGTTTCATTATTAAGACCAATTAGAATTCACACTACATCTGACATTCCAACGTGGAGGGGAAATTTCTACTTAAATCCATAAAAAGCTTTTTAAAATATTCTAAACACACACAACTAGGGTCAAACTCGACTTCTTGGTAATTGCTTTTTGGGGGATGGGTTGTGTTTGATAGCAGCAAGCAGAGGCAGTACTCCTTTAAGAAGTTGCTTCCTGACTTAGCATTAGTGGCAAAACAGTTGATTTTTATAAGAAGTCCTGCTACCAAACACGCAAATGGTGTTTATGAGCAGTGGATGGCATGCTACTTGGAGGCAGCATGGACCTAGAAACTTCCCAGAACTGAGGCAGTAATCGTGACTCCCAGAGCTGGTGGTCAATATACCTCTACCATGACACGAACCTCTCTCAAAGAACCAAGAAGTGGGGTGGAGCAACCATGACACTTAACAGCCTAAACACTCATGTATTCAGCAAAAGACAGAGATATGCAATAAAGGCAGATACAGACAAAAATGAGAACCTCTAAATGGTTCATTTAAAAATATCCTAACACTGGGAACTGGGGCTGTCTCCAACTCTTTTATAGGCTTTTGGGACCCTATGCCTCATGCTGGGTCACCTTGCTCAGCCATAATACATGAGGAGGAGTTACTGCAATATGTTGTAGATAGTTATTGTAATTATTGTATACAGCTCTTCTTATATTAGTTATAACCTTTTTCATTTTAGAGAAAAAAGAAAAAATGTGGTGATATTTTGCTTGTGATCTAACAAATAAAGCTTGCCTGAAGATCAGAGTGTGGAGCTAGCCACTAGTTAGCCATAGAGGCCAGACAGTGGTAGCACACACCTGTAAAACTAGTGCCTGGGAGGCAGAGGCAGAGGCAGATGGATCTCTGCGTTTAAAACCACAGTGGGCTGGGAAGTCCTAACCGGAAGCAGCATGGACGCAACTCTTGGTAATACAATATTGATAGTCTTTAAAAGATTTTTTATTGTTACAATAATAAATGTGAACTGTTTAAAAAAAATAAAAATAAATAAAACCACAGTGGGCTACAAGAGATCGATCCAGCCTAAAAGAGAAAAAGCCAAGCAGTGGTGGCTCACACCTTTAATACCAGCCCTTGGGAGTCACATGTCTTTAATTCCAGCACTAGGGAGGTGGAGACTGGAAGATATGGCTAAGCTGAGAGAGGAATATAAGGTAGGAAGAGACACAAGCTCAAGGCATTCAGTCTAAGGATTCATGAAAATAGGATCTTGCCCCCTTAGGACTGAGGATTTGATAGAGGTAAAAAGTCTCCCTAGTGGCTGGCTCCTTTAATTCTCTCATCTTTCAGCATTTACCCTAATATCTGACTCTAGGCTTTTATCATTAAGATCAGTTAGAATTTGTGCTACAGCAGTATAGCTGAGTCCTGTGGTAGAGTATTCCCAGTTTTCTGAGAAACTGACTTCAAAAGTGGCTGTACAAGTTCGCACTCTCATCAGCAACGGAGGCGTACTATTCTTGCTCCACATCCTCTCCAGTATGAGTTGTCACTTGTGTTTTTGATCATAGCCATTTTGGAGGGTGTAAGATGGAATCTCAAAAGAAAACTCACAGAATCAACTAACCTGGGCTCATAAGGGCTCATGGAGACTGAACTGACAAGCAGGGAGCCTGCATGAAACCAACCTAGGCCCTCTCCATATATGTTACGATTGTGGAGTTGTAGAAGTTGCTACAGTTGGTCCTCTTGTGGGACTCCTAACACTGGGAACTAGGGCTGTCTTCAACTCTTTTACAGGCTTTGGGGACCCTATGCCTCATTCTGGGTCACCTTGCTCAGCCATAATACTTGAGGAGGAGTTACTGCAACCTGCAACTTGATATGCCATATTCTGTTGATGCTTATGGGAGACCTGCCCTTTCCTAAACATAAATGGAGGAGGAGTGGATTGGGGGCTGGGAACAGAAGGGAAATAGGGAGGAGGAACTGGGAGGAAAAGAGGGAGCACAAACTGTGGCCAGGATGTAAAATCAATAAATATATTTTAAAAAGAAAAAAATCTATTCATCTTTCTTTCCTGAAATAAATTGTCTTCAACTTCCTAGCACTTCAAAGCATGTTCTTTGCAGGAAAAAAAAAATGCTGCTGATTAAAAAAAATACGTGATTTTTAAGAGCGTGGTCATTTCAATACCACAGGACAAATCCATAGAAAACTTCCCAGGCCATTCTGAAGAATAAAATAGACAAGCGGCAACATCATGGTATTTTTGCCAAGCATAAACATCCCAATACACAAGTAGAAGCTACATGGCTGTCAGTTCTGAGCAAACCAGCTTCATATTTCATAAAGAAGTATACAAGTGTGCAATACTTTGTATATTATTCCTAACTTCAGCCACCTGAAATACGATGGATAGCCCATGCCTTTTGGTGAAACTGATCAAAAATGTAGTGGGTCTCTATCGTATATGAAGCTTGGAGATCTGAGACCTGAGGTTGCAGGAGATACAGGTATGTCCCAGCTCTTAGACAAATTCAAACTTGTCTCTTACATAGTCTATCTGAGACTTGCTCAACATAGCAAAACTTTTTTTGCACAGATGGAAGAACTTCCCTTTGCCCCGAAGTTTGGCTTTCTGTTTTACATAGCTTTCTCCCTCAAAGGAAAACATTGCTTATGGTTTTAAGAAGTTAAACACTGAAGATTTTAATCTTTCAGAACTGTGATGGGAGATTTAAAATCTTAAGAATTCTCATTATTTGTGGTTTCAACGATCTAGGTGATGGTATTTATAAGCCTATCTATGTATTTGCTTAAGAACTAATAATGCACAGAACACTGATAGTATAATAGAAACCATGCTCTATACAGTGCATGATAGAAACAGATTCAGAGACCCACAGACAAATATTAGGCAGAACCCAGTGAATCCCGTGGAAGAAAGGAAAGGATTGTGGCAGCCAGAAGGGTCAAGGGACCACAAGAAAACCCACAGAATCAGCAAATATGAACTGAAAGTGGCTCCCTGATACTGAACCAACCATAAGGGAGCCTGCATGGGTCTAACCTAGGCCTTCTGCATATATGCTAAACCTCTATGGCTTGGTGTTTTTGTGGGATGCCTAACAGAAGGAATAGAGTCTGTTTCTGATGCCTTTTCCTGCTTTTGGGACCCTTTTCCTTCAACTTCTTACCTCATCCAGGAACAATAAGTGGGGGAGGTGTCTAGTCTTAATGCAACTTCATATGCCCTATTTGGTTGAAATCCCTGGGAGGTGTGCCCTTTTCTGAAGGGAACCAGAGAAGGAGTGGAAAGGGAGAGGTGGAGAAGATAGACTGGGGGAGAGACAAAAGGGGAAACTATAGTCAGGATGCAATATAAACACGTTGTATTAGCAACTTTTCTCATTACTGTGATAAAATATCTGATAAAAACAGTTGAGGAAGGAAGTACTTACTTTGGATGACAGCTTAAGAATTTTTTCTTGTCCTTCCATGAGGACAAGGGAGACACTGGCAGGACCATGGGGGCTCTAGTTGAATGTATATATGCTGCCTTATTGTAATCAACTTAATAACTTCACTTTACTCTGGCTTGCATTTTAATTGTTTAATTTCATTAACATTTTTATCTTTGCCATATTTCTGTCTCTTTGTGACCTGTACTCACTCTTACTAGGTGCCAGCGTAGTTTATTTTTTTGACCCATTTGGGTGGGTCAGTCACAGCCCTCTCTGTGCCTTTCTGGATTCCAGAGTTTGAAAGTAAGTCTGAAGATGGCATATCCTATTTCATGTGTCACATTTGCATGCATGCATATACTGAATCATTCTTAGTTTTAGGCACTTCATTATGATAATGAAGAATGAATCATTAATTTTCTCATTGCGATGCACGTAATTCTTTCTATGCTTCTCTCCTAACAAGATACGGCTGCTGATTTAAGTTTTAACAGAATAGTAAAACTATGGCAAAAATTCCAGCTGGAAGAGAATCAAAAACCAGAATGCCTGTTTGGCTTTAACTTTTGGTCCAAGGTAATCACAACATTGAGCTTGAATGAAATAATGTGGCTTGAAGGCTTGAAAAGGTTTTAAGAATTTTTGCCACAAATACAAGTGAATCAATAGACTTCCAAGATCTGTCACTTGATCGACAAAATGCCATTGCCTCTCAATTGGCAGCAAGTAGATTCCCGAAAATGTGTGGTGTGAAGGAGTCTTCTTGTGTTCAATCCACAGTGATGCTCCTAACCCAGAAAACAAAAACAGTTACTTGAGATGAAACATATAATTATTAGCTATCTAGTTAGCTATTAGCTACAAGTAGGATTAGAGGACCTTAGGCTTGGAACCCTCCCTCAAATCAATAGCTCATAAGACTAAAGATTTTAACAGCAAAACTTTATTAATGATCAGAATAATGAATCAGAGTCCAACCTCTGGTCTTGGAAGGAGATATGACATCTCAGAATGTCCATAAAGAAGTTAGTTTGTAACTGTCAAGCCCAATTCCTATATCCCTGAACTGTCTAACAATAGGCTTTGTCATAAGAAATAAAGACACTCTGCAACCCTTCCTAGGAGAATCAAACCAAATAAGCCTGTCAATCACCTGAAAATGTGCCTCAGGAAAATCTATCTTTTCTAAAGTCTTTAAGAACAATATAAAATCAAACTAAAATGTAGATCCACAAGTTTGCCACTGGGCACTACTTTCACCCCTTGAGAGTATGCCAGCATCTACTCTGTAATAAACTGTATCTTCTTCTACAATCTGGGAATCTTGCTCAATTCTTTCTTTTTACTGTGTTGTTGCTGTTCTTGTTGTTGGTTGTGGCAGTGGTGTGTGTATGTGAGTCTAGGTGTATGGATGTTCATGTGAGTGACTGCAGGTAAAGAAGTGTCACAACCTGGGTGTGGAGGTCAAAGAACACCCTCGGGTGTCAATCCTTGTCATCCCTGTTTGAAACAGGGTCTTTTTTGTTGATTTCACTACAAACAACATTTGAATTGCCACAATTGCTTCTGGGAATTCCCATGTCTCCATTTCATAGTAGGAGCTACAGATGTGGCCAGTCTACCTAGCTCTATGAGTTTTCAGGGGTTCTAGACCCAGATCATTATGCTGGTGCAGATAGTGATATCCCTACTAAACCACTGCCCAGCCCCTCAATTATTTTGATGGAATGGTAAGGACTGAGGAGCAAGAGCCCAGTGACATAATGCTCATTAAAAAGACTTGCAGTGGGTATTCCTGCCAAAGAAAAAAATTATTTTTGTTTTCCTTTCCCTCTCTGTCTTCAATATCCCTCAGAACAATACTGGCACAGCCATATCTGATGGGAATGGCAAAACTCATAAAGTTAGCACAGCTGTTTGACAAAGATCCAGCAAAGCTGAGCCATATGATAGCCACCATGCCACCTCTGGTTTTCATTTTCACCTGTTGCATCCTTGGGGAACTTTTAATGTTTCTACAATTTGGGGATATTGGATTGATGGAAATTTTATTATGAGTCATTTATATCTTCTCCCAGGAATGTTGCTTCTAAGATTCACCAGGACAGTTGTGACACACTATTCTCCGTGCTTTAGAGAGATATTTTATATCTAGAGAGATTAAATATCTAGAGATATTTAGAGAGATATTTAAAGGTCTTCCTTATGCCTTGGAGGTTATAATACACATGAAGAAGCCAGTGGTCTCTTTATGAGGCTTTGAGATATTCTTAAATATCTGTCCCTGTACTTACTCAGGAACAAAATAATCAAAATGAAGTAAACTCAGAAAGGTCAACAGGATTTGGTGGACTAGAAGAATTGGCCACAGTTGAGATTGCAAGCCTCTTCCCACTGTACACTCAAGAAATTACATGGCATATAGCAACGATTAGCTGAAGTTACCTCAGCCCTACACAGAGACACATTGATGAACAAAGTATGTAGTGGAAAAAATGATAAAATAATGAGATGTCAGGACCTACCCTTCTCAGGAAAGTTAGCACATGCAGAACCACTGTGGTTTCATATGACCAAGGAACAACAGAATGCCAATATTATACATGTAGACAAATTCTATAATGATATAAAATGTAAATGTTGTGTTATGCCAGAGTTTGAATAATGGCTGCAGCAGTTTGGGTCTGAGGACATTTCTTGGGCACTGTAGCCATTAAAAGTTAATAATACCACTCCTAGTGTCCTCCTTATATTTTTGGCTTCTCTGGGGTTAGTGAAGATCTTTTCTCACTCTAGACTGTGTTTTTGTCTTGTTGATCATGTCTTTTGCCTTACAGAAGCTTCTCAATTGCAGGAGGTTCCAATTATTAATTGTCGATCTCTGTCTGTGCTATTAGTGTTATAGTCAGGAAATAGTCTCCTGTGCCAATACATTCAAAGCTACTCCCCACTTTCTCTTGTACAAAGTTCAGTTTTGGAGTCCATTTCCTACAGAGGGATACCTTGTTCAGCTTTAATACAGGGGGGAGAGCCTTGGTCCTACCTCAAGTGATGTGGCAGACTTTGATGACTCCCCATGGAAGGCCTCACCCTCTATGAGGAGTGTATAGGGGTAGGGTTGGGGATGGAGGAGGGGAGAGAGAGGGAACTGGGGTTGGTATATAAAATTTAAAAAAAAAGATTGTCTTAAAGTAATAATAAAATAAAGAGTTAATAATGCACTGCTCAGGACATGGCAATCTGCCCAGACTAGCATGGAGATTTTGTTTTAGTGTAGTGTTCTTGTAGCCACAAAAACTACCAGCCTGAGAACAGGCTGTCACATGCCTCTAGATTCTTAAAAATTGGGTGATGAGATTAATGAGTAACAATGATAACTCTGTTTAACATTGATGTCAAAACTTGAGGTAAAATGATTGGAAATGATAACTCTGTTCTGTCATAGCTTATTAATGATGGCTGAAAGATGAACAAAAGGAAGTGAAACACAGTCCAAAACAAAAATGATATCGTCTATGTTTTATAACAACATGAATGTATCCTTGCTTACTAAATTTTCTATAAAGAAGGAAGAACTATGACTGTTGGTCTGGTTGCAAGATTCTCACCATAATGGCTTGGCTCACTTCCTTCCCTTGCCAACTCCTTAAATCCCCTGCTGTGACCTGCACCTCCCACCAGTGTGGAGACCCAAAAATGTGAGCCTATTTAAACCTTTTCTGATGGTCAGAGAGTTGGAGGTTGCTCAAAGTGGCTGACAAGCATAGTTGCACGTCCCAACTCAAGATGTGATTACTTGATTCTTTTGACATTAAGATGGCTCATACAAGTAGATCCATTCAATCCTGACGAACGGTCAGGATATGCAAACATAATTCTGCTTCTACTTTATTAACTATGAGGTCACCTGGGGGGAATGGCTGTCTTTAGGATATGTGGTCTAGGGCAGTTTCACTGCCTAAACAACAAACTGCTATATTTGACATCTCAAAGTGTTAAAGTGATTAACTGTTTGAAATGTCCTTTATATCATGTTAATAAAGTCTTCTGTTACATTCTCTCCTCTCCCCATTTGTATTTGGTATAAAACATATGGAAAAATAAACACAGGCGATTTCTAGTACTTACTGGAATGCCCTCCCAGTACTATTCTATGGTTTCTGCTTTGTTGTTTTTCATGTATCTCCACATTATTTACTCATATTTCTAAATTCCCACACTCCTACCCTGGTAAGAGGTGTTTTTGTTGAGATAGGTCTTCAACACACCAGGGATGTGGTTTCTCTTTGTCCATTTCTCCTAAAATGAAACTAAGAAGTGTCCCATGTTTGGTTCCTCCTGTTGCTGTTTTTGTATCCACACATCTTCAGACCCAGCCCTCATCCGGAGCTGGGCTCTGGCACATCCCACAAACACATACATAGAGTGATGCTCGGCTTTTAAAAAAAATTAGGTTTTGATTTGGTAGTATTTCCTTTTTTAAGATCTCAGCTAGCACAGTTAATGTGTCAATGGTCAAGAATGTTTGCTACCTCTTCCTGAGTACCACAGTTTAGTTCACCATACCCTTGTTAGGTGGTGCACAGTCTCCTCTTTCAGGGGCTCCTCTTCCAGACACCACAGGCACTGGCACACAAGGGTGCATGCACACATGTACACACACACACACGTACACACACATGTACACACACACAAGCATAAATGTATAAAAACAATTTTAAATAAATCAGTATTAAAAATATCTCAAATAATATGCCTATGTTGATTAGATTTATTTTTTAGAACTCTAAGTAATACTTTATAAATAGCCAGTGGTATGTACCACATTGATAAAGAAGGTGTAATTTCACCACTATTCTAAATTGAACAATACATAAGTAACACAACTGTAAATGTTCTGACATTAAGAAGAACAGCAGGATTCATGAAAAACCTGACCAATTTTGCCTTCAGCTTTGAAGCATATTTTGTTGTTCAGGGTCAGTTGTGAGGACACGGAAAGCCAGATTGTCTATTTTAATTGAGCATCCCATGCCTTAATACCTGCAGGGTAGACTTGCATAAGCCTTCTGGGTTGATCCACTAGACAGTAAGCTTCCATCTGATGAAAGGCCTTTCTCAGCCACTCAAGGCAAAGTCACGGGAAGGCTTTGAATTAAAAACTCACACCACGTTCTCTTCTCCTGTCCCTCCAGTGAGACCATCACCAAGGATATGAAACTAAAGATCACGAAGACAATGTAGCTAGTGCTCAAAGGGACACGAAACAGGAGAAGAGTAGCATAGTGGTTAGCACACTTGCAGGTCTCGTAAATAGAGGACCACACCTGTAAACTAGTAAACTATAACCATATTTTATAATTTTTAAAATCTGAAAGCATCTATTTGTGGAAGAGGTGTGTTGTCAGACGCAGATCAAAGATCCCAGGCTAATTCCAAGATAAACAAATTATATTTTCCTTATTATAATGGGAAAACTCACAAAACAGGAACAAGAAGTCCAACCTTAATGTTGTAGTGCAGGAACCACAGAGAGAGAGTGCCAACCTAGTGTTTTTCTCCGGGAACCCAAAAGGTCACACCCTAACCTGGTACCACCTTTAGAGATCATTGGCTAACAAAGATTCCCCATCACCTCTCCCTTTTGTCTAAATAAGAGAGTTTCAAACCCAATACAAAACTATATACACTAGGAACAGATATCAAGTATAAAATTAGGATTACAACCAACATAAATAATATTAAGCAAGAAAACACATATAAATGTTTTAATAAACATTTTATTTTAAAGCTCTTAAGTCTTTGGAAATGGCTTTGCTAAATTCTAAAAGGAAGGTAACTGTGACTATCTAATCTTTAACCCCATTGAAGGCCTGAGAAGGGAGATAATATTACTTGAGTAGGCAGGAAGTACAATCAAGCAGCTTCCAAAGCATGCAGTATATGACAGAGACACCTGGCTACCTGAGCAATTACTCGAGGTCTCATTTGCAATGTTGAAGCAATCAACTTTGGCTAAGGCCTAACATAAATGACAGGCCATTTTTAGAGGCAGGAAAATTTTTAGAAGAGTCTTACACTGTCTTGGCAAGGTTTGGCAGTCTTTTTCCTTGTGTCTTGCTTATTTAGTTTGTACACCATGTACTTTGTCAGTGGTCCAGGCATGAGCAGTTTCTTGCCCAAAGGCCAGTTGTGCCAAGAAGAAAACAAACTCCAAGTGGAGAGCCTTTGGTGCGCCACATTTTCTCGGGAATAGATTGGTGCTGTCAGGGTTATCTAATGCTGGAGGAGACAAGAACAGGTGTTTTACTTGAGACTTCAAATAGCTTAGCCCTGCAGACATAGTGATTTCAGTCTTCCAGTCTCGAGAACAGTTAAAACACGTATTTCTAGTGTTTGATTCGATGGTTTTTGTAATGTGTTTCTGAGTAACTAACTAAAACCAAAATGCTCTATTACTTAATATTTGGCATGTATTAAATTATTTATTTGATTATGCTCATTCCATTTGAGAATATCGCTATGCCTGGTCAAGGCTGGCAAGCCATAGCAGAAGTTGGTGGACAGCTTTTTTAGATTTGAAAGATTCTTTTTTACTGTTTCTTTTTTTCTTTATTTCTTCCTTCCTTCCCTTCTTTCCTCCCTTCCCTTCTTTCCTTTCTTTCTTTCTTTCTTTCTTTCTTTCTTTCTTTTTTTTCTTTTTCAATACAGGGTTTCTTTGTAGCTTTGGAGCCTGTCCTGAGCTAGATTTTGTAGACTAGGCTGGCCTCAAACTCACAGAGATCCACCTGCTTCTGCCTCCTGAGTGCTGGGATTAAAGATGTGTGCTACCACCACCTGGCAGATCTGAAAGATTCAAAGCATTGACTGGGAGAAAGCATTCTGAAACCGCTCATGGTCTGAATGAACATTCCTCTGTCAAACTGGCTCAAATCCTTTATCAACACCAGACTTTGATTGCCTGGTTATTAGTTCTGTCTCCACCATGAATGGGTGTTCTTCGGTTGAAATTGATGCTCCTGTTTCAAAGAAGGTAAAAGAGAAATATGGATTTAGAACTGAAATATAATCTAGGGTTTTATCCAGCTCAATGGAATTCTTTGCCTGCTTTTAATATCTGAAAGAATTTTAAAAGACAATTTCATCAACCAGTATTGAAAAGTTTCATCATAACTTGAAAGAGTAATAAAAAGGAAAATCTCCAGAGTTGCAAATTGTTAGAATTTTAAAAACTAATGCATTTTCTAAAAGTTAGACTCATGTTTTGAAATACCATGGTGATTCATATCTCGGAACATCACCTGAAAAACAGACATTGATAAAAATAAAATAATAGTTATTTGCTTTTTTATTATATTCAGAGTAATAATATTTCATTTCTCCTGCAGAGATTTTTATTGCTATAAAGGTATTTTGTTTAGAAGTGCTTTATTAATTACAGTATGACTGCCTTGTTAAAAAAAAGTATATACAAAAATATCAGCAACAAAGACTCAGAAGGGGGTTGAAGGGATACCTCAAAGGATGATTGCTTGTTCTGCAAGTATGAGAACCTAAGGACTTAAATTTGAATCCTTAGAATCTACATGAACAGCTTGGCATGACAGCATTTGTCTGTAATCCCAGCATTGGAAGGTAGAGAAAAGCAAGTCCCAAAATCTTGCTGGTCAACTAGTGTAATCAAAAAACTGGATTCCCAGTTCAGTGAGAGACCTTGTGTCAAAGCAATAAGTGGAGATGGTAATAATTTATAAATCCAATATTTTAAAAATAATAACATAGAGAAAGACACCAAGTACCTTCCTGTAATAGTACAAGCTCATGCAGGGGTGTAGTCACCCACATATTCATGTGCATATAGCACACACATAATCTCTAAGCGATAAAGACTTTTTTCAATTGATTGCTTCTTTAGAATTGTTCATTAATACAGAAATCAATGCAAAACTGCATTGATATAATCACCAAAGCACAGCAATATATGTATGAAAATAATCAAGGCATGTGTGTGTGTGTGTGTGTGTGTGTATGTGTAACATGAACACAGTATTAAACAAGTAACAGATATTAATTCATATTAGAGCCTTCTGGAACTGAACTGGCTGAAAGTCTTCAGAGACTGTCACATCATGGTCAATTTCCAGAGACAGATTAATCTGTGGGGATTCGGCATTCAAACTCCTGATAGTCTTGAGGATAATCCTAGCAGTATGATGCACTATCATGGTACACAGCCTCTTAAATTGGTACAGAAAAGCATGCACTTCATTCTACATTTGATAAATTAAGGATGACTGACATTGGCGTTTGGTAACCGAATGCTGTTACATTTCGAACAAATCTACTTGTCAGGGACTGGCATGTGAACTGAAGCTTCGCAGAGTGGGGGTGGGGGACACCCCCAATGAAAAGAATCAAGGCTTACAAATCAGGTCTAGAAATCCAGAAAATGCCCTTGTCTTTACACTTCACATCAGGATAGTGAAATACCCTGGATGTTTGGTATTATCTTAATCAAGTTAACATATTGGAATCACCCTGCCAGGCGTGGTGATATTTTCAAAAAGATACTCATGTCCCACTGTTTGGCTAAAAGCCTAATGAAGCAAGACACCCCAAGGAATTGGACCTTTTGGGAATTCCATGCTGAGAAAAAGAAAAGGCCAATGCTTTATGCCACCCTGAAAGGGAACTTGTGTCTCAGAAAGACATGTCGTATCTTGCTGACAACATACAGATAGATCTCCATGTAGAAAGGACTGCATTTCTGGACTGAAGCTGCTCAACTCATGCACACCTCTGGCCCATTCCTTGAATCTAAACCTCATACCAGGAACCCCAAAGATGGATTTCCGGTAGGTTTGGAGGATCACTGCATCTCTTTGTTCCTTTTCCCAATGTGACCACTTTAAATAAATCTCCATTTTCTGCTTGTCACTATTGCTTGGTTGTTTAATCGGCATATTTATGGTTGGGTGCACAAAGTTGACTTGTTAGGACTGTCAGGGCACAGGCTCTGATCCTATTAACTTTGGTACTGATGTAGTTTACATTTTCTCACTGAATGGAATCTGCCATTAAATTACAAAGTCGTGCATTAGCAAGTCCCTTCCCAGTCCTAAATAACCGACTAGCGCATTTGACAATCTCACTCACTACTTTTAAGCTCTAAAACATGAACATTCACTTCTTAACATTTTTACTTTTGTTAAAATAGTTGAGAGTTTACACATTTCCATAGTAGAAAAAAATATAATGCTAAAATTTTCACACATGTTCATACTTAAGATGTTCTCATCAAATCTAGCCCTCATTTCCCTCCCTGACCTTCACCACTTTTCCCTCCAAGATTCATGTGCTTTTCAAAAAGAATGGCAACTTTTTACCCGTGATGATAATAAAGGTAAGAACAGATTTCACACCTGATGAGCTTCTCGGTCTCCCACAGGGCCCCCATGCTTTGCCCTCTCCTCTTCTGCTCATTTGTCCTGCCCTCTAGAAGTACTTTTGCTTTAAGCCTATCATGATCCTGTGGTGGAAATTAAAAGGCTTTGTAAGCTCTACTGAAGATTCTGTGTTTATACAAAAAGACATGAAAATGTCAAACCCTTGAGGGCATGTGAATTAAGAAAAGCAATTTCATGGGAGAAGTTTCCTTGAATTATATGAAGTCTTTTTATGGAAAGTGCTAAGTGGAAATCTGCTATTGTTTGTTAAGTGTATTTGCATAAATCTGCCTTTTACAGACAGCAGGTTATTCTGAGAAGATAAATATAGTACTTAAGTCATAAAACTCTTGCCTTATATTAAATAACCATATTTTGGGACAATAGATTTTTACTACAGAAGCTTTCCTGTGTGTGTATATGTGTGTGTGTGCACACATGCTTGTGGCAATGAGTATAGTTGCCAGTGGGAGTCAGAAGAGTGCACTGGATCTCTGGGAACTTGAATCACAGGTGACTGTGAGCAGCCTGACACTGTTTCAGGGAACAAGATTTCTAAAATGGCAACAAGTACTCTTAACTGCTGAGCTATCTTACATCCCCTACTCCTGCATCTTAAGGCAGAGAGCCTTGTGATTTGTGCATAAAAATACATCAAAAGTTCACTTTGCCTTTCTAATTTTAAAACAAAAATTTTTTGTTCTGTTTTTTTTCATGGTTTATTTTTTTATTAAAAATTTCCATCTCCTCCCATCCTCCTCCCCCTTCTCTCCCCTCCCCTCCACCCATACCCCCACTCTCTCCCTCTCCAGGCCAAGGAGCCATCAGGATTCCCTACTCTATGTTAAGTCCAAAGTCCTCCCAACTCCCCCCAGGTCCAGGAAGGTGATCAACCAAGCTGACAAGGCCCACACAGAGCCCGTCCACGCAGTAGAATCCAAGCCCATCGCCATTGTCCTTGGCTTCTCAGTCAGCCTTCACCGTCGGCCACATTCAGAGAGTCCGGATTGGTCGCATGTTCCATCAGTCCCATTGCAACTGGAGTTCGTGATCTCCTGTTAGTTCTGTCCCACCGTCTCCATGGGTGATCGCACCCCTCACGGTCCTGACTTTCTTTCTCATGTTCTCCCTCCTGCTCCTCATCAGGACCTTGGGAGCTCAGTCCGGTGCTCCAATGTGGGGCTCAGTCATTTTCTTCATCCATCGCCAGGTGGAGGTTCTATGGTGATATGCAAAAAATTCATTAGTATGGCTATAGGGTCTGGTCTTTTCTGGCTCCCTCTCCTCAGCTGCCCAAGGAACTAGCTGGGGGCATCTCCCTGGAAACCCGGGAATCCCTCTAGGGTCATGTCTCTTGACAACCCTCAGATGGCTCCCTTAATTAAGATATATGCTTCCCTGCTCCCATATCCACCCTTCCTATATCCCAAGCATCCCATTCCCCTGAGCTCTCCAATTCTCCCCTTCATGCTTTTCTCTCCCCATCTCCCCTTGGCCCCGTTCCACCCCACCCCCAAGTTCCCAATTTTTGCTCGGCCATCTTGTTTACTTCCAATATCCAGGAGGATTACTATATGTTTTTCTTTGGAAAAACATGGTTACTACATTTAAAACGTAACTATAATGAATTATTATTTTGTCATTATTGTTGTGTATATAATGTATGAGATATTACACTGGGGTGCTTAGAAAGACCATGATCTGTATTAAGCATCTTCTACAGACAACTCACTTTGTGAGACAAGATATCACTGAACCTACAGCTTACTGATTGGTTAGACTGACTTGTTGACAGTCGCTGCTGTCCTGCCTGGTCCCGCAGTTGTTCAGTCACAAAGAAACACACAGAAGCCTATATTAATTTTAAACTGGTTGGCCGACTAGTTCAGGTTTCTTATTAACTAATTCTTACACCTTAAATTAACCCATAATTCTTTTATCTGTTAGCCTCGTGACTTGGTACCTGTTATTAGTGAAGCATTCTCATCATGCCTCCTCTGCATCTGGGTGACTACTACAGACTCAGGCTTTCCTCTTCCCAGAATTATCCTTATCACCCTACCTATACTTCCTGCCTGGCTACTGTTCAACCAACATTTTATTAAATCAATACAAATGACAAATCTTTATGGGGTACAAGACCATTGACCCACAATACTAACTGGTCAGCAAGTCCTGGAGATATTGCTATCTCAGGCTCCTAGCCCTGAGATTACAGGAGTGTGATACTACCACTTAACTTTTTCCAGGCTGCTGGAGACCCACCCTTAGATCCTCCTGCTGTGCAGCAGGCACCTTATCTACTAAGTCATCTATTCATCCCAACTATCATTAGACCTTTAGAAGTTTAATTTAAAGCTAGTTCATAATATCAGAATTTTGTAAACAATTTTATTCTAACAATAGATCTAGAAAAGTGGGGAAGGGACATATTTATGCTAATACTTACATATACTATGTGCATATATATATATATATATGCAGATGTAACAAACACATTTTCTACCATTCTTTAAATATAAATGACCAAAAAAGTGTGGAGATATATATATATATATATATATATATATATATATATATATGTATAGCAGCCAACATTTCTATTAGTTTAAAAAATAAGGAAATAGCCTTTAGTTAGTTGCTTTAAAGATGAATGCTGAATTTTTCCTTTAACTAATTTGGTCCAGAAAATAGCCTTTAGTTAGCTGCTTTAAAGATGAATGCTGAATTTTCTTCTAACTAATTTGGTTCTGTTTGCAAGCAATTAATTATTATATTCCTTTGTCCACATACAGTTAAAAAAACAGCATAAGTTCAGGCTATGCATCCAATGCTGCCAGGAGTCTTAGCTGGGACCATCCTGTAGACTACGGAAAGTTCCCTTGCATCAGGCTTCTAGCTGACTCTGTGATGTCTCCAATTCCAGTCCTCTCTATCAACACTGCCCCCCTCTATCCATTCCTCAACTAGATTCCTCAAGTTCCCATGCCCACTTGCCCCCAGTGCAACAAAAATCTTTATTTCCCCTTCCCTGGGCAATCCATGTGTCCCTCTTAAGGTCCAATTTTTGCCTCGCCTCTCTGATTCTGTGGATTGTAGAATGATTATCCTTTACTTTTAGTTATTATATGCTTATTACTAAGTACATACCATGTTTATCTTTCGTGGTTTGGGTTAACTCACCCAGGATGATTTTTTTCTAGTTCCATTTATTTGCCTTCAAATTTCCTGATATCATTTTTAACAGCTTTGTAATACTCCATTGTGTAAATATACCACATATTCTTTGTCCACTCTTTAATTGAGGTGCATCTATGTTGTTTTCAGATTCTAGCTATTACAAAAAGAAAAAAAAGAAATGAAAAGAAAAAATCTGCTATGACTATAGTTGAGCAAGTGTCCTTGTGACATGATTGAGTATCCTTTGGGTATATGCGTGCCCAAGAGTGGTATTGCTTGGTCTTGAGCTAGATTGACCCGAGTTTTCTGAAAAACTGTCATATTGATTTCCAAAGTGCTTATACAAATTTATACTTCCATTAGCAGTAGAGGAATAAGTATTCATCTTGCTCCAAATCCTCTCCAGAATGAGCTATCTTTTTTTTTTAATTTTAGTCATCTGACAGATAAATTATGTAATCTCAGAGTAATTTTGATTTGCATTTCCCTGATGGCTAAGGATGATAAACATATAAGTTTTTCTCTGCCATTTGAGATTCTTCAATTGAGAATTCTCTGCTTAGTTCAGTACCCCAATTTTTAATTGGATCACTTGGTATTTTGATGTCTGGTACCTTAGGTTCTTTAAATATTTTAGAGATAAGCTCTCTGTCATATGTGGGGTTAGTAAAGGTACTTTTTTCCATTCTGTAGGCTGGTGTTTTGTCCTATTGGTGATGCCGTTGGCCTCAAGCAGTTCCATGTATTAGTTGTTGATCTTAGTGTCCATGCTATTCATATTCTATTCAAGAAGTTTTCTCCTGTGCCAGTGCATTCACTACCTTCTTTTCTACAGCTTCAGTTTAACTGGATTTATGCTGAGGTCTTTGACCCACTTGAATTTGAGTTTTGTTTAGGGTGACAGCTATGGATCAATTGGCATTCTTCTAACATGTTAACATCATTATACTAGCTCCATTTGTTGAAGATGCTTTCTTTTCTCCATTGTATAGCTTTAGCGTCTTTGTCAAAAATCAGGTGTCTATAGGTTGTGGATTTATGTCTAGTTCTTTAACTCAATGCCATTGAATCTACCTGTCGGTTTTTATGATAATACCATTTTATTTTTATTACTGTAGCTCTTTAACAGAGTTTGAGATCAGGAATAGTGATGCTCCCAGTGGTTCTTTTATTGTACAGGATAGTTTTAGCTATCCTTGATTTTTTGTTTTTCTGTATAACGTTGAGTATGATTCTTTCAAGGTCCATAAAGAATTGTGTTGGAATTTTGATGGGAATCACACTGAATCTGTAGATTGTATAGATGGAAGTTTCTGTACCACCTACTTTCACAGCAGTTTATTCCCAAAGAAACACACGGAGTCTTATATTAAATATAAACTGTTTGTTCCCCAGGGGAAAAAAAAACAAAATAAATAGGCTGGGTGGTGGTGGCCTTTAATCTTAGATCTTGGAAGGCAGAGGCAGGCTGATCTCTGTGAGTTTGAGGACAGCCTGGTCTACAAAGTGAGTGCCAGTATAGGCTCCAAAACTACACAAAGAAACCATGTCTCAAAAAACCCCCAATCAATCAATAAATAAATAAAATTAAAAAATGAACTGTTTGGTCTCCTATTTCAGGCTTATTATTAATTAGCTCTTACAACTTAAATTAACCCATAATTCTTGTCTATGTTTAGTCACATTGCTTGGCATCTTTTCTTAGTACACTATTCTCATCTTTTTTCCTCTGTATTTGGCTAATGACTGCGTCTCTATCTTTCCTCTTCTCAGAATTCTCCTAGTCTGGTCACCTGCCTATACTTCCTGTCTGTCTACTGGCCAATCAACATTTCATTAAACCAGTACAAGTGACAAATCTTTACAGTGTTCAAGAACATTATCCCATAGCAGTTTTACAGTTAATCCTACCATAGATCCATGAGCATAGAAAGTCTTTCTGGTTTTTCGTATCTTCTCCAATTTCTTTCTTTAGACTTGATGATGCTCTTGTCATACAGGTATTTCATTTGCTTGGCTAGAGTTACCCCCAAGATATTTGATATCATTTGTGGCTATTGTGATGGGTGTTGTTTCCCTGATTGGTGACTACCCCAGTTGTCATCAGAGGGCCTTCATCCAGTGACTGATGGAGGCGGATACAGAGACCCAAGGCCAAACATTGGGTCATTGTTAGGGAGTTTTGCTGAGGAGAGGCATGAAGGTCAGGAACATTGCAGGAAAATTCACATAAATAGCTTGCCAAGCTCAAGGAAACTCAAAGAGTCTGAACCAACAACCAAGGAGTGTGCATGGGATCAACCTAAGTCTTTTGCATATATATGATAGTTGTATAGCTTGGTCTATATGTGTGACTTCTGATAATGGGAGCAGAAACCGTCCCTGGTTCTTTGGCTGGCACTTGGGAACCTGTTGCTCGTGTTAGATTGCTTTGTCCCACCTGAAAACAGGGGGAGGTTCTTGATCTTATGGCAGCTTTATAGGCCATGCTTTGCTGAAGGCCATGGGGGCCTGCTTCCTTCTGAGCAATTACAAAGGAGCCATGGATTGAGGAGGCAGAAAGGTGGAGAGGGATGGAATGGGAGAAGAGGAGGAAGGGGAGGCTGCAGTCTGGGTATAAAATAAATGTTAATTAAAAAAAAAACAGCATAAGTGTCACGTAATGGGGGTCAGAATAAGGACAGACTTGACATCTTCATTTTTTTCGGAAGTACTTGGTATTAAATCTATGAGCTCATACATGCTATGTAAGAACTCAGCACTGACTTATGTCCCAGATCTTTTAATCTTGAGACAAGCTCTCATTGCTTAAGCTGGCCTTCATGTTGTCCTTTTTTTCAGCTTCCAGGGTACTTGGAACAACAGACCTGATTCTCCAAGTTTAGACATTTTCATTTTTCAATACATAACATGAAGCTGAGTAAGGAAACTTACCTGAGGTCAAGACCAACTGAAACAAAGGCAACAAAGGCAGAGGAAACAGCCTCAGGACTCCAGTATCAAGTAATAGTAAACTGAAATCCCATTAAGCCACTCTTTCTTATCTTGAGACCATGGTGGCCAGAGAATCTTCAATTGTGACCCTCGACTGAATGTTCACTAATAGAAGCCATAGGAAAGAATAATTTGTCTGTAATTTTATCACAGTGGTATGAAGATAGTGACGCATATCCAGGACACATTTACAGTTCATGTGTTAAACTAGGGGAAACTCAGGCTTCCTCTATTCTACTCTCTTCTATGAGAAGATCTTATGCACATTTAAACATAAAAGGCAATTACACAGTAAGAATAGTTTCCCTCGGCAGGTGTATAATATTTTTCCTTACTGAAATCAAGAGCAGTAAAAAGAGTTGCATGTATGTAGCTGAGAGGCCTCACCATAGCAGATATGAAAAGCTGAACACATTTTGCAGAGTGGATAAACTGTTAGTGGTTCAACGATTTTTGAAAACGATTTGCAAAACTGCTGTAGGGGACAGATAAGTAAATGTTGATTGATTCATTGAAGGATGCTGGCTCTGGCTGAACTAAATGACTGGAAAGGTGTACTCCGGAGTTCTATTTCTTGTTCCACACCTAATTTGCTGCTCCTGAGGCAAGCGATTTCAATTCAGCATGCCTCCAATGCCTGCTTATATGAATTTCACCTCATTTGTTAGAGAAGCGTAAGCTGACTGGAGAACAGCCTACAGAAGAACAAGGTGATATTGGCAAGCAGGTGGGAAAAAATGATGAAGAGGTCAAGTGAACAATAGCGATAAAGGTTGAACGTGTTTGACTGAAATGTTACAGGTTCCAGATTTATAGTTGTTATTGCTCAGTATAATCCACAGCACATTGGAGGGCATAAAATCTGAGTGTCTCTGTGGGAAGTTTCTTCTAAGATCAAATTCTTCCCCACCTTGGTGATCTATAAATAAACATTCTATGAGTAAGTACTCTATCTGCATTTTATTATGAAATAATTATAAAGGTCAAATTTTAACATATTGGTCAAGGTCAACAGAATCAACTTTATTCTTATCATACCCTTGTTTATTCCTATGTATAGTTTATAGAAGGCATATTTTTATCTACAGTATAATAAATACCATATTCTTAGTTATAGTATAATAGATGCCATATATTTATGCATACCTGAGATTTTAGTTTATTCCTGAACTAGAGTTCCTAAGTTACCAAAAATATCAGTTCAAACTCTGTATATAACCTACTCAATGAGGATCTGATAGGTTCAAGTGGATGTAAGAATAGCAGCAAAAAAATTCAAAAATACAGTTTAGAAATATTAACTGAAGAAGAAAACATACTGACATGTTCTATGCAATGGTTAATGCTGGAGAAAATTATAATAAGTGAATAAACCACTCAAAAAGTAAATTATAGGTAACACTACTTAAATGATGAACCTCGAATAGTCAAAATGATGGGAACAGCGAGCAGATTAGTGTGTACCAGTTTGAGCGGAATGAATGGGGACTCATTGTGTCATAGGTACAATTTCAGTTTGTAATAATAAAAAGATTCAAGAGGTAGATTGTGGTGATGCTAACATAGTTTGAAGGTACTGAATAACCCATAACTATACACATGAAATAAAAAAATATAAATATCATGTTATGTGGTTCTATGATGGTTAATATGTAAGGCCCCACTTAAACTTAAAATCACCATGAAGCAAACATCTGGGCAAGTCTGTGCTTGCATTTCTAGAGTATACTGATTGAGGTTGGAGGGCCCACCCTAAACATGGGCAGTACCGTTCCATAGGCTGGGGTTCTAGACAGAAAATGAAGAAAATTAGCTGAGCACTAGCATTCATTTCTCTCTGCCTCCTGAGTGTGGATGCAATGTGATCAACTGCCTCACTTTCCCACCACCATGACCTCCCCACCTTGAGCTCTGTCCCCTCAAGCTCAACCCATCCTTGTTTAAGTTGCTGCTGTCACAACAAAACGGAAAGTAAGAAAGAGCACCTTAACTACAATGACTGTGAAGCACTTCTCTACTCAATGTCAGACCTCCTTCTGGGAAGTTGGCTGTGATTTAAGCCAGTTAATATTAGATTTTGTGTTTCCTTTTCCAGTATAGTCAGCCAGTTTGAGCCATACTCCGCCATACTCCACAGCTCCACAGTTTCTCTCTCTCTCTCTCTCTTTCTCTCTCTCTCTCTCTCTCTCTCTCTCTCTCTCTCTCTCTCTCTCTCTCTCTCTTTCTCCTTCCTTCCTTCCTTCCTTCCTTCCTTCCTTCCTTTCTTTCTTTCTTTCTCTTTCTTTCCCAACCTGGCTTATATTTTTGGGTTTTTTTGTTTGCAGTATGATAACTGTACACCTTAAAAAAATAGCCGGTGTGATAAATTGTCCACACCGATACCATCTGCAGCCATCAGCACCTATAGATTCCTGGAAAAAAAAAACATGATTGGACACGTTTATAACACCACCACCATTTTCTTCTTTTCCAGATCTTTAGCATGGTAGCTTGTCTATTGAATGTCACTACCCCCAAAATAGAACTCACCTTGGCTTCTTCTTTAATAACTATCAGAATAAAAATGAATACAATTT
The DNA here is from genome assembly GCF_903992535.2 of Arvicola amphibius. Taxonomy (NCBI): domain Eukaryota; kingdom Metazoa; phylum Chordata; class Mammalia; order Rodentia; family Cricetidae; genus Arvicola; species Arvicola amphibius. The sequence continues at coordinate 109,210,872 of NC_052052.2, read as the reverse complement.
AACATTGTTCATCATAAGGGTGATAAAACTTTGTTTCCTTGATGGACATTCCTGAACGACTTGGTTCATATAACATTAGAGTGATCAAAAGTGGACCTGACAAATTCCAACCATTCTATTCCAGTAAAATGGGTTCTCTGAAAGGACTGGCATATGTTGTAGGTTCAACTATGTCCCTGCAAAGGTCGTGTGGAATTCTTCTGAAGTCCTGACCTTTAATGTAATGTGATTGATTATATATGGATATGTGGCCTTTGAGAGATATTAGATTTAGATGAGGTCATGAGACAGGGACCTTCAAGATGTGGTTGTAGCCTTATTTTTAAAAAAATGCCATGGGACTGGAAAAAGAGCTTAGAGGTTGAGAGCAGCTTTTGCCATTCCAGAGGACCAGAGTCCAGTTCCCAGCAGGTAATCCACGATCGCTTGTAACTAAATACCCAGAGTCCTCTCCTGGCTTCTGTGGGCACCTACATGTACACATGCACTGCCATATATAGATACACACAAATCTCTGAAATATTTTAAAAATAAGAAGAAATACCTAGAGTTTCTTTTTCTCTTCTATAAAAAACAAAAACAGAAAACACCAAAAAGACCACATCCAGAAGTTTATGGAGCATTGCCTCAGCACAAACCAACTACAATGGCACCTTGATCTCACGCTTCTGACTTTCAGAATGATATGAAAATGATAAGCTGTTATTTAAGCCATCCAGGTCCTGGTGTTTCATGTTAGTAACCTATAAAAACTAAGGTATCTTCTTTAAATCACCAGATTCATTGGTTTTATGTTTATTCTTTGTTAACCCCTGCGGAGTGACCTACATGACATGAAGGAATGAAAATAATGAATGTTGCAAGACTTTCTATTTTACACACCTGACTCTTCCTTATAAAAGTTCTGAATATGATGGGAACTAACTGCATGAAGTGTAGTAATAACTAGAATGAGATGCCCTGATGTACTAACACTGGGAAGGATATCAAGCCCATCAGTAAGAATAAAGCTGAGGTATCAATAATGATCTTCATCTTTCTCCAATGTAGTTCTCTCTAGCCACTGAGAATACGAAAAGTCTAACAGATCTGGGGGTGCTGGCTGTAAGTGATTCAACTTTCCACTTAGCTTCATGAAAAGTCCATTGGACAAGTTTGAAAATCACTAACCATTGTCCTCTTAAAATACATGTGGGATCCTCTGGAAGTTTTCTTGTGTTCTATTCCTATACATGTTGCCAGTCTTTGCATGGAGAAATTAATGTCACCTATCTGGTACAAAACTTGGCCATCTGTTAAGAATGAAGAGATAACTGAGAAATGGATTAAGAGAACACATGAATTGGATGTTCAGCCTGTATCTTTCACTAATAAAGGTCCTAGCAGTCATCTTGCTAAATATAAACAATCCGACCTTCTGGTATTGTAAATCTAACACTGTATGGAACTAAGACAATCATTTGGTTATCTTCTATAGACATAGTGTCTTTCTTCTTAGGAGTTATGATAGGCAGCTTCAAGCTCTGAAGGAAATCACAGATATCTATTGGGTGGACATGGAGGTTTCTCAAAGATTCCCAAGGTATCATCTCAGAAAAACATGTTACTTCTAAACATCTTGAGAGTGAACATTCCATCAGAAGTTAACTTATCAGAACAGATGCCAGAAATTTTTTTAGCTTCAATTAATACATGATACCAACAAAATTCCAGTAAGCCATAAGGTTATAGTCAACTCACTGGCCAGGATTGTAGCAGATGATAGAACTGCCCAGTATGTCTTCCTTCTGGAGCAGTGTAGAGTCAGTGGAATTACTAATACAACCTAACCTTTTAAAAGCAATGTCACAGGGCATGTGTAAAATGTCTATTCAGAAATCTAAGAAGAGAACTACCTAGAATTCTGTGGTAGAACCGAATGGATTACGTGTAAGTTACAAATACTTTATATAAACATTAAGATCATAATAGTTCTTTGTGGTCCATAAAAACTGTAATATTTGTCAATAACAAGATTATAGAAACATACATGTAAAGGAATGCATCAGAAATCACCTGGCATGTACTATATATGCAACATGCACATCTATTTAAATCTAAGACTTCGGGTAAGATATATGGCTTAATTCATAATGCAGATTTTCTTTACCCTGATACTTGCAATCCTATTGCAACAGCCTCAGGAGATGCAATCAGATGCAAGCAAACCAGATTTTTCTTTATGCTTGCCAGGCCAATTATTTATAACATCCCAAAGTAGGCAAACTCTTAGGAAAATGCTACCGTCATTTTAGGGAGCTAATTAGCCACATGTTATTCAGATTTTGGTACATGATCAAAGATGACTGCCGAGAGAATCTATTTCTTGAAGGATGTTGGGATGGAAACCAGCATAGAAAATTTTCTTCAGTGAGACTCCTATAAAAAAAAACACACTTTATACCTATTAAAACAGTACCCCAAATTCTCAAAAATCAGAACCTCTTTTCTGCAATATTCTCTCTGTGCATCTCCACCCAGGCCTCATTGCACCCACCTGTGGACTTAAGAGACTAGAAGCACCTCCTCAGTACACATGGTGTTGAAGGTGGCTGCTATACCAAGAATAAGAACAACATTCTCTCTGTGTATCCCTACGTGAAACTGGAGGCCAAACATGCTTGCTAGGAGTATCACAAACATTAGATATGCCACAGCTCTTGACAGTTGCTAAAGGAGACTGCTCTCTCTGCCTTCCTATCATACACATTGGATAAAAATGAACTTAAATTAACCATGGGTTTAGAATCTTTATATGAATGCCTTTACAAAAACGTAGGACATATCAGAGTGCAGATATTGAAAATCAGCATTTTTACATGGTAAATGTAAAATCATTCTTATCACTGAAAAGACACTTCATGGAGTGTTTAAAATGTGGGGATAATATTCATATCACAATGGTTTTGTTTTATTGTGATATGTGAGATAATCTGGTCATCACATAGATATTAATATTCTAAGGAGAGAAAAGAGAGTATATATATATATATACATACACACATATATGTACATATACTTATCCACACATATAAATATATAATATATATTTATTTATAGCTGAGCAGTAACTGATAACTCCAGTCACTGAAGATTTTTTCTTTCACTACCACAAATGCATTTATTCTGCCACCTAACACCATTATTTTTAATCTGAACAGATTATTCATCCTTTATAGCAAATAATTTGATGAGTTAATCTTCTCAGTCTTTGATTTTGTTCCATTTACTTGTAATTTCAGAACCACAGCTCTCTTTTCTATCTTTCTGAGTGTTCTCTTTCAGCCTTATTTCCATTTATCATTTTCTCATAGCTTCCCTGGGACCCTTAGAGTAACTTTGTTGCCAACATACTTCAGAAGGGCAGAGCTGTGTATCACTGCTGTGCAAAGGGCACACGTTTCATTCTTTCTGGGTTTCTATTTTTCTTAATTGGTAATCACCTTGGCTTTACAAATTCATTCCTTTTACCCATAGTTCTGAAATTCAAGGGGCAGGTTAATTCACTAAACTATCACTACTGGCCTGAACTGTTGAAAAATTATTTATAGTCCTGATTGTTAGTGTCTAATATCAGACAGGGGCTACGGAATCTTTAATGTGTTTTTTTTTTTTTTCTTGGCAGCTGCCTCATGCATTGCTCTGGGCAAAATAATACATTCATGATATATTTATTTCCTTTCCAAATTTTGAAAAACATTTTAATATCTCAATTCTGAAGCATATAAGATCAAGTTTGGTGTGGGCTTTTGATATGGCCTTGAGAACACACCCACTGAATGACCAGGTGTTGGAACACCCAACATCTCTCTCTCATGCAGCCCACCTTTCTCTATTTTGAAAATCAAAATTGATACCTAAAATGGCTCACATGCTACATTTCACATATATTTATAAGTTGCAATCTATAGATATAAAAATGTCAGCTTTTTTTTCAGGACAGGCAGAAACAAAATATATGCAAGCAAAATTAATAAATCATAATTGATAGGCAATATTATAACTTAATTGAGTCATAATCTAAAAATTTCAAAATAGTTTTCTGTTCCCTAATATAAAAGTCATTAATTGGTTTTATTTTACTTGCTTAAGTTTTTGTTCATTAAAATATAGTTAGTATAAATATTGTCCCAAAAAGAATATGATATTAAAAATTGGTTAAATATTAGAAAAACTGCAGTTTTTATTACATTAATCCTATCATTTAAACAATGCCAAACTTTTCCAAGAAAATACTTTGCTAGTATTTCAGTCCTGACTATTTCCTAACAAAATATGCATAAATGAAGTAATGATTCCACAGACCATTTCAATGTTAAATAGGTATGGAAATGAATTTTTCCTGCTACATTTCTTTATAAAGTATTCAAATATTTTTTACAATTATTCTTTCAGTGATTGAAAATAAAATCAGAGACATTTTAGTGCTCCCTTTCTTTGGGATAATATGATAAAATCACCCAATGTTCAAGCCCAGAGGCTCTGAAAGAACATCTGATTTGGCCGTTCACTTCAATGAGTTAACCAGGACCTGGACAGTCAGTTCTTTTTTAACAGTTTTTCTTCTCAAAAGAACATATGATGAAAATTGCATAACCGTTCTGGAGCATTCTGGGGAAATAATGATGACAACAACAAGAAGAGCTAATAGTAATAAAAACAACAACGACAACAACAACTTGTTATTTTAGCCAAACGTAGACAACATACTTTATCAGCAGTTACTCATTTGATTGTCTTGTGAAAAATATATTGCCCAATGATCTGCTTTTGTTAACTGAAATTTAAATAAATGATCGTGAGGATCTTGGCAAGCTGATTTCAGGCATTTTCAAAAGGAAACAATGTTATAGCATTTATAAATTCCAAAAGATAACTTATTTTTTATAATCAAGACTTTTTAGTGTAGTTTTTAAATTTGAGAATTTTATGCATGAATACTGTATTTCATGTCACTATTACCCCTACAGTTCCTTCCATGTCACCTCGCAAATGTATCATCCCTCAAATTCATGACCTCTCTTCTACAATTAATGTTCACACACAAACACACACACACACACACACACACCTAACCTGCTGAGTCTAATCACTGTTGTCTGTATGTCCATACGTTTAGGGCTGACCACTTAAGATCAGGATATTATTACTGAAGACAACTGGATTATCCTCCTTCAGCAGACACCAATTTTCCTCGTTGAGGGGTAGGACTTTGTGAAACTCTCCCATCCATGTTTCTATGCCAACTGCATGGCATTGCAGATATTGAAGAGGCATCTTGATTGCTGAGAGGTCAGGGATGCATGCTGTGGACCAAGACAACAGCTGTAAGACTGTCCTGTGGACATGACAGGGATATAGTTTCATTTTTTGATATTGTATTTCCTGATTATTTCACATGGAAAACTCCTTTTATTGTTAAAATGCCACCCTTTCTTCTTTGTCTGATAAAAAACATTGCCCATTGTGCAATTTGGGTTGAAATCATGTATCTTCAACATTTAGAATGTAGAGAATAAAGGGTTCAATGTGACCTTCCCTCTGATGTCTAGTGAGTCTGAGGCTAGCCTGTGCAAAATAAGATATGTTTAAAAAATAAAGAAAAAATGAAAGATAGAAAAGCAGCAACAAAATATATTGTCCGTAGTTAAAAAACAGGCTGGAATTCCTAAAGAAATTTTGATTTTCCAGAAAAGTTCTTTTTTTCTAACTTGTCCTGGCTAACTTGAATAGTCAACTTGACATAACCAACAGTCATTTGAGAAAATAAGTCTCAAACGAGGAATTGTGCAGATAAAATTAGAGTGTTCAGAAATGCTCAGAGTTGAAGCTGGAGGACACAGACTACTGTGAGGGGCACCATTCCCTAGGCAGTGGCCCTGGGTTGTGTAAGAAAGCTATGCATGAGGCTGTGATTCAAAGAGCAAACAGCATTCATTCATGATTTCTCGTTCAAGTTCCTGCTTCACTTTCTGCCTCGAATTCTTTCAATTATGGAGTCCAAACTACGAGATAAAATAAATCTTTTTCTTCTCTAAGTTGCCATTGATCAGTGTTTTATCACAGAGACAGAAAAGAAACTAGAACATCGCATTTGCAACAGAAATATACAATTAAATATTTTTCTCAGAAATTTAATTTATAATCCGTCAGAGAGCTCTTATGCCATTTGGCATCTTCATCATGAAAAAAATGTGAAGTAACTAATTATTTTTTTCTTTTTTTTATTAAAAATTTCCATCTCCTCCCCTCCTCCTCCCCCTTCCCTCCCCTCCCTTCCACCCATACCCCCACTCCGCCCCTCTCCCAGACAAAGAGCCATCAGGGTTCCCTTCACTATGTTAAGTCCAAGGTCCTCCCAACTCCCCCTAAGTCCAGGAAGGTGAGCAACCAAGCTGACAAGGCTCACAGTGAGCTCGCCCAGGCTGTAGAGTCCAAGCCCATCGCCGTTGTTCTTGGTTTCTCAGTCCTCCTCCACCGTCAGCCACATTCAGAGAGTCTGGTTTGGTCGCCTGTTCCATCAGTCCCATTCCAACTGGACTTATTTTAACATTATGTTTTTATCATTTATTAATAATTTCATGTTAACTATTTTCCAGTGGATGGCCCCATATCCATGTACAAATTACTGATTTGAAGCCCATAGTTTTCATCAACTTTCTATCTTTTAATTTATTATCTATGGAGATCACTATTGATACAGTAGCTGTACCTTCTGAATTCAACCTCCCATTACTTCCCTTTCTCTATAACATAAGCATGCTTTTCAATATGAGCTTCCATGTTTTGAAGACTATATATACTTCTATTAGCCTTCTGGCAACATTGTTCAAGTTATATCTTCCTAATTATTCTTTCTACTGTGAAATTTGTTGACTCCACAGGAATTATCTTCATAGTCTGAGATAAATGTGTGAACAACAGTTCTCTTTCTCTTTACAACAGAAATAGCTAGAGGCTGGACAGGAAACATTTGGCAAAATGTTTTGCTGGGTCGCACGACAGAAATGTGCAGAGGCTATGTTCTCACTGAAAATGCCATTCCTTGGATGACTCTTGTCTCAGAAAATGTTCCCTAAATAAACATTGGAAGCCATATATTGTTATAAATGATCACATACCTCCCAATTTTTATTACTGGGCTAATATAGAAATCAGTCAACAATGTGGCTAATTCAATCCTTGATGGATCCAATCGGATAATGACTGCACTCTTAAGACATACATAGTTCAAGGTCACAAACCTCACTAAAGCAAGTCTTGAATCAGAAATACCTTAAGGAAAAAGAAGTCAGATATTATGTTAATGGTGCTATAATTACATTAATACAATCATTAAATATCTCAAGGTCATATTGTAAATATTATCTGTCAATAAGGTCTTATTTTTAGTACCATTTAGAATTCATAGCCAACAGGAGGAAATGACTGACATTTTCTGTCAAAGGTAAATTTGAAATAGGTTGTTGCGCCACCTGTTGGCAGTTCTAAAGGCATCGATTGAGAAGATAATCGCCTTTCTAGTTTCAAGGGCACATTTCATTTTTACTCCTGCTCTCTGAAAAGGCTTTCAAAAATGCTTTCGGAATCCCATGTGAGGTGAGAATAAATGCTGATGATTATGTTTTGAGAACAATGTGAAGTTGTGAGCTTTACGTTATTTCCAGTGTTTCCCACATCTGTAAAGAGTTACAGATCATGCTTTTTCCCCCATTAGACTCATACCAATTTGGAACTTATGGTAGAAAAAAAAACAGATCATTTGGACAATGACAACTAATATTCAAAACAGAATCCCTCCCTTCAATGCCAAACTCACTCCAGGAAGCTAAAAGCTGCAAAGTGGAGCAGCTTTCCTGGCTACAATCATCTAACTATACTTCTTCCCATGGGCGTGCTAACAGAGTCTTCCCCAAAATGACACTTTGTGATATGTCATACATATGCATGACTACACCCTGCCAAGGAGCAGGAAGCAACGTGAGTGCTCTTTGTAAAAGGAATGATTTGAATCATAGTTGTGAAGAATAAAAGTGCATTAATGAACAAAGAACAAAGGAAATTCCCTCCCATAGAAAAGAATCCATTTTTTGTATAGCATCAAAGAAATAATTAAAAAGGAGAGTCCTTTATTTGACACCGCGATCTCTTTGAACTGTCAAGATACACGTGAAAAGGTGTTCGGTATTTATGGAAAGGAAGGTAAAGTGTCTTTTTAGGGTAAATAAATGGGGAACACAGTCACAGTAAATTTTAGTAATTCTAATACTGAAAAGACATAGTCCTATTCTGTCACTGTAAATCCACTTAAAATAAATTTTGACTTTTTGGGAAGGTCTGGCTTGTTGAGTTTGCATAATTGCTATGTTAGTCCATGCTCCACTGCCAAATGAAGGTGAGGTGAGAGCAATAAAAGCATCGGCAAGTTTTGAAATGCAAAGTCTCTCCTTGAATTGGGACACAATCTATTCCCAATTCTATAAATGTTATATAATAATATTCAATGTTTGAAAATAACAATGAGACTAAACTGTTAAATTGCCAATAAACACTGTGGCTGTAACAGTAGGTAAAGGTGTTCTAAATGGAATCTTTATTTGATACATCATCCCATAAAGAATAAGCTAACATATTTATGACTGAGTTTTGTGAAAACATTTAGGGGTTTTCTTGAGAATGAAACCCTTAACAGTTCAAACTCCATCTGAAACTAGGACCACTGGTGATGTCTTTATAATGGTGGGGAGGGTTATGCTTCAGGAAATGCGAATCCCTTTTATGTAGTATGATATACTTTGCTAGAATAATACTGAGTTGCAATTTGCATTACCAGTCCTTATCATTTTCATTGTCTCCTCACATCCTTCCACCGCCCTCTACTTTTGAGCAGCAGATCAGGTGCAGCATGCATAAAAAAAAACTAAAGTAATAATGACCATCCACAAGCAATTTCATTACAGGACTCCTTAATGCTCAAGATATATTCTTTCTTCCTGAGGCCAGATAGCGCTTTGCTTCTGAAATCAAGGAAAAAAAAATACTTCTATGCCAGAACAATCAAATAAATACTCATTTCCACTTCTCCATCTCCAACTGAATGACCAGGTTGAGTATGATCCATTTTGGGTTCTTTTCAAATTTGTATGAATATTATAGGTGGGGTAAATACCTACAGTCAGGCATGAATGACCCCAAAGGAGGATCACCTTGGCCCCAGATTCTCAGCATGTTTAAAATAGTAATGTTGACCAGTGAAAAGAATGAAAATGTCAATAAGGTCATAATAGAGTCCATCCAATGGCTATGGAAGACATGCACTATTTAAAAATACAGCGAGCAGGAAGACACTAGAAACTCATGACCTTACCCACTCAGTCGGTTTGTTCTCAAATACTGTCAAACCAAAGCGAACTTGAAATGCCAGATTTAAGAGGGGACAAACTGTTGAACCCTAAAAAGCCCTAAATAAAAATTTTAAAATATAAATTTACAATGGGCACACCTGCAAAAATGTGGCTTTATTTATTAGTGATCTTATTTGTATCCACAGATTTCACCTTTTGGAATCCATTATTCTTGCTGACTGATAAATAGTAGTCAATTTTATATGCATAGAAACCCACTTAAAGGCTCTCACTATTCAAATATCATTCCAGGGTTTTCATTTCCATCTTTAGGATAGCTGACAGGCAGTATGACCATGGAGAATAATGCTTCCTAGGTGTTTGCTTCTTCAGAAGAAGAAAAAGGAAAAGAAGATGATGAAGAGGAAGGAGGAGGAGGAAGAGGAGGAGGGAGAGGAGAAGAAGGAGGAAGAGGAGGAGGAGGAGGAGGGGGAGGAGGAGGAGGAGGAGGAGGGAATAATGCACCTCAGACTTCACATTATCTTTTGACTTATTTTCAAATTAGCAGATCACATTTTTTTTTTTTTTTTTTTTTTTTTTTTTTTTTTTTTTTTTTTTTTGGTTTTTCGAGACAGGGTTTCTCTGTGGCTTTGGAGCCTGTCCTGGAACTAGCTCTTGTAGACCAGGCTGGTCTCGAACTCACAGAGATCCGCCTGCCTCTGCCTCCCGAGTGCTGGGATTAAAGGCGTGCGCCACCACCGCCCGGCAGATCACATTTTTAAAACATATACACAAGTTAAGGAAAAAGAAAGGCAAGGGTATACTGTGCTGACCAAATAATTCTCTTATTATTCATTACTAGGAAAACTGTCAATATCTTGAATGTTTCAGAAAGCATTTGGATCATGTGACATTTAGATAATTACAAAAGCATGCAGTGCAGTTCTCTCTGCGAACCAGTATAAAAGTGTTAGCAGACCTAGAAGACAGTACAACTTGACAAAGACACCATTTATTTTAGCAAAGTGTTAAGAAAAATGAACTGCAAAGAAGGCGCGGCTTACAGAGACCAATAAATCAAAGCAAGGAACTATTTGTGAAATAGTGAATGCAACTTTGGTAATATTTAATGTTATTATTTTTTGAAATAGTAACCCTGACTGCTAACTTAGTAAGCACGCATTTAATCAATTGCCTCTTTACCAACAATATTTCTTTTCTTTCATTTTCCAAATGGTTAAAAACTAATAATAAATGATATATATGTTAGTTAACTAGTCTATAAAATTGAGTACTGTAATATTTTGAGTATTAGTCGAAATATAAAATTAAAACTCATAGATCAATAAAATGAAGTCACATTTCAAATTTATGTACTGATCCATTTGAAAAATATGATTGAGGATGTCATAGCATTAAAAAATACTAGAGAGTGCTAGATGCTTTAATATATATTAAAATATGTAGTCAAAATATTTATAGTATCTTAGCTCAGGATAATAATGCATATTATACTGAATATTGGTGCTTTGTTTTTAGTTTGCCTGAGAATTATTATTTTACTGAAGAAGTGAAGGCTGATAACAGGAGAAAAGTGGGGAATAAAAACACACCGAAAACATTCTTGAAGATTTCCTTTTCTTAATGTTGAGAAATCAAGCATATTTGATATTGTGTCGGAGGAACTCTTAAGGATTATCTTATAATTTCTTCCTGAAGTCACAAACTTTCTTGCTGAGCTCTGAGTCAGTAAACAATGACAGCGGCAGGAAGGCACACTCCTGGCTCACAATCCTCGCCCTTTAGAAGTGGTTTTGTTGTTCCTCTTGCCTTTTTTTTTTTCCATTTTCCCGTTGGTTAGTCACATTGTACTCTCACTTCCCCTTGGAACCATATGGGGAAGTAATAAAGTGCCTCTCAGTACACAGCTATTCAGTGTTCCTTAACTAAGGGGAACACTATGAGCTTCTTGCTGTTGTCATAGATGTCCATTCAGCCATACAAAGCGCCAGAAGAACCGGAAGCGAGAGGGAACAATGGATAATGGGCACTTTAACAGTTTTAGGATTTTAAGAAAAAGAAAACAAAAGAAGTCAGATATGACCTTTGATTAAACGCAAAGGATGTCCTTAGCCATTTCTAGTCAAAAAAACAAGTCTCTTATGACTAGGGCGCACAGACGTCACTTGGCAAATGTCGTTTATTTTTATTATTTAAAGAGATTGTCTTTAGCATCAAATCGTGCACACTGTAGCACCACTTACTGTCAAAACAATTAGGAGCCTTCAGCAGCAAACAGCAGGACTATGAATAGACAGCCTCTTTCCCAGAATGGCCAGCCTTGTAAACATGTCTAAGGACTTACCGCCATCTAGAGGAAAGAGTAAGTAAAACTTTGTGACTATGAAATTTTCTCTATATATACGTATATAAAACTGTATACATATATAAAAGACTGTTTTGACATTTTCATTCGGAACCTTCCTTCTCCTGTGTCTAAAATTCATAGAGTATCAAAACAGTGACTGACCTTCAGCCCTAAAAACACATACAGAAAGACAAGCAACACTGTGTGTGTGTGTGTGTGTGTGTGTGTGTGTGTATGTGTGTGTGTGAAACAATAATTAAAGAAAAGAAGCCATAAATTTGAGAAATAGGAAATGGCAGCGGTAGGAAGGAGGAGAGTTGGGAAATTATATAAATACATTTAATTGAATTTAATTTTTAAAATCTTTTAGCCTTACCTTTTTAAAGCTTTTGCCTGGGAGAGTTCAAGAGAAGAGAACACAGGGTAAAACAGATTTTCTCTTTGACTCAACCATTCCTAAGTCTTTGAATCAATTGTATTCCTTTATTATTGTAGTTATCGTTTCTATGATGAAAGACCATGACCGAAGCAAGTTAGGGAGGAAAGAGTTTATTTGGCTTCAATATCACTGTTCATCATTGAAAGAAGTCAGTACAGGAAGTCAAGCAGGTCAGGAATCTGGAGGCAGGAGCAGATACAGAAGCCATGGGGGAGTGCTGCTTACTGGCTTGTTCCTTATTTCTTACTCTACCTGGTTTCTCCTAGAATCTAGGACCACCAGCTCAGGGTTGGGTACTTCCTCAATGGACTGGGCCTCCTACATCAATAATTACTTTGGAAAATGTACTTTTGCTTTACCTCTAATAGCCACTTATGAGGGAATACAAACCCTATTTATCTTTCTGAGTCTGAGTTGCCTCACTCAGCATGATTTTTATCTAGTTTCATCCATTTGCCTTCAAATTTCATGATGTTATTGTTTTTACAGCTGAGTAATATTCCATGGTATAAAGTTACCACATTTTCATTATCCTTTCTTCAGCTGGGGGGCATCTAGGTTGCTTCCAGGTTCTGGCTATAACAAATAACGCTGTTATGAACATAGTTGAGCAAATGTCCTTATAGTATGAGCATCCTTCGGGTATAAGCTCAAGAGTGGTATTGCTGGGTCTTGAGGGAGATTGCTTTTCAATTTTCTGAGTAACTGCCATACAGATTTCCCAAGTGGCTGTACAAATCTAAACCAAGCTTCTGGGACCTCACAGACTCTGGACTGACAAGTGAGGAACCTGCAAGGGACCAAAGTCAGCCCTCTGTTTGTAGGTGATAGTTGTGTGGCTTGGTCTGCTTGTGGGACCCCTAGTAGTGGGACCTACCACTGGTGCAATAGCTGCCTGTTTGGAGCCCATTCCTTAAGGTGAAATTCCTTGATCAGCCTTGATGCAGGGGGAAGGGGATGGCCCTGCTTCTACTTGATGTACCAGGTTTCATTGACTCCCCATGGGAAGCTTTCTGGGAGTGGCTGGAGCAGAGGGGAGGGAGGGGAAGTTGTGATTAGTATGCAAAATAAAAAATTTAAAAAAGAAAATATTCTACATGCTTGCCTGTGGTCCAATCTTATAGAGAAGTTTTCTTTTCAAAAGATGGCCCCTCTTTTCAGGTGACTTGAGCTTGTGTCAAGCTGACTTGAAAGCAGACAACATGGTTTTCAATTTTTTTCATGTGGTGGGCGGGGAAGGGTTGTACAGGTCTGTGTATATTGGTTTGAATTTGTACATAGAAACTAGAGGAAGATGCCAGGTGCCTCAACTTTTGAGTGAAGGCTGGGGTGTGAACTCATGCCCCCATGCTTCTATAACATAGTTCTTACCCTTTAAGCTGTCTCTCCAATCTCTCTTGCTTATTTTTAAGTCATTCAGCAAACACAGAGTTTATACATTTTCCAAAATAGATACTATTCAGAAACACTGAAAAGGCCCTCCAAGACTCTCCAGTGGGTTTTAAAGCAAAAATCCCTGAAAGTTAGTGCCAAGTAATTCTGTCTCTGGGGGCAGGTTTGGTTCCTTATCCTCCCAGAAAGCTTTGGATCCTCTCTAGAGGTCTGCCTATCCCCAAATGTGTTCATGCTTATCTGTATTCTCCAGAGAAGGCCAAGGAAGGCAGGGAGAGGGGCTGGAATAGCCTTCCTCAGAATCTTCAGCATTTCAGATGATGCTATCATCATTCTTGGCCCAGGTTCATGGACAATGTGGGTTTCTGTTTACTTTCAGAAGAAGCACCTTAATGTTGGCTTGTCCATCAGAGAAATGATGTAGATATAGTAGAATCTCAAAAACAAAAAAATCATTTTAATACATTTTAAATTTTTTTAATAAATTTTAATCATTTTAATAAATGATTTTTTCTAATAAATGTTCTGTTTTCTCTCAAAAACATGCTTATTCATTGCTTAGCATGTCCCTGAAAAAAAAAGAAGGAAAGGTTACTTGTAAGATGGTGTTGGACAAGGCTAACTCTGCTGTGGACTTCTCTTCAAGTCTGTGTGGTCTACAGTTTTCTGATAGCATGTATCTACTTTTTAATCACTAAATTTCCCCCAGTTAATCTTCATGTTTAAATGCTCTAGTATACAGGGAAATACCTTGTTTGTGTTTCGAGTTTCATTTCTCAGAATGTCACATCTCAAAATAAAGACACTGTGTTCCATCTAATCCTATGAACCAAAAGTGCTGACTGTGCACCAGTCTGTCACTCTGCGGGGTTCTACTGCGAGACATAACACTCTCCATACCGTTCCATCCCCAGGAAGGGGAAACTCACTGCAAAGATAAATACCAATTGTTATTCAAGAAAACACGTGCTTCCATGTGGATTAGATGTTTTTCAATCTCAAACCTTTTAAGACATACTTTCCTTTGGGTTTCTATTGCTTATATAGGAATGATAAACTCAAAAATGTAAGCTTCTTCTCCATCAGATAATGTATTATGGATGCCATACATTCAGAAGGGAGCGCCATAACATTGCTAAGTAGATTAATGTGACATTACTAATAAAATATTGGATACATAGCCAGCAGTGTGCTGCTGAAATCCTGGTAGGGATGACAGGCAAAGTATGCATTCAAGGGAACAATATCGGTGACAACAGTAGACGGGAAACATTAACAAATGATGGAGAAGAGAAAGCAGAGTCAGTGGAAACTAACATAGCAGGACAAAGTAAGCTGAATGTGATGTGCGTATGTGTGTGTTATAAGGTTTTGGGAACGATTCCAACTAATAAGGGTTGAGACCTGAATCCTACAAGTAGAAGAATGGTCGTGAATGTGAATCCATTAGTAGGTGGTAGAAAAAGCACTTGAAAAGAAGACATCAGTGCTCTAAGGACGTCACACCTTTACCCGCTTCACCTAGGAAATACTAAGGCAGACAGACTGCACACCGGGATTCTGGACACTCGACTGTAGCAGGAGAGGTTTGGACATCCCGTCCAAGTGTAAGAACTTCACTGACCTGTGAGACTGCCCTTTCTCCCTGGTCAACTTCTACAAATCAACTGCCTTTGAGAAAGAGGTTGGACAAACCTTTAACGTGACTGTTCTGAGATGTAAAATTTTCAAAAAGGAATCCAATTTAGAGTATTTTAAGCTCCATCAACAGCAGAATGAATAGCCCATACCGAACCACATGCCAGTTCTCTAATGAACAGAGAAATATTTTAATTACTTTTGAGCAACATACTTTTAGACATGGACAGATAGTTAAAACTTGTTAATGTTTTGAATAAAGCCTCCCAATAGAAAAATCCAAAACAAAATATATAAAATTTTGAAAAAAATTCAGTGACATAAAAGACCCCTTATATGATGATTACATAATGAACCTTAGTAGTAAAGATAAGGAATGAAAATTTTTAAATAACATTATAAAATACTTTATATGAAAAACTGAAAAAATCTTTGATAAGTTGAGCAGCTGCCGAATCTGCTGTCTTTGCTGCTGAGGTTTAGGTCAACTTGACATAAGCTAGAGCCATTTGGGAAGAGGAAACCTCCATTGAGAAAATACAGATTTGTCTGTGGATGAATCTGTGGTGTATTTTCTTCATTACTAATATGCAGAGAGCACAGTTCACTGAAGGCAATGCCACTCCTGGGATGCTGCTGTTCATGGTTCTTAGAAAAGCAAGCTGAGTAAGCAATAAGGAGCAAGCCAGTTAGCAGTGTTTCCCCTTGACCTGTGCTTCAGTTCCTGCCTCCAGGTTCCTGCCTTGTTTGAGTTTCTGCTGACTTCCATTAATGATGAATGATTACTTGGAAGTGTAATTGAAATAAACCCTTTCCTCACCAAGTTGTCTTTTTGTTTTGTTTTGTTTTGTTTTTTGAGGCAGGGATTCTCTATAGCTTTGGAGTCTGTCCTGACCTAGCTCTTGTAGACTAAGCTGGCCTCGAGCTCACAAAAATTCATCTGCCTGTGTCTTCTGAGTGCTGTGATTAAAGGTGTGTGCCACCACCACCTCACTTTGGTTGTGGTGCTTGATCACAGCAGTAGAATTCTAACCAGGACAGTATCCAGTGGAGTTCCTAGAATCCCTCTTCAGGTGATGACTGACAAAGCCTTTCAATACAAAAATTATTTCAACCAATCTATGTATGTTAGTTAATCTTGTTTTAAGAAAATATCCCATTTGTGCTATATTTCCAAAGATATATAATCTCTATAGAAGCAAGTTATATTGAGAATGACTTGTCTTTTTCCTCCTGAACTGTCAGTGAAGAATTGGCTGCAGATTTTTATGAATTGACTGAGATTTATCATGGGGAAACATCCCAGAACTTATTAGGATAGATCAATGAAGTATTTAATAGTATAATCATGCATGTTGGATCCAATCAGTTAGATATAAGTGACTAACTTAAAGATAACCAAAGAAGTGTTAATCTTGTTTAAGAGTCTCATCAATCATCAAAGTAAAAGTAGGTGTGGAGGAATTTTAAAGCATAAATTGATTTCTTGGAGCAAGATTTGCATTTCTACTTAGTTTGTAAGTGCAGAGGAAATCAGGAAAGGTCAGACGGAATGACCATGCATTAGCATAATTGGGATTTTGGTCTATAAGTATTTGTTTATGGAAATCAACAATATGTAAAAACTTACCTTAGCTTTTATTTTTAAATTGCAAATAAAGCCTGAAGTGCTAAAAGTAGACAATTATAATAGATGTCTAATATGCTATACTCAAGATACTACAGAGGATAGTATCTATATGTTGGGTATTTAGAATACAAAGTTTTAGCTGTTTGTACATGTTCAGACATTGTCTCATGAAACAGTGTATGTAAATAAGCATTCTGGTATATACTGTAATCCTAGAACATAAAAAGCAGAGGTAGGAAAAGCATGGGTTCAAGGCAAGGTTAGCCTACATAGCAAGTCCCATGGCAGCCTATGCTAATGAGTCAGAATTGGTCTCGAGAAAAGAAAAACACCATGAAAAATGGCAGCCATCAAGAAGAATAGACACGGAAGAGTCATGCCCAATGTGGCATAAATTAAAGACCTGTAGGACAATGTTGGATCTGAAAGTGGGACTATTCTGCATCAGGTTAACACGCTACTTTCTGAAGTCAGATATTTGTATTCACATATACACACTAAAGCCTCAAAGCCATTGTTCAAACTTACTGGCAGAAAAACCTCAGCCCCTGTACATAATCTTTTGCTCTGTTGGCAATCGCCTTCTAAAGACTTACCTACATACTCTAAAGTTATGAAAGAACAGTCTGTTACTACTGAGAAAGAAATAGCTAGTGTCTGAAGCCAGAGGAAACAAGGATGCTGAGCAGAAAGCATGGGAAGGAACCTGGAATTACAAAGACATCTGAGTACACCGCACACTGACACGACGAGTTAATGCAAGAAAACTGTATGTGTGTGTTTGCGCCTGCATGCTTGTGTTGGGGGGATCTTTTACACTTCAGATAAATTTATGCATTACTATATTCTTTCTCTGTAACTGATTTGACAAAATTTTAATCAGTCTTTCATAGGACACTACTTTGAGCTTTTTTCCAAAAAGTCCTTCAAATATTGAAGACAGAACTCATGTTCCAAGACCTTCTTCATGAGATAGCTTCCTCCGTATCTAGAACAACACTTTCAGATGTCTCTTCCACTCATTGAAAATACAGTTATTTTTCTTTATTATGCTGGAAAATGTTTCAGGAGACATTTTCTTCTTGGTTACTGTATATTTTCAGTATGCTTCTTTAAAGGTTAATGAGACATTTTCCAAAAATGTACATTAGAAAAAACTAATGCTGAACTTCTGCTTTCAACTTTAATATATAAAGAGCTTAGAAGTCTTCAGTCCTGGCTAACAAGTTGAAAATAGGTGGATCTATTAAAGAATGAGATTCAAGGAAATAATGTCACCCCAATATTTAGGCAAATCCAGAGAACCAAGCAGAAATCTCCTCCCTTAGAACAGAGACTTCTGGAGCCACATATGAGAGGGAATCCTGAATGAGTAATTCTGATGGATGATGTAATTCTGATGAAACTGTAATTCTCCTAATAGATGAGTATGGCCTTAGAGAAAATCTTGGTCCTGGAGGTGGAAGGAATTCTTTATGCTTAGACTCTCTGTCCAGGTAATTTACCTGAATCTGACAGGGACGACCTTCAGGAGAGTCTCTGTGGGCTCTGGTAGGGAGAGGAGATCAATAATAAAGGTTTGTCTAGACTCTTCTCCTTAATAAATCCATCCAGTATGCAGCATGCTGAGGTAGAAAGATTTAGTTTGACACTAGCCTGGACTATACTTTCAGACCCTGTGTGGAAAACAGAGAAATAAGGGAGAGAAGTGAGATGAAAGAGAGAGAGAAATGGAAAGGGGGTACCTACCTTAGTGTCCTAAATTCTGGGACAACAGGCATACACCATCATACCCAGCTGAGAAGATGACCTTCTATTTCAATGTTCAGTTAAATCTCTAATCTTTAGAGTTAAATGAAATTCTACGCTCTCTCTTTCAGTGAGAAGTGTTATACCACTGTAGACACACTGTGAGGTCACAGCCGCAAGCCACAAATGCACTAGGAGATTGTCCTGAAAAATACTGACTTGTTTCCCATGCAGTATCTCTATAAGTCACAAAAATGGGTTGGTGATACAACGACAGTGGTGCATCCGCCAGGATTTTCCATGGAAACAGAACCAGTGTGATACAGTCACAGAGAAAGGGGGTTTATCATCAGGAACTGACTCATGTGATCAGAGGGTTGGAGAAGTTGGTTAATATGCGGGCTGCCCCATGGGACTCGGGAATATTGGCGATGTAGACTAGAGTTGCTAATACTTAACTTATGACCCAAGGCTGAAGGTCCCAACTCTGGAAGACTAGTGTCTGACGAGAGGAGACAATGAATGTTGTCAGAAGCACAGAGGGAATCTTCCTCCTTTCACCTTGTATCTTTATTCAAGTTATCCACAGACTGAACATTAGGGAAGGCATTGATCACTTAGTTTACAGATTCGGGTGTTAATTTCTTACAGAAACATCTTCACAAACATACTCAGAAATGACGTTTTTCTGAGTATCCCAGCCGCCATTAGACTGTTTAACGTGCATGAAATTAAGTCCCACAAGAAGATTACACCTCGAAGACCTGGAGGCATTTGCCGTCTCTAACAGCTTTTCTGTTTTGGTTTGGTTTGTCTCTTTGAGACAGGATTTCTCTGTGTAACAGTCCTAGCTGTCCTGGAACTAGCTCTTATAGATCACGATGGCCTCAAACTCAGGGAGATCCACCTGCCTCTACCTCCCGAGTGCTGGGATTAAAGGCATGTGCCATCACTGTCTGGTTCTAACAGTTTTTTTAAGGAGCCCCAGTGTCGCATTTAAAACAGCAAACCTTAAACTGTGCCCCAAGCTCTAGCCACACAAAAATGAGCTCTCCAAACAAACGCCTGTTCTATCATTGTCACCTGATACTTGCCCAGTTTTCAGTACAGGATTGCCAAGCAAGCCCAAAGGCAAGAAAAGCCATACTGTAAGTTGACACAAACACTGTGACACCGATGTTTGGGCTGTCATCAGAAAGGAAATTTCTATGATTAATATACAATAACCCATAATGAAAAGAACAAACTGACAACTACAAGAACCAAAAAGCAGTGCAGAGCTCAGATCAGAAATAACTCAAATAAAATGCTAGAAATAAAGAAGAAAATAATAGAGATGCAGAGTACCTTCAAAAAGAGCACCAATAAAATGATCATAACTGATAGGAAACTTTTACGTTTGGATTTATAAATAAATTTCACAATTACAGCCAGGCGGTGGAGGCAGCATGCCTTTAATCCCAGTACTTGGGTGGTAGAGGCAGGGGGAAATCTCTGTGAGTTCAAGGTCAGCCTGGTCTACAGAGCAAGTTCCAGGACAGACCCCAAAGCTACAAAGAAATCCTGTCTCAACACACACACACACACACACACACACACACACACACAAAAGAAAGGAAGGAAGAAATAAAGAAAGATAGAAATAAAAATAGAAAGAAAGAGATTTCATAAACGTAAGTACAAGATATCTTGTAGCTCTTTGAGAAGAAAAAAAAATTGTTCCAGCACCCAATTGGTGGCTCACAGTCATTTGTTACATTCAGTTTCTTTTGAAATAATTTATCTATATGACTAAAGACAAAAGGAATGAAGCTAAAAGTCTTTTAGCTAAGTTGAAAAAGTTGTATCCCACCTGAGAAACCACTAAAGATATATTCTTGAGTTGACAATTTATTACAGTTGAGTAACAAAAATAAAATACTACAACCCCAGATAGAAAATAAATATTAATGAATCCAGGATAATGTAAGTAAATGAAATTTATTTATATATAGAAGCATGGGGCTGGCAGATGGCACAGCTGTTATTGCACTTGTTATTCTTGCAGATGCCCTTCATTCGGTGCCCTCTCCTGTACTCCAAAGAACCTACACTCACATGGGCACGTGTGTACACACGTGTGCACTCTCTCACACACACAAATGGAATGACAGACAGACATGTGTTAAAACTAGTAAAAATAAATCCTTTAAAAGTATGTAGAAAAATATTTACAACAGAAGGCCACAAAGGTACCAAAAGCCTATGTTTTCCTCAAGAGGATCATATTTTAATGTTGTTAGCTGCTTTTGTCTTACAGTTCTTAATTTAGAGAAAAGTCTCATAACCTGAGTTCTAAATGGTATTCGCGGCATCAGGTCTTTCTGAGGTAGAATGGCAAGGAGTCAGAGGACTTTGGTGTGACACTGGTGGTTCCTGTCCAGGTGTCTTTTCTGATCCCTCTCTCCTCTGTAACTAAGCTCTCCTTGAGTCTGCATAGTCTCCATCTTGGATGTCAGAAGAGTGCTGTACCTCTTTTCTCGATTCTACGGGGAATGGGAACAGAATGGGTGTTTAACAATCACTTTATTCTGATAAATATAAGAGAGATTTTTTTTCTGCGGCATATTTTGATGCTAAATTAGTATTTTGTCTGTAAGAACACTAGTTTTTAAATTATCATTTAAGTATAGGACCCAGAGAAAAATAAACACATGAAAAAAGTATTCTTCTTTTGGAGTTCTGAAATAATATTCAAAAATTTGATTTTCAGAATGTCATGGTATTTGAATTTGATTGTAACACACTTTAATGCTACAACTGAATACATACTATTCCACTGAGCAAGTTTATTGCTAAAGAAAGGAATCAATGGTTAATAAAGCAAAAAGAAAAAATTTAAGTGGTCCTGAAGCTGGAGAGATACCTCAATGGTTAAGAACACCGGCTGCTCTTCTAGAGGATTCAGGTTTGAATCCCAACACACACATAAAATGGTGGCTAACAAACATCTGTAATTCTAGTTCCTGGCACCCTCTTCTGGCCTCCATTGGCATTACATGTAGTTGAAGTACAAACATACATGCTGGCAAAACAACCATACACATAGAATGAAACCAATAGCTCTTTTTAAAATAGTAATAATAATTTGTAAAGTCTCGAGATGAATTTTAAATCTGCTTTGATAAATGTAAAATATCATACCCAAATCCATCAAATATAGCTAGTAACAAAGAAATAAAATGAATAATCTTAAGACTCATCTTGATTTATAGTTTGATGTTTATTTTCACTATCAATCTTTTTAAAAAGATTTATTTATCTTTATGCACATGAGTGTTTGTCTATTTGTGTGTATGTACACCACATGTTTGCTTGGTATCCAGGAAAACCAGAAAAAGGCATTGTATCACCTGGACCTAGAGTTATAGGCAATATGGAGGAACTGGGTTTTGAAATCCAAGTCCAGGCCCTCTGCAATAGCAGCAAATGCCTTTAATCAACTCTCCAGCAACTCTTTTTATCTTCTTAAATTTGAAATAAAATATTTCATTTGATTGTCTCTTCTAAACTTGGTGACCTATGAGACTAAGCTAAAGAGGGACATTTAAAGGAAGTTAGAGCCAACAATAGGCACTCAGATGTGAAGCTGACTAGTTCATCACTCTTTGGGAAACAGTAACTCCCTATCTAGATACATCATTTCATAAAACTGGAGTTATCTGTTGAAGTATTACATTTCTTCATGAGTATTAAATATCATTTTTTTGTAAGAGTATGGTCAACATTTATCTTGATAAAAATGTGGAATCTTGTCCCATACCTGATACCCACTGAATCAGATTCCCCATTTAACAAGATCCCCAGAGGGATAAGCATTTGACAGAAGTGCTTGAAAATGGCTGCTATTACTTGGAACATATTTCCAAGACATGCAATACAAAATGCAAGCTGAAGTTTGATTCTGAGTCTGTTACCACCTCTTTAGCTTTTCACCTGCTTCCTGCAGAATGCTCTCCTCTGCTGCAGCAGTATGCCTCCTTCATTGGCTTCTGGATTGGAGTAAAGTCCCAACAAGCCAGCTTTTCGAAAGAGTGAGAGACACAGGATTATACCATTAGCATTTGCTTTGTTTCAGTAAACACATAACAGATGCTTGCTTTGTTACTTGGTAAAGCAAATCCTCTAACTAGCAACTCCAGTAAGATTTTCCAAACCGATTACCTTGAGAACAAATGGAAAAATTGAATTAAACACCATATTAAAAGGCCTTTAAGATGTCCTCAGAAATACACAGTGTTTGGGAGAGACAGCAAAATAGATTATATTTTGACATTGAGCTCTAATGAAAGAGGTTGTGTGTGTGTGTGTGTGTCTGTATTTAAAGGTCTATTAAAAACTGCTTATTAAAATTTTAATTTGCTGTCAAAGGCAACTTATATGAAGTTGAAACTATTTTATGATGCAAAAGTCAAGTGTGGCAATGACAGCTAATGTTAATATAATCTGAGTTTTTAAGCATGAATATTCAAAATATCTGAAGCTGAGAGATGCACTTGGCCTTGTTTATAAGATGAAGGAGATGCTTTGTATCTTCTGTTCTAATCATCATAACAAGCTGGTGGATTAAATATTTTATGGCTAAGCACAAACATGGATTCTTAATGAGAGTGCATTCCATGATATCACACTGTCCTCTAGTCATAGCCTTGAATGGCACACTGTCATAAGAGGCTTTAGCATTCACCCTGGTAAAGAAACATTTGCCTCAAGCAATAATTGACATTTCTGGCTTCTTGCCTGAAAGTCAAGCTCTATTTCAAATCACCTTCCCTCATCATTTGGTGCCCTGCCCTTGGGCCTCAAGAAATACCAGATTCTTGGCCCTGACTGGTGGCTTACCTTTACTTCTTCGAAATACATATCCCTGTATGTAACATAGATACATGTTCCAAAGAACATGTCTAAAAGAACTTGTTTTAAAGTTGAAATAAACCAGCAGAAACTATAGAAGTAACAGAAGAACCACAGATATGGATGCTCGAAATGTTAGCCCATTTTGAAGCTCTCAGGAGGCCTTGGGTACTACAACAAAGGGCTCTTCAAGCCTGCATGTCAGTGGGAACTCTAAATCCCTTGTGCCTCTTATCACAGCTATGCCCCGAAGTTGCCATTGATGATTGAGGTTTGCATTTGAAATGTTTCCCAAAGGCACATGTGCTTGAACATCTGGCCAACAGCTGGTAGGACTGTTTGAGAGATTGTGAAACCTTAGGAGATGGTTCCTGTCTTGTGCGGGTGCGTCTCTGGGGATGAATCTTTGAGCCTGGCCCCATTCCCTGCCTCTCTTTGCTTCCTGGTCTGGCCTACAAGAGAAGCAATGTCACCCTTTCCCCTTCCCTTCCCTTCCCTTCCCTTCCCTTCCCTTCCCTTCCCTTCCCTTCCCTTCCCTTCCCTTCCCTTCCCTTCCCTTCCCTTCCCTTCCCTTCCCTTCCGCTCCCTTCTTCCCTTCCCTTCCCTTCCCTTCCCTTCCCTTCCCTTCCCTTCCCTTCCCTTCCCTTCCCTTTCTTTCCCTGGTGAGATTTATCATCTAAAAGCAGCTAAAATGAGCCTTACATCTCATCGTTCTTTCTTTCAGGTATTTTGTCACCATGATAAACCCAATGCCGACATAGAGCATTTCCATAGATGCTTGGAGAGTAGCAAGAGTTCCTATGTCTTTATTCTTTATTGCCACAGAAACATAATGTATGAGCATGCTGAGTAAAATCTGCTAATCCTCTTATGCTGCCTCTTCTGTAGGAATTACAAGTCCCTCATAACTCTTAGGAGGATGTATGTACAGTGTGTGTGCACTCACATGTGCATGTAAGGCCCAAATCAGGGTGTCAGGCACCTTCTTCTATCCCTCTCTGCCCTTTTGTCCTTAAGACAGGGTCTCTGGCTGGACAGGAGGCTTGCTTTTTGGGCTAGGCTGACTGGCCTGTAGCTCCCAGGATCTACCTCTTTGTGTGCCCCAATGTTGCAGTCACAAGTACACGCAAACTATGCTTGGCATTTCATGTAGATGCTAGGGAGAATAGAAGGCGGATCTGATCTAAGCACATCCTATACATATATAAAACTGTCAAAGAAAATAAACAAAAAATAAAATAAAAATAAATTAAATATTAAGCCTGCATAATGAAATTTCAGATTCCATATACTAACTTCCTTCTGATATATCCCCCATGCTCATGAAGAAGAAGCTCACGTAATATACACAGATAATGTACAACAAAAATATGTTACAGAAAATTATATTCAAACAAGCCCTAGGATGTTGGCTGTGATAAGCTACGTGCTCTGCCCCTCCATATACCGCAATATCTCTGGTATAAATTACAGTCTTACAGAGGAACACTACACTGCATACTTCGTTAGCTCTGTTTCTGAGGCTGTTTTTTGCAGCCACCCAAGCACCTGTCAAAGAGAAAGGTTAAACCACTGAAGGAAGGCACCCACACCACTTGACATATGTAAGGACTAATTTGATTGTCTCCTTGACTGAGTTGAGAGGTGCCTGGGGGATCAAAACTGTACACTTGGGTGTGTGTCTGAGAGGACTGACGTATGGAAGAGTAACCGAGAAGAAAACACCCACCGCAAATGTGGTCAATGCTATCTAATGGTCTGTGGACCCAGACAGGATAAAATGGAAGATAAAAGCAACCAGTGTGTGGAGCTGGTGGGGTACTGGCATTGCTTCTCAAGGCTAGCAGAGTCCTCACACAGGTGCTCCCATGCTTCCAGCCTCACAGCTGGATGACACCATGGCTTGAAGGCCTCCAGCTGCTGGAACTAAGGAGCTCCTTTTCCAGAGGACAAATGGCCATTCAAAGATGGCTCACTTAAAGCCAACAGGAGGACCTCCAGAACCCACAGAGTGGAAGGAGAGAAATGATTCCCACAAGTCTCACTGTGGCACAAGCCCACCTACACAGATACACATACAATCAGTCAATGTAAGTACTACTTAGCCAATCATGTAAGTGATCCTTCCAATGAGTCCTCTTTAATAATTATATATGCTATATAGCACACTATATCCACCTACCCAGATATGTATACAGTCAATATTAGTAGTACACAGCCAATCTTGGAAGTGATCCTTCCAATAAGCTCCTTTAATAATTATATGCAATATAATTGTATATTATATGGAATTATGCATAGAAAACATGGCATATATGAAATATAATTGCTTCGACTCCCATAGAGAGCTTTGTGTGATGCGGTATTAATCTCACCACATCTGGTCCAGTCTGATGTAGCCTGAAGGCATTTTCTCTTAGTTCTTTCTTAAGGAAGCATAAGACTTAAAGATCACTTAAAAGATCATATGGCTTCTGCAAGTACAGAGGTATTATGGGTCAAGAAGCTAGAGGAGAGAAAAGTATTTTGAAAACAGACATTTTCTCCATCATTGGGTTTACTGGCTGCTGAGGTAGCAGGTTGAAAAAATGAAGCATGAACAGCAGAAATTATCCAGAGTCCCTGGATCCATATATATCTTTGATTTTATGTTTTTCAATATCTGAACCATATCCATATAGTCA
The DNA here is from genome assembly GCF_903992535.2 of Arvicola amphibius. Taxonomy (NCBI): domain Eukaryota; kingdom Metazoa; phylum Chordata; class Mammalia; order Rodentia; family Cricetidae; genus Arvicola; species Arvicola amphibius. Next base: position 109,184,696 of record NC_052052.2, on the reverse strand, counting down.
AAATTCAATTTCAACTTCCAAGTGCATAAATATATGTGCTACATCTCAGAGCAGTGTGTACATTTCAAAATGCATCTGAAGAGCTAAGTATAGCTGAAAGAAATTCCTCTGCTCCCTGTTTCATGTTGAAATGGACTCTATAGATATTAGTGGTAGAGGAAGCTGAGTACTTCAGTCGGAAATAAGAATCGTGGTAACTTGGGAAAGCACTCACACATCTGTGGGTTTTGCTTAGATGTGAAAAGACGTGTGGCTAATGGTTATGACTCTAAAAGAAAATTGGCTGCATCTTGTTTAGTTTAAAGCCCAGATAACTCTAGTGAAATGTGTGCTCCTTCATCAGTGTTCTGGTAGTTCTGTCATTCTTTAATATATTCTTATGCATAACGTTGGCATTTCATAAGGATAATATTCTAGCAACGAGATGAAGCAAAATGTGTAATCAAACCTAACATCACATCTTTTATGAGGATTTTGAAAAAGGCAATATTGTGACTGTCTCATTGAAATTCAGCACATGTATCCTAGAGTTATAACAATTCTATTTCTAAGTTTTGTAGGTCAGCCACATCAGCGTCTGTTCAGCTCTGCACCACCCCTAACGTCAGCTATTCATAGTCTGCAGATTTTGTGTTCTGATTTTGAACTGAAAAAAGGAGAGCCTTCCAGATTGGTGTGGCCAAGTTATTTGTAATCTAATTAATACCTTTACGAGGAGGGCACAGTGGCTAAGGGTGCAGGATTTCTTTCCCATGGTTTCAAGTGGAAGGGCAGTGAGTAATTTCTTCATTGTATTTTAGACCTTTCTATATTTATACCTTAAAAATGGTGATAGTATTATTTGCCTCAGTATTGATTGTGAGTACTAGATGAGATAGTATTTGAAGCATAGCTTATGGTGTTTTTCAGGTGTAAAAGCTCCTTAAATGCTGTCACCATGGTTACTTCAATATATACCCATAATTAAGATTCCATGAGATCCTACTGGAAGACAAATCACTTTCAAATATTCCTTGTCTATTTTTGAATAGTTAACTCTCATTTGTATAAGTACCTCAGGTTTTAAAATTATGAATCTTTTTATATGTATCATCATTTCAAATAACCTCGTTCTCCACTTAAATACATTCTGACTTTAAAATTAGTTATCTGAGATTCAAAGGATGGCTGTGTGGATAAAGCACTTGATGCCCCTGCCGAGAATCTAAATTCGGTTTCCAGCACCCACATCAGGCAATTCCTTCTCCAAGAAACACAACTCCCTCTTCTGGCCCCCATTGACACTTCATGTACATTGTGCACATACTTCTATCAGACACAAACACCCACCCCCACACATGTATAAAAAAATACATAAATCTTTTAAAATAGTGATTAAAATTAGCCATGAGTAAATTGTGATTTTAAAATTTAAAGTTTGTAGAAAATTTTAAATTTTAAACTAATATGAATATATTATAGAATTATAGAAATTATAATAACATTATTATAATTATGTTATAGAATTATATAAATTATAGAAACATTTCTCAAACATCCAGATTATATTTTATTATTAATATTTCATATTCTTTTATTCAACTGGGACCATCTATATCTTCAGTTAAAGACTCCTGTGGCTATATGTTATTGCATACCAAATATAACTTCCTTAATAATTAAATATGAGACATAGAAAAATGCTCAGATTTATATAAACACATAAAGTTCTAATAAATACATTTAATGTGGGATTAAAAAGATATTCATTTTGAGATATAAATATTAAATTTCAAATATTTAGATTTATTTATATCACATGTGTGTGGTATGTCATCTGGTGAGTGTGTGTGTGTGTGTGTGTGTGTGTGCGTGCGTGCGTGCGTGTGTGTGTGTGTACCTGGCTCCAACAGAAGTCAGAAGAGGGCTTTGGACCTCTTGTAACTAAAAGGACAAATGATTATAAGGCACCAGGTGGATGCTAGGAACTGAACTCAGGTCCTCACGTTTTTTAAACATGATGTTTTTTTCAATACGTAATCTCTCATAAGTTCATATTAGATGCAAAGCAAAGGATAACCAGTCTGTAGTCCACGATCCCAGAGATGCTAGGTAACAAGGAGAACCCTAAGAGAAGCATTCATGGATCACCCCAGGAAAGACCTCTTGAGAAAATTAGGAGGTGGGTAGAAAATTAAAAGGGAGGGTAGAAGAGGTTGGAGAAGGGGAGAAGGGGATGGAGGAGGAGAACATGAGGGAATGGGATACTCAAGAATGGGGAAGGACAATGACAGAGAAAAAGGAAAGAGATATCTTGATTTAGGAAGTGGTTAAAGTCATTAAAAGGCTATTGAGAAACAAAGAACTAGGGAAATTTTCAGGAATCCTCAAGGATGATTCCAGCTAAGAATCTAAGCAACAATGGAGAGGACACCTAAATTGGTCTTCCCCTGTAATCAGACTGATGACTCCCTTAATTGTCATCATAGGACCTTCAACCAGCAACTGATGGAAGCAAATACAGAGAGCTACAGCAAAGCACTGGGCTGAGCTACCTGAGACCAGCCCAAGAGAGGGAGGAGCAATAATATGAACAAAGGGGTGAACACCACAGGAATATCTGACCTGAGCTAGTGAGAGCTCACTGACTCTGGACTGATAGTGGGCAAACCTGCATAGGACTAAATTAGGCCTACTAAATGTAGAGGATGGTTGTGAGGCTTGGGCAGTCTGTGGGACCACTGGCAGTGGGATCAGGATTTACCCCTAGTGCTTGAACTGGTGTCTAGGAGAACATTTTTTTTGGAAGGATACCTTGCTCAGCCTAGATATATGGGGGTCTTGTCTTGAAGTGAAATGTCAGTCTTTGTTGACTCACCATGGGAAGCCTTACTTTTTCTGAGGAGTGGATGGGGAGGTAGGGTAGGGGGAAGGTGGAGGAAGTGGGAGGAGGGGAGGGAGTGGGAACAGGCATAGGGCACAGCGATGTAAAAAGAAAAGATTGTATTATAAACAATTCTTAATAAAAAAAACTCTAATGGGGGAAATGTACATTAAATAAATATTCAAAACACCTATTTAAAAGGAAGCTTTTCTTTAAAATAAAATGATGACCTTGTAATCCATGGTTCCTTATTGATACCTTTATCAGATAAGATAATAATAAAGAGACTAAAGCCTGAAACATTTTTTGCGTGAGACTTTTCCTTTTTCTACCACAAGAGGGAGTTATCACTATAGCTGCAACACAGTAAGAAGAGTGTGTTATCCCCATAGCTACAACACAGGAAGGGGAGTGTGTTATCCCCAAAGCTACAGCACAGGAAGGGGAGTGTGTTATCACCAGAGCTACAACACAGCAAGAGGAGTGTAAAGGTAAAATCTGCAGTTTATGGCTGATGGATCTTTTAAAAATGTATTCTCTAGAATGCCATTGTCTCACATGGAAACAAATGGAACTAAGTGCAATTTTATGCCAGTAATTTGGTTTATGTAATTTTCTTATTCACACCAAACACACAGAATGAGAAATTTTGCAAACAGATTATTGTGTGAAGCATAGCTAGACACTAATGTGTAACTCAGTAGTTACTGACCAGCAAGGCACAGGCAGGGTCAAAATATCATGATTATACTTTTGTGCTCAGCATATACACTCAACATGTTTACAAAGAATATCATTTTGAGTAAACAATGCTTCAATAATAGAATACTGCAAGGATTCACACATTTATGACTTTCTTGTGATAGGTGCCAGAGATGAAAGGGTGACTGAATTCCCACAAGAGACAAAATACTAACTTTAAAAATAATGTCTTTATTCCGATTAACATTATATTTCTCTTCTCCAAGCACAGAGGTTTGTTTCAAGTTATGAGCCAAGAAATCAAACCTTCCTTTGTCACTAGCCACTAGAAATAGCAGAGAATATGGTTGTCTGAATGTAACTAGAGAATTAGCATTACCATCTGTGGAATATAATAGAGATCACAATTATTAGAAATATAGGGATTGTGTATCTACTCTAAGTATGCATACCTTATCAGTTTGCAACATCAATCCATAATTTTTCATTTTTTATGCCCGATCTGCCATACAGTCCATTATTATTTGCTTCCTCATAACATTTAATGCTCTAAAGACCAGATTCTCTACTTTCTATTTTATTGAATATGAATGTGGTAAATTAATCCATGATCTTCTAATTAGTGTATCAAAAGTCATGCTTTGATTTTTATTTAATTGATTTCTATAATTCCTTTGGTGATGCTGGCTACTAATTTAATGAAGCTGTTTCTTCAAGATAATAACCCTTACTCTTTGTATCTGTTAGAATGATATTCAGATAGTTTTATGTGCCAGCTCCTCTACCCATCTCATTAAGATTAATAATGTTAGTGTATTAGTGCAATAATTCTCCATGCAAATGCTCCCATGCTGACTTTTATTGAATAAACAAGTTCAAAATTGAGTCCCTACTATAGTACAGAAAAATAGAAATAAATCAGATGTACAAGAAAGCAATGCCATGAAGGCTATCAGTGTGGTTTTCACAGTGATGGAGGAAACTAGACTCAATGGAGTTCATCAAAGATAATGAAACTATTAAGAAATGCTTGGCTGCTCCATCACAAGGCTTCCTTTACAGGATGTTGACCCCATCCATGCCAAGCCAGAGAAACTAGCTATGCAAATGCAAACTCAATACAGAAAGTTCATACTGCATCCAGTAGTGTCTGATAAATTTACCAGCTACAGGGCTTTTGAATGTTTGAAGATATATGTTAGAGAACAGATTCCTGCAGTCTAGGAGATATAGAGAGCATGTATTTTGACCAACAGTGATTCCAGATAGTCACTCTTTTGTTTTTTATTCTTGTTTTTGCTTTTTTAAAATTTCTTTTCTTTTTTTTTTTAAAGAAAACAATCTATTTTCATACCAATCCCAGTTCCCACTCCCTCCCCTCTGCCCAATACCTCCAGTATCCCCTATCCACTCCTCGGAGAGGGTAAGGCACATTGCTTTGGGCAAGGTCCAAGACCCTCCCTACTATATCTAGGCTGAGCAAGGTATCCATCCAAAGAGAATAGGTTCCAAAAGAGCCATTATATGCAGTAGGGATAAATCCTGGTGCCACTGCCAAAGACCCCACCATACAACTGCCATCCACATTCCTAGGGACTAGTTTGGACCTATGTTGGTCCTTACCTGTTTGGCTGAAGTTGGTGAGCTCCCATTAGCTCAGATAAACTCTTTCAGTGGGTGTCTCCATCATGGTCTTGACCTCTTTGCTCATATCCTCACTCCTCCCACTCTTCAACTGGAAGTGTCCCGCTGTGGGTCTCTGCCTCTGTTTCCATAAGTTGCTGGATGAAGGTTCAATGGTGATATTTAAGATATTCATCAATCTGATCACTACCAAGACTTTATAGCAGGAACTTACCTTTAAAATAAGATTTATGTAAGCTGGCTTTTTTGTATGAAAGTAGATCTTACACAAATGATGTAATTTCTCCTTCCCATTATCCCTCTCCTTTCTCCTCCTTCCCTTTTCCTTTTCTTTGACACTGGTTCTCATCAGTTCTAGGCTGGCCCCAAGCTTGTTATTTAGCTGAGGATAACCTTGAACTCTACATCTTTGCCTCCACCTCCTAAGGGCTGGTATTACAGGCCTGAGGAGCCACATCTGGCTTCACATGATGAAATTCTAAGTTCATTTTTATATCTTAACACACATTTTCCCTTAAAAATCATTTCAAGGAGATCATATTGAGCTTGTCAACAAAATCTTTTTTTATAGAACCTGATGCATTAGTATTTCTAGACACTTCCTAAATATTGAAAAACAATAACAAATCTCTAAGCATCCTTCAAGACAGGAAAAAAACCTGAAATTTTAAGAGGTCCTACTATAGGAGAAGCCTATAGTAATGCAAGATTGACACATTTCCTGTATTGAATGGAAGCCCAGTGAGAACTACAGAGAAACCCAATTTACTCAGGATTCAAATAACAGCACATTTTCAAATTCACATTTGGATCAAATAAAAAGACCAGTGGAGATATTGGGAGATATTTTAAATCACATGAAAATGAAAACAAAGTACGGTGTTTGCGGCTATACACCTGAAGAATCGTTTGCAGAAAAAGGAAAGTTTATCATTTTAATTACAGTATTATAAAAGGAAACAGTCTTTTCTTTGAAACCTAGCAGGAAAACATAAGAAATTTTCAATTTAAAATTAGAAAATAAAAAAGAGAGACAGAGAGTGGGAGAGATTAGCCATATCCTTTTATATAAAATGTAAAAATTAGCCAGATGTAGTGGCACACACCTTTAATCCTTGCACTCAGGAGACAGAGGCAGGCACATCTCTGTGAGTTCAAGACCAACCTGGTCTGCTGCAAAGAGAAACCCTGTTTCAAAAAACAAAACAAAACAAAAAAAGTAAAAATTGGAGTTGGAGAGGTGATTCAAAATTCAAGAGAGTCTACTAATCTTGCAGAGGACCCATGGTTAGTTCCCAGAACTCAAGTTAGGTGACTCACAAATAACCACTTGAAACTGCGGATCAAGGGGAATTTAACGCCCCTGTTTTTCACACGTACTCTCACACACTTGTGCACAAAGCCATATGGAGACACACATATATAGATAATTAAAATAAAATAAATATTTAATATAAAATATGGAAAAATAAAATTGATAGTAAAACAAATAGACTTAGACAAAGAATACACAAGGCTCATACCTACTATGTTTTTGTCCTAGCTGGGGAGATGTTGACCACTGATTGTTGCATGAGGAAGAGTCAACTTTATCTGAGTGTGACCCCTAGTGATTATATCAGTGTACTCATGAACTCAGTGTATCAGCGGATACCTGTTCAAATCTGAGGGGAATAGGCGTGGTAACATTTGTCATGGGGAAAGGAAAGATCAGGAGACTCTGCCTCTCCCTGAGAGATTATTGACAGGTATGATGGTTGGAAGGAAATGTCTCACATTCTTTAGAAATATAACCCCTGGTTAGTTGCCTCTTTTCAGATACATTATCTCCTTCCCACACATGCTTTTGGAAACAACACTGTCTAAACACTGGGCCATACACACAGAGAGACACACAGACTCACACACACAGAAACAAACACATATACACACATTCACGGAGAGAGAGAGGGGGAGGGAGAGAGACAGAGACAGAGAGACAGAGAGTAAAGTAGAAGGGTAGAATTTGGGAGAAGATGAGGGTTATCAGCGGAAGAAAGAAAAGTTTTAAGGATTAAAATTCATATATACATGTATAAAACTGTTAAAGACTGTTATGAAATAATCTTTTGTACACTCTGATGATGTGTCTCTGCCAAAGAACCTTCTGATTGGTTTAATAAAGAACCTAATGGCCAATAGCTAGGCAGGAGATGATAGACAAGACTGTTGGGGAGGAAGAGGAATTTTGGGAAAGAATCTGAGAGGCAGAAGATTTTGCTAGAGAAATTCTGAGCAAATAAGATGTAAAGTGTGGAGGAGAAACAATAAGCCATGTGGCAGAATGTAGATTAAAATAAACTGATTAATTTAAGCCTTAATAGATAGCCACAAACAAGCCTAAGTTAAGGCTATGCTTTCATAATTAATAAAAAAAAGTCACCATGTTATTATTTGAGAGTTAGCAGGCCAAAGAAACGCTAACTACAATAAAATTCTTTGAAAAAAGTAAGGCCCATGGTGGCCAATCATACCTATCATCTTTGTACTTAGGAAGTAGAGGCAAGTAGATAGGGAACTTGAGGCCTGGGGCTATGTGAGCTCTTGCCTCTAAATAAAAACAGTAGACAACAGATAGATAGATAGATAGATAGATAGATAGATAGATAGATAGATAGATAGATAGATAGATAGATGGATAGATGGATGGATGGATAGATAGATAGATAGATGAGAGAGAGGGGGAGAAGAAAATACCTCCTCAGTTCTTTTTTCTATTTATTTGTCTTGTTTTTACATCCTGACCAATGTTTCCTCTCCCTCCCCTCCTGGCCCATACATCCCATCTCCCCTCTCTCCCCATCTACTCCTCCTCTGTTTCTTTTTTGTTTTTTAAAGGATGGGCCTCCCACATATATCAGCCAGCCATGGTATATCAAGTTGCAGTGAGACCAGGCATCTCCTCCTGTATTAAGGCTGGGGGAGACAATCCTGTAGGAGGAAAGAGTCAAGAAAGTAGGCGACAGAGTCAGAGACAGCTGCTGTTCCCACTGCTGGGAGTCCCACAAGAAGACCAAGTTATACAACTGTAGCATATGTAGAGAAGGATTCAGCCAGTCCCATTTGGGCTCTCATTTGTCAATTCAGTCTCTGTGAGCCCTTATAAGCCCAAGTTAGTTCATTCTGTGGGTTTTCTTGTGGTGTCCTTGACCCTTTGACTCCTTCAATCCTTCCTCCTGCTCTTCTACAGGATCCCCAGAGGTCTGCCTAATGTTTGGCTGTGGGTCTCTGTATCGGTTTCCATCAGTTGCTGGATGAAGCCTCTCTGATGGTAGTTGGGTTAGGCACCAATATATGATTTGAGGATAAAATCGTTTCATTGACTTTTTTTTCAGTCATGCTTGAAACTATTCCAAGTCTCTTGGCTATCCTATCTCTAGGTCGTGGCCCTCAGTGGTGAGCTCCCTCTCATGGTATGAGCCTCAAGCTGTGCCAGTCATTGGTTGGTCACTACCACAATTTCTGCACCACCTTTACCCCACACATATTGTAGGCAGGACAAATTGTAGCTTGAATGTTTTGTGGATGAATTTGTGTCTCAATACCTTCATTTGAGGCCTTGATCAGTTACATTTGATGGTTCTGGTTCCATATCTCCTACTGCTAGGAGTCTTAACTAGGATGACACCTCATAGATTGATGGAAATTTCCATTACACTAGGTCTCTAGCTCATATCAGAGATGCCCCCAAATTCCAGTTGTCAGTTGTCTCTTTCACAGAATGATTATAACACAAAATTGTATAAATACAGGCACATAGATAAATAAAATAGAACACCCACATTTAAACCATTATAGTTGCAACTACCTGTTTTTCTTATTTTTTTTATTTTTTTTTTACAACATGGCTACAAACATACTCTGGAGAAAGAGACACGTTCCATAATGTCATTGGATACCCACATACAGAAGGACACTATGCCCTTATCTCTCACATTATACAAAAGTCAATTCAAAGTGGATTAAAGACCATAAGGTAAGACCCAAAACTCTAAAACTGTTGGAATGAACCAAAGACTTGAGGATGTGCGTAGATAGGCAAGGACAAATTAGGAAAAACAATGGCAAACATTGACAAATGGGACCTCATGAAATTACAAAGTTTCTACACAGCAAAGGAAGATCATCAAAGAGACATCTTACAGAAAAGGAGAAAATCCTTCCATGCTAGATTTCTAATCAGGAGTAATCTCGAGAATATACAAAGAAATGACTACACTAAACAACAAGAAATCGAGCAATACAATCAATAAGTGGGCTCAAATGAACAGGCAGCTCTTTTTTTTTTTTTGGTTTTTCGAGACAGGGTTTCTCTGTAGCTTTAGAGCCTGTCCTGGAACTAGCTCTTGTAGACCAGGCTGGTCTCGAACTCACAGAGATCCGCCTGCCTCTGCCTCCCGAGTGCTGGGATTAAAGGCGTGCGCCACCACCGCCCGGCTCAGGCATCTCTTAAAAGTGGAACAAAACCAAATACATGACTTTCACCTAAAATTGACACCAAAGAAATGCAAATCAAAACTGCATTTTGATTCTAGCTCACTCCTGTCAGAATGAGAATCAAGAAAAATTCTATCTTCATATCTGGAATGTTTAGAAATGATCATAAAGTGTTCTCAACAGGCTACCATGACAGTAACCTGGCCATTTGCCAGAAAAGGGACTGGTCAGCTGGGAAATCCTCCATCCGAAGCTGCTCTGTCTAAGGGACAGCATGTGACATCTGCTGCTATTTGGAGATCTCAAAATGCCTGACTCATTTTGTTCACTCATAGAAAAAAAAGAATGTTTTTAATGATACTTAGAAAAACACAAAATTCATATTCTTAATACCATTTAACAATGCTTAACAGTGGCTTCATCCCTACACTTGTGCCATAGGAAGAGTTGGATCACCTGTCATTTTCAAAGTGACCAAGGTATCTCTGTAGAAAGGACCACTTCTTTGGCAATGGACATTTTTAAAAGAGCAATCTTTTTATTTCACTTTCTGCATAGACACAAATATTTATTTGGAGAGGTTTTGTTTGTTCATGCATTCCAGTTTTCTAAATTCAAAACTGCCTTCCAAAGGAAAACCTCTGACTGTTGTGCTGCTAACACACAGTCTGTTGAAACTGTACCGGTTGGTCGCTTTAGAGATGATTTTTCTAAGGTGCAAAGTCTCCCTCCATGGTAAAGCTGGAAACTCAGACATTCCTTTCTCTTTTATTATCATTATTTTATTAATACTAGGAATCAAAATTTCCGCAATCCTCCCCTCCTCCCACTTCCCTCCTGATCACCCATTCAACCTCCCTCCCTCCTGCTCCAGTCCTAAAAGAGGGCAGGGTACCCTGCCCTGTGGGAAGTCCAATGCCCTCCCCTCTTCCATCCTGGCTTAGGAAGGTTGCATCCAAATAGAGTAGGATCCCAAAAAGCCAATACATGCCATAGAGACAAATCCCAGTGCCATTATTATTGGCTTCTCAGTCTGCCCCAATTGTCAGCCACATTCAGAGGGTCCAGTTTGATCCCATGCTTGTTCAGTCCCATTCCAGCTGGCTTTGGTGAGCGCCCATTAGTTCAAGCACACTGTCTCAACTCCTCATAGTCCTGACTTCCTTGGTCATATTCTCCCTCCTTCTGCTATTCAACTGGACGTTGGGGGCTCAGTCCAATGCTCCCATGTGGGACTCTGTCTCTATCTCCATTTGTTGCAGAATGAAGGTTCTATGGTGACATTCAAGATAGACATCAGTCTGACTACGGAACAAGGTCAGTTCAGGCACCCTCTCCTCTACTGCCCAAGGACCTAGCTGGGGACATCCTTATGGACATCTAGGACCCCCTCTAGAGTCAAGCCTCTTGCCAACCCCACAATGTCTCCCTTAATTAAGATATCTTCTTCCCTGCTCCCATATCTGTCCTTCCTCCATCTCAACCATCCTACTCCCCCAAGCTCTCCCCAACCCTCCCCTTCTCCATTCTCTCTCCCCTTCTCCACTTCTCCCACCCCACTCCTACCCCCATGCTCCCAGCTTTTGCCTAGTGATCTTGTCTGCTTCCAGTTTCTAGGAGGACTTATAAATGTTTTTGTTTGGGTTCACCTTATTTCTTAGGTTCTCTAGGATTGCGAAGTATAGGCTCAATTTCCTTTGTTTATGACTAGGATCCACTAATGAGTGAACACATACCATATTCATATTTTGGGGTCTGGGTTATCTCACTCAGGATACAGAGCTCCGTTAGTGTTATTTGCAGGAGTAGGAGTTCAAGTCCTGGGATGATTTCTGTGTGCCTCCTCTTCTGTCACTGTCCTAGTGTCTTCTGCAGACACTCATGCCCTATGTACTCCCCACTTCAGCTTCATGGAGAAAATAATTTCTCTGGGTTTCCAATATCTTTCTCTTAACCCTGAATCTCTCAACCGTAAGGATTGTTTCTCCCACTCTACCTTTTAAATTCCCCTTGTCCCTAAATCCAAGTCTTATTCTCACATGTTACGCTTGACCTTTTGCAAGATTCTTTATTCTGTTGGATAAATTGGGAGTAGAACATAGTTCTGACGGTTGTTTTTTTTTCACTAGGAAGTATTGCCAAGCCTCAAATGAAGCAACACCTGGCACTTTTAAATACAGGTCACTCACCAGTCCCTTTGCTTCTTTCTTTTCTTCATGGTTCATTTGCATTGTTTTGGGAGAAGGGTAGAAAGAAATCTTTCAAAGGCCTGGAATTCATTGAATGCCCAATTTTATAGCTCTAGTAATACCACCTAGATTTCAACTGTGGTAAATAAAAGAAATTTTGCATTTGTCAGCAAGCTCTATTTTATTTTGATATACTTTTATTCCTTTTCCATATGTCTGTGACACTCGGTTCTACACACAAAAAAACATATAGGCAAATACTTTCTTGTCAAATGATTTTAATATACAATAACGGTTTCTTAGGTTAAGTTTACATTTTAACATTGATCATAGTCAAACATTTTGGCTCGCAGGCTTATGCGAACTGTGCATTATTATATAAACATGCATCTGCAATTAGTATATTACATTGGAATATATAAAATATATAATATGTAAGTACTTTAATATTTATAACATTTTTGATACTTAAGGTTTGTTTGTGCTTCTTGATTTCTACTCAGAGTCTGAGAAATGATTCCTTCCTCTATCACTGCATTCACAAAGCTCATTTCACTGGCTGAGTTTAGCAACTGGCCATAGGAAATTAAAGTTTATATAGCATCTTGGAATTGGTTCTGCTGTAAAAGAATCTGTGATCCAAATAAATCTAATTTTAAATCCCACCGATGCCATTATCTGCTTACCCTATTGAACAGTTTTAGTTGTATTTATGAGTTCTGTTTCTCATTGATGAAATGAAGGATTGAGCTGTTGGGAACACATGATCTTCTTGTGTAATTGAAATATCTGCAAAGTAAGCCTCATAGACCCATCATATTAAACAATGCGACAAAACAACTACCATGTTTGATAATGATCTTCAATTTTACTGGATCTAGAGTGGCCTAAAAGATGAAATTCTAGACATTTATTTGCAGAAGTTTCTTCTGGGGGTTCATAAAGGTGGGAATGCATACACTAACATGGGTAGCACTGATCCATGGGTTGGGGATCTTATACTAAAAAAAAAAAAACAAAAAAGGAGACAGTAGCAAGCTGGATACTAGCATCTATCTCTCTCTGATTCCTAAATTCAGACTCAGTATAACCTGCCTGCCCAAATCCCTGCCACCATGATTTACTGCACCTTTAAATTGTGATTCAAAATAAATACTTTTTTCAGAACTTAAAAATGTATTTGAGAACTCCAAATATTATTTATGAATATTATATGATATATATCACTGGTATGGGTCTTATTAAAATAAAAATGGGGAATTTAAAAGAATAGTTTAATTTTGCCTTTAAAACAACGATATATTCATTATTTGTCAATATAAAAACCTATTTAAAATATTTTTTTCTGAAACAAAACTAACTGCTACAAAGAATTGCCTTGATTTACATTTTTGCACCTTATTGTGCGAATAGAAGGTGGCTGAGTTTTCTTGCCATTCTGCTCTTATTTTGTATTTCACTTATTATCTCGGAAATTCCCCTGACATTCATGAAATATTGCGGGTGTAAAGGACATATTAGTATTCTGAAAATAGTAAGTTTGTCCTCACAGAACTTCTGAAAGGTATTGATGGCCAGAGAACTTTATAGACCCCCACTGTGAGAACTGACAACATTAAGAAATCTGGAACTGCTAATATGAAGAAAAATGAAATTTAATGTAAACAAATGTACAAAGAGCAGAAAAGGAAAACTGTTATGTGAAAATCAGACAGTGCACCAAGAAGATAAATACTAGAGGCTTTCTCAGACTTAATATCAGAAACTTGCACCATATCAAGCAAAATTTGACAGAATTTGTGATTGCTTAGAATCTCATAACCACTAGAGAATAGGCTCTCCAAAAGCAAGTAGTAAAGAAAAATTATTGTTTCTTAATATAATTATTAAGTCTGTGCTACTAGGTACACAGATCCATACAAGGTAAAAACAAGGCACACGTTGTATAGAAACAATGAAATACCAAAAAACTTGGTTTTGTATTTTAAGCTGGTATGAACTCAACAATTTGCTATAATTACACATTAGTACTATTGATCACCACGAATAAAAACATATAAATACTGATGGTATATTAAGAGAATCTCAACAAATTCTTCAGAAGGCAACCCCAAATTGTGCTGGCTAAACATAAGGTATTTAGACTTCATAATAGATGACGCTAATGTATATTAAGTAAACAATATTGAGGATTTGAAATTTTGAAAGTGTTCTGTCTAACTGTACACAGGTTTCATGCTTTCTTGAGATGGGCTATAGCAGAGAGGTTATTTTCAACTGAACACACAATCATGAAGGTAAACAGTCAATATCCTGAAGCCCACTATGCTGTGAGCAGTTTGTGTTATAAAATAGACTTGGTGCTAGGTGATGTTCATGGATGCTAATAGTTCGGTCTATGTTTAAGATGGACTAGGCTGAACTAAATACTGATATTCTGTAGATTAGGTATATACCAAGTACTTTTGATTTATGATATGTTTTAACTTCTATAGACTTTTCAAAACATACCCACATTATAAATTTAGAATCACCTTTATCAGTAATTTATGAGCCACATTTTTGATCACTATGCTTTAAAGTTAAATGCCAACTGCTACAAAAGAGATGCAAAAATTTCTACACATTCAGAACTATATATATATATATATATATATATATATATTTCTCAATAATTTTAAAGATATGATATTTGCATAGTTTTAGTCAAACTGTTGGCTTAAATAGTGATGACAAATGAACTAATCAATCATCTTGGGAAATTGGATAAGATTGAAAATGAGGTAGCTAATAGAAAAGATAAATAAAGTTAAGATAAGAGTAGGGACTGGAGAGATGGCTCAGAGGTTAAGAGCACTGAATGCTCTTCCAGAGGTCCTGAGTTCAATTCCCGGTAACTACGTGGTGGCTCATAATCATCTGTAATAAGATAAGGTGCCATCTTCTGGCAAATAAGAAGAATGTGGTATACATTTAAAAGAGGTGTCTCAAAATAAAAGAGAACATTTCCTCAGAGAACAGCATCCTTACTGGGTATTCCCAATATCTGAATTTCCAGCTGCTGAGGATCAAACATGATACTCATATATACATTCACATACACACAGAGTAACATGTATACTCATACACATAAGTGAATAATAAAATAAGTTGGGACAATTGATGTTTAACATTTTTAAGTTCCTGAATTAAAGAATAGGGGAGCACATACAGAAGCAAATATTAACAAAGTCAAAACTGTTTTATCCTTAAATAATAAGATAAAACTGACAGGACTGCAGAAATAACAAGATAAAGAAGATACAGATCTTGTTATGAATAGAAAGAGCAAGGTTTCTTAGAGGGTTTTTCAAGGTGAAGGTTATGTACAATTTCCAAGGATTATTTGGGAATTTCACATCATTACTTCCCTATCTTCTTGCGCCTGATCCCCACCCTTGTGACCTTGTGACATCCTTATTAAAAATAAATAAGAAAAAGATATATATATATATATGTATATATATATATATATATATATATATATACATATATATATATATAAAACAAAATTCCAATCTGTATTGCCCATATACTCACTGGTGCATGGAAAAACTCCTAGTGTCCAGTCCTTTAAAGACAATTGAGTCCCCTCTTCCCAAACCCTCATAAAAGCCATCACTTGTGGGGAGCTACACTTCAGCATCCTCATCATGACTTTTAAGAATTCTCTTCAACCACTTTCTGTCTAAACTTATTTTGGGGGTGGGGCTGGGGGTTGGGGTAATCACACAAGCCTTCGATGTTCTTCCTTTTTAACCATGAGTCTTCAGTCACTGATACCCTGCAAAAGTGGCTTCCTTGGTCTTTAGAGTCAGCAGGAGTATGACTCATGAAGTTTCACATGATTTCTGGCAACAACACATGTAGGGCCCGGGTCTGCCCTTGTTCCTGGGGCTCATCTTGAGGACAGTTTCTGGTCAGATGACTAAGCATCCTGTTTGTTCCTGTGCTCCCTCTGCCCCGCCTGGTGATTTGTTGTGGGCATTGTTGACTCTATTGTTGGTATGGTAATTTCCCACCTGCCTAGGTGGAAGTCCTTGTGCAGCAGTTAGATATGGTAATTTCCCACCTGCCTGGGTGGAATTCCTTGGGCAGGAGTGGGGTATATAAGATTTTCCCCAAGGCTAAATAAACGGCATTCGGCTGATCTCCTTTCGAATGACCCAGGTCTCTTTGTGTGTTCTTTCAATCTCCAGGCCCTTGTCCAACTTGCGTAAGGTACAGTGGCGCGCGAACTGTACCGAGGGGGTAACACAGAATTGGGTGTTACAATTGGAGGCCCCGCCGGGATCATCAACTACAGTCGGAGACCCATCTGCGAGATCGGGAAGTAGGGATTCCTGAGAGGTAGCCCTCGGAAGTCTGGCCAGCAGGTAAGAAATTGAGTGGTGAGGGTGTATTGGTTATGGGTGCAAGTAATTTTGTTCCAGTGTTAAGGGGCCGGTTAACAGGCCAGTTGTTAAGTCTTTTGGAGAAACAAGGCACCGGTATTAAAGTTGAGACAGCACAAGAGATCGTTAGTCCCTGGTTTCTACATGCAGGGGGTTTTAATATCACTGATTGGGAGCAGGTAAAGGCTGACCTTCAAAATGCTCTAAAAGATCGAGGGCCAGAAGAATTCCCCATAGCAATATTTTCGCTATGGCGCTTAGTCAGAGATGCTCTTCTCAGTGATGATGTTAAAGTAAAAGAGCAATTAGAGAATTTGAACAAAACCCTTGAGGAGATTCAGGAAGAAGAATCTGTGAGTTCTATTAAGAGTTTTGAGGAACAGGAAGTTAAGAGTATTAGAAGGGATATAGAACAGGAAGAAGAAATTTTAGAAAAGGAGATCGCACTGATAAAAAGAAGTTAGAAAAAGAGGAAAGGAAGGAAGCAAATAGAGATGTCTCCATGAGACCTCCGCCGCAAAATACATTTCTTGACACTTCAAATCCTTATACCAGTGCTTCCGCCCCTATAGACTTAGAGGCAGAAATCCGAGAGATCCAAAACAGATTAAATAATCTAAGTAGAGAGAGGCAGATTTATCCTGTTGTGGAAACTATTGATCCGCAAGGACAGAAGGTCAGGCAGCATAACCCCCTGGCCTTTAAGGATATTAAGCAGTTAAAAGAAGCAGTTATGGACTATGGACCTCATGCTCCTTTCACTATAGCTTTTTTGGAATCCTTTGCAGAACTCAACCTTGTGCCCAATGACTGGATGCAGCTTTGCAGGGCTTGTCTTTCAGGGGGAGATTATTTGTTATGGAGAGGTGAAATGCAGGAAAATTGCAAAAAAAAACAGCATGGAAAAATGCCGAGGCGGGTTTCCCCCAGCGTAACCTTGACAAGTTAACTGGTGAAGGACAGTATGCTGGTTTAGCAGCACAGATTGCATATGATCCTTGTCATATGATTTTTGTCAAGAGGTTTTATGCCCCCATAGAGATGGAGATTTAAATGACTTTATCCGGTTAGGCTGGGACATTGATGGCACTCACGTGATGGGTAGGGTAATTGTTTCTGCCCTTAAGGAAGGTCAAGGTGGAGCCAGGTTAAGGAATTGTTTTCAATATGGAAGGTCAGGACACAACAAAAGGAACTGCCCTGCAGGTAAAGGGATGGTTAATCAGCCCAGGAAAAAAGCCAGGTGTAGTGGCAGGAACCTTTAATCCCAGCAACTAGACCCAGCAACTAGAGACAGAGACTGGTGGAACTCTATAAATTTAAGATCAGCCTGGTCTACCGAGTGGTCCAGGAACAGCTAGAGGCAGGATGCATAGTGACATCCACTTCTCCCTGGAATACTCTTATCTTTGTTATTAAGAAAAAGTCTAGTAAATGGAGATTGCTGTAAGATCTTAGAACAGTAAATGATTATGGACATTCTGCAGGGAAATCCAGACCCAACCTCCTTTCTTTAGTTGACACCTCAGGCAAGGAAATGTATTACTTTAATTGAGAAAAAGCTTGCCTCTGCTCATACTCATTATATTGACTATAGTCAGCCGTTGCTATTGATAATTTTTCCCTCTCAGCATAGTCCTACTGGAGTTTTTTGGCAGCGAGGACCCATCCTATCGCTACATGAACACGTGTCACCTGTAAAAATTATCTCATACCCATCAGCTGTGCTACGTGTTATTCAGAAAGGGCATAAACTTAGTTTGCAAACCTTTGGAATGTTACCTGATGAGGTTATTATGCCTTATACCCAGGCAGAAATAACTTGGTTACAAAATTTTGCTGAAGATTGGACCTTGTTTTTATGCACTAATCCCTGCAAGTTTGATAATCATTATCCTTCTGATAAGTTGGTCACCTTTTTCAAAAATCATCCGGTATGTTTCCCTAAAGTTATTTCTTTGCAGCCTCTGGCAGGGGCTCGGAATGTGTTTACTCATGGATCTTCCACAGGGAGAGCTATGGTAGCCTCCCCTCCTGATTTTGATATTCAGCCTGTTGATACTAAATCTGCTCAGGTGGCTGAATTGATCGCTGTACAAATGGCATTAGAGAAATATGTTGATATTCCATTTAACCTTTTTACTGATAGTCAGTATATAAGCAAAATTCTTGCACCTTTGGAAACTGCAGCTTATATTGCCTCTGTATCTCGAGTCCAGACGCAGTTATTGGCTATTCAAACTTTGCTTTGGGCCTGGTCTGTTCCCATTTACGTAGTGGTTATTCAAACTTTGCTTTGGGCCCGGTCTGTTCCCATTTACGTAGGACATTTACGGGCTCATACTGACCTCCCTGGTCCCTTGAGCGAGGGGAATGCATTGGCTGATCAGCTTACCCGCCAAATTTGTGCGGTTAGTCTAGAATCTTATGAAGCCACGGAAAAAGCTCATAATTGTTTTCATCTCAATGCTGGGTCGTTAAGATTTCATTTTAAGATATCTCGAGAGCAAGCCACTGATATTGTTAAAAAATGTTCTCTGTGTACAGAACTTTTAACTTCCCCATTTGGGAGTTAATCCTCGTGGGCTTGCTCCTAATCATTTATGGCAAATGGATGTTACCCATGTTCCTTCTTTTGGGCGTTGGCGATATGTTCACGTAACCATGGATACATATTCTCATCTTATTTTTGCCTCAGCTCATACAGGAGAAAAATTACGTGATGTTAAAAGTCACTGTCTCCAGGCCTTTGCCTACGTGGGAGTTCCAAAAACTGTAAAAACTGATAATGGGCCAGCCTACACCAGCTCTGGCTTTACTAAATTTTGTTCTGACTTTTTCATTTCCCATAAAACGGGAATACCTTATAATCCTCAAGGACAAGCTATAGTGGAACGAGCGCATCGTACACTCAAAGCCTATCTGCATAAAACAAAAAAGGGGAATATGGTTCTATCCCCAGAGACCATTTGTCTTTTATTTTATACATTTTAAATTTTTTGACTGTTGATGCTCAATCTCATACCGCTGCTGACCGGCGGGATGCCTCATGTTAAATGGAAGAATCTAGCAGATGGCACCTGGTATGGTCCAGATCCTGTACTGGTGTGGGGAAGAGGGGCTGTTTGTGTTTTCCCACAGGATGCTGACAATACAATATGGGTACCTGAGCATCTGGTGCGTGCTGTGGATTTTCCCGTCCAGAAGCCTGAAGACAGAACAGAGCCAAGAGATCAAGTAGATACTGGCTTGTCAACTGAAGAGTTGCTGGGATCCTGAGGAGCTAGCTGTGGTGGTCCGAGTGCTAAGGAGCTATCTACCCATCCCATGATAATGCAGCCATTGCTGTGGCTGCCAGAGCAGCTAGAGCTGCTGGATTTTCCATTAGTCAGTCAGTTGCTTCTGCTTGCACAATGGATACCCTCTCAGGGCAGGTTGCAAATGCCTTGGCCATTCAAATTGAGCTAAATTTACAAATGAATATTGCAGTTAATTTTGCTATTGGTTGTGGTTAAAGTCCACTGCTAGGTTACAGTAAAGGCTTATTGCTGTTTTTCGTGGACCCTGGAGTATACAATTTACTAATTGGCTCTTGAGATTATTCTAGTTTACTATACCAGGGTTCCTTTCACCAGTGCTGAGACTTTAAAGGACTCCAATTTGGGCAGACTTATTAAGCAGGCACAGTCTCCTAATATGTGCTGGTCATGGTGCCAGAGCCAGAGGCAAACTCAGGTCAATGTTGCCACGTGGCAAGTCCTCTTAGCAACTGCCCCAGAGAATCTTTCAGCACAAATCTGGCTGAACTCAGTGATGGGTGACTAGTGAGCCAATGACGGGAAAGGTTTTTGGGGGGCTACCCCAACCTAAGACAGGAAATGTGTTTTGACCTGGATGCTTTCCCATGACGGGTAAGGGGTATTGCCTGACGTCCAATGCCACCCAAGACAGGCCTAGTCATAATTTATATAAAAGGGGGACCTGTAGGGCCTGGGTCTGCCCTTGTTCCTGGGGCTCATCTTGAGGACAGTTTCTGGTCAGATGACTAAGCATCCTGTTTGTTCCTGTGCTCCCTCTGCCCCGCCTGGTGATTTGTTGTGGGCATTGTTGACTCTATTGTTGGTATGGTAATTTCCCACCTGCCTAGGTGGAAGTCCTTGTGCAGCAGTTAGATATGGTAATTTCCCACCTGCCAGGGTAGAATTCCTTGGGCAGGAGTGGGGTATATAAGATTTTCCCCAAGGCTAAATAAACGGCATTCGGCTGATCTCCTTTCGAATGACCCAGGTCTCTTTGTGTGTTCTTTCAATCTCCAGGCCCTTGTCCAACTCGCGTAAGGTACAGTGGCGCGCGAACTGTACCGAGGGGGTAACACAGAATTGGGTATTACAAACACATTCAGAAGGATCGCTGCCATTCACACTTGCCACAGACCTCAGCATGATCTGTGGAGACAGTACAGACCCCAGATGTCAACACAGCCCCTTGATGAAACACAGGGCATGGACAGCATTATAGCCCTTGAGACAACACAGTCCAAGAACATCAACATGGCTTTAGGACATTCACATGGCCTTTGGCCCATGCTGTTGTACAATTTTATACATAATGTAAAGAACTACTCTATCAAAAGAGAAATTAGATTATTGAAATAGAGAAATTATTTTATTGATAACTGTGATCAAAACAAACCTAATTGTACAAAACAATAAAAACAGAATCAGTATATAAATTCTCTCCATGAAAATTCTACCAAGCCTAAATGTTATTATGGGTTAAATTTTAGCAAAATAAAAGAAATTAAATGTTTTCTCATATGCAAATTATCCTCAAGATTTGAAAAGAAAACTACAAAAGTCCATTTAAACTTGGTACTGAAACAGAACAAATTGCCAACTATTTCATTTAACCAATTTCTAAATCAAAATTTAAATCCAACCACTTTTTGATGCATTCACATACATTCATACAAACAAGAATGTGAATTTATTATTTTTATAATAAGATAATTCATTCTATAAATACCTAAATAATTTCATATTGCAAACGGAATATTAATATAATTTACCATATAAAAAGACAGAAAAAATATCATATTATTAGAGATAAGACTTCAAAAATTCCATAATTACTCTTTGTAAAAGCTATTAACATGCAAGAACAATGTAATAGAACACATTGATTAGCCTGCAGAAAATTAATGCCTTGGGGTGAATGAAACCTTAGGAGCATTTCTGTTGAACACTGGAACAATGTAAAAGGATATATATCCTAGAGTTATTTTTAAGGAAAAAAATGGCAAATAATATAGAAACAATAGAAATAGGAAAGTATTTTGATGAAATCATCTGCAAAGAAATTCCAATATTGCTAAATGAGCAAAGCTCTGGAAATTACAAAGGTACTCAAAAATGTGACCAGTTTCAGAATAGTCATAAAAATAATTTACCAGTTTTTCTATTTGGATATTACAATTCACGTAGTGATTACTCCTTGCCTTTTCTTACTCAGGAAACATACCCATATATGTTTCCTTAGGTTCCCCAGCTTTAACAGAAGCATAGGATGAATATTAGAATTGCTGTAGCTCAAAATGCTATTTAAACAGACGTTTATGTTTTAATGCTAACTGCCACATTTTACTCATTACTCTACATTGTCTTGAAGATCAAGGTTATCTCCTGTATTTGGTTCATCCCTATGAGATGGCGCTTGTCTGTGAAATTACTTAGCCTATAAAAAAAGAAAATTTGTATGCTTTTGTGGAAGCAACAATTAATATCAAGATGCATCTAAATCCTAGTAAATTTCATAATTTAATTTTGCTATTTACATCTAAATAGAGCTAAAGTTTCTAAATAAAGCTGATAACCAAACAGGAATGTCTGTCAAGTGCCTTGTTAACAAGAGCACTTACAATATGAATGCAAATTCTGTTGCAAGAACAGAAATTTAGCTGCATGCTTAAATGAGACATACATGTTCACACGTAGTGAATATTAGTGACCACAGCACAATGTAAATCACAATCAAAATTGGTTTTAAAATATCATTAATGACATCAAATATTTATGTTATGTTATAAATTTGGTGTATTCAGTTATTCTTAATCTTTTTATTTTTAATTGATCTTATTTTCATAATCTTTAGCTTTATTTTTAAAACATTTGTTTCATTTTACGTGTATGTGTCTTTTGCCTGCATGCACATATATGTGTATCATATGCATGCCTGATGCTATGAATCCCCTGGAACTGGTGTTATAGACAATTATGAGATGCCATGCAGGTTTCAGGAATTGAATCTGGGTCCTCTATAGGAACAACCAGTCCTCTTAGCTGCTGAGCTATTTCTGTAGCCTCATATTCTGTAATTTTAAAAGTGTTTGTTTGTACAAGTTACTTGGGAGTCCTCAGTGGAGCAAAGACATAGTTAAAACTTGTTTTCTTAATCACTATGGAAAAGACTTTAATTGTCTTTAAAAGATGATTACTGCCACTGATTTTAGGCTGCTTGTGACATGGTCACCAGACAGTGTGTAGGCATTATGTTTAAAAGGCCCCCACAAGATTCCCGTTCCTTGGTTTTGCACACAAACATTATTCTAGACATTATTGTAAAAAGCCTTTATGGGTTTCATTAAAGTCATCAATCTTGATGTTCCTGAGAGGACTGAGTGTCTCCGTGAACTTACAAAAGTCAGCGGGAAGTCTGTTATCGAGGTGTAGTGAAAAAGAAGACGGGAAGACTTCAAATTCAGTTTCAATGCACATTGGGATAACAGTTGTGAGTGACCCAATGCCAACAGCCTGGGGAAAAGCCTTCAACCCTAGGAGTACAGAGGATAGGACTTGGTGCATGACCCGAATGAGCTTGGAAGCACGCCCAGCTTGGAGATTCTCAATTACAGCCCAGGGAGTTTATATTGATTATATTCTTATAGGACTCTGAGCAGAAAAACTAAATTCTGACTGATGGGATCACGGCACAGTTATCTTTTTCTTAACCTTATTATTTAAAGCAGTTGAATCACAGCTTTCTAGTTTTACACTAGTAAGATGTAGACGGTTCCCATTTATACGCTGTCTCAACCCACAAGTGACCTGCCTATTATCAAACTTACCCCTCCATCGGAGTAGTGCATTTGTTGCAACTGAAGGACCTACACTAACACATCATCACCCAAAGTGCATAATTTCCATCAGAGTCTGTACTGTCCATTCTCTGGGTTAAACAACTCTAGAAAAATGCCTGTTTAACATTATAGTAACACACTCTCATGGGGACTTAACTGTCCTCTGTGAACCGCCCATTTATCTCGCCTTCCCACTCCCCAAACATCAACTGCTGAAAAATTTGCTACTTTAATAGTTTTCCCTTTTCACGGTCACTTACTGAAATCACACAGCACAAGTCCTTTCGGGGTGACTTTTGCTTCTTTCTTTTTTTTAATTTACTTTTTTATTTAAAAACAATCTTTTCTCATTTTACATACCAATCCTAGTTCCCCCACTCTCCCCTCCTCCTGCTTCCCCCACCACCTCCCCACCTCATCCCCCATCCACTCCTCAGAAAGGGTAAGGCCTCTTATAGTGAGTCAACAAAGTATTTTACATCACTTTGAGGCAGGACTAAGGCCCTCCTCCCAGTATCTAGGCTGAGCAAGGCATCCATCCCTAATTAGGGAATGAGCCCCCAAAAGCCAGTTTGAACATGCACTAGAGATAAATCCTGACCTCACTGCCACTGGCTCCAGAATCTGCCAAGCCCCATAACTGTCACATTCAAAGGGCCTAGTTTGGTCCTATGTAGGTTCCCCAACTGTCAGTCCTGAGTCAGCAAGCTCCCACTAGCTTGGGTCAGTTGTCTCTGTGCATTTCCTCATTATAGTCTTGACCCATTTGCTCATATTATCGCTCTTTAACTGGACTCTTTGACTGAACCTCTTGACTAGACTCTGGGAGCTCTGCCCTGTACTCAGCTGTGGATCTTTTTCCTTGCTCCCCCTTTTGGTCCAATCCCCTACTTGACCACCCTGTTCTCTCCTAATCTCTTCCTCCTTCCTCTTTCCTTCAACTCCCCTCTCCCATGCCTTACTTGGGAAATTTTATCTATTTCCCCTTTCCATGGGGATCCATGCAGGTCTCTCTTAGAGTTTTCCTTGCCATATAGCTTCTCTGCGGTTATTGAGTAACCGCCATAGTTAGATTTCCAAAGTGGCTGTACAAGTTTGCACAACCACCAGTAATGGAGGAGTGTTTCACTTACTCCACATCCTCTCCAGCATAAGCTGTCATCAGTGTTTTTGATCTTGACCATTCTGACAGGTGTAAGATAGTATCTCAGAGTTCTTTGGACTTGAATTTCTCTGCAGGCTAAAGATGTTGAGTATTTCCTTAAGTGTCTTTTGGCCATTTAAGATTTCTCTGTTTAGATCTGTACCCCATTTTTAATGAGATTATTTTCTTTTTTGATATAAAGTTTCTGGAGTTCTTTGCATATTTTGAAGATCAGCCCTCTGACAGATGTGGGGGTTGGCTGCCGTTTTGTCCTGTTGACCACGTCCTTTGCATTACAGAAGCGTCTCAATTTTAGGTGGCCCCATTTATTAATTGTTGCTCTCAGTGTCTGTGCTACTATTGTTATGTGTAGGAAGTGGCCTCCTATGCAAATGAGTGTCAAACCTGTGCCAAGGCCACTTCCTATTTTCTCTTCTATGAGTTCAGTGTAGCTGGACTTGTGTTGAGGTCTTTGACCCATTTGGACTTGAGTTTTGCAGATAGGGATAGATATGCATCTATTTTTGTATTCTTCCTTCTGTCAACATCCAGTTATGCCAGCAACATTTGCTGAAGATGCTTTCTTTTTTCCATTATATAATTTTAACTTCTTTGTTGAATACAGGTGTTCTTTGGTGTGAGGATTAATATCAATCTCTTTGATTTGATTCAATTGGTCCACCAGTCTGTATATACGCCTATACCAAGCTGTTTTCATTACTATACCTCTATAGTAGAGCTTGAAATCAGGGATTGTGATGCATCTGGAAGTTTCTTTATTGTACAGGATTATTTTGGCTATCATGGGTTTTTTGTTTTATCATATGAAGTTGAGTGTTGTTCTTTTGAGGTCTGTGAAGCATTATAGTGTAAATTTAATGGGGATTGCATTGAATCTGTAGATTGATGTTGGTTAAGATTGTCATTTTTACTATGTTGACCCTACCTATCCAATAGCATGAGATGTTCTTTCATTTTCTGATATCTTCTTCAATTTCTTACTTCAAAGACTTGAACTCTTTGTCATATAGGTCTTTAATATAGGTTTGGTTAGCATTACCCAAGATATTTTATGTTGTTTTTGGCTATTGTGAAGGGTGATATTTCTCTGATTTCTCTCTCAGCCTGTTTATCTTCCATGCATAGGAGGGCTACTGATTTTTTTGAGTTATTCACATATCCTACCACATTACTGAAGGTTTATCATCTACAGAAGCTCCCTTTTTGAGGTCACTTATATATACTATCTTACCATCTGCAAATAGCAAAAGTTTGATTTCTTTTCCAATTTGTATCCTCTTGATCTCCTTTTGCTGTCTTACTGCTCTAGTTAGAACTTCAAGTACTATATTGAATAGATATGGAGAGAGTGGACAGCCTTGTCTTATTTATGATTTTAGTGGAATCACTTTGAGTTTCTCTCCATTTAGTTTGGTGTTGTCTGTTGTCTTTATTTTGTCTAGGTATGTTTTTATATCCCTTATCTCTCCAAGTCCTTAATAACAAAGGGCTATAGGATTTTGTCAAGGGCCTTTCCTGCATCTAAAGAAATGATCGTGTGAATTTTTTCTTTCAGTTTGTTTATATGGTACATTACATTGACAAATTTTCATATGTTGAACCTTTTCTGTATCTCTGGGATAAAGCCTACTTGATCATGGTGGATGATTTTTCTAATGTGTCCTTGGATTTGGTTTGCCAGTATTTTATGTAATATTTTGCATCAATGTTCATGAGAATTATTGGTCTGTAATCCTCTTTATTAGTTAAGTCTGTGTGGTTTGGGTATCAAGGTAACTGTAGCCTCATAAAAAGAATTTTTCAGTGTTTCTTCTTTTTCTATTATGTGGAACAACTTAAGAAGTATTGATATTAGCTCTTCTTTGAAATTGGGGTATAATTCTGTGCTGAAACCATCCGATCCTGGGATTTTTTTTCTTTTTTCTTTTCAGTTGGGAGTCTTTTGGCAACTATTTCTATTACCTTAGTGGGTGTAGATCTATGTAAATTTTTTATCTGGTCTTGATTTAATTTTTATATGTGGTACCTGTCCAGAAAACCATTTGTTTCTTTTATATTTTCCAATTATGTGGCATGCAGGGTTTTGTAGTAAGACTAATGCTTTTTCTGGATTCCCTCCATGTCTGTTGTTATGCCTCCCCTTTTCATTTCTGATTTTGTTAATTTGGATATTCTCTCTCTGCCTTTAGGTTAGTTTGGATAAAGGTCTGTCTATTTTGTTGCTTTTCTCAAAGAACTACCCCTTGTCTCATTGATTCTTTGTAGTGTTTTCTTTGTTTCTGTTTTATTGATTTCTGTTCTCAATTTTATTATTTCCTGGCATCTAACCCTCCTGGGTGAGTTTTCTTCCTTTTGTTCTAGAGCTTTAAGGTGTGCTGTTAATTCTCTCATGTGAGATTCCTCCAGGTTATTTATGGAAGCACTTAGAGCTATAAATTTTCCTCTTAGTATTGCTTTCATGGTGTCCCATAAGTTTGGGTATGTTGTGCATTCATTTTTGTTGAATTCTAGAAAGTATTTTTTTTATTTCTTCATGATATTTATTTATTTTTCCCAATGATGATTCAGTTGAGCGTTGTTCAATTTCCATTAGTTTGTTGACTTTCTGCAGTTAGTGTTGCTGAATTTTAACTTTAAGCCATGGTGATCCAATAAGATACAGAGTATTATTCCCATTTTTTGTATATGTTGAGGTTTGCTTTGTTACTGAGTATGTGGTCAGTCTTAGAGATGAGTCCATGAGGTGCTGAAAAGAAGGTATATTCTTTTATGTTTGGATGGAATGGCCTATAGATACTTATTAAGCCTATTTGAGTTAGAACATCTGTTAGTTCCTTTATTTCTCTGTTAAGTTTCTGTCTGGCAGTCCTGTCCAGTGGTGAGAGAGGGCTGTAGCAGTCTCCCACTGTTCATGTGTGGTGTTTGATGTGTGATTTAAGCTTTAGTAATGCTTCTTTTAGAATGTGGGTGCCATTGTATTTGGGACATAGATGTTCAGAATTGAGACATCATCTTGATGTACATTTCCTGTGATGAATATGAAACATCCTTCTTCATATCTTTTAATTAATTTTAGCTTGAATTCTATTTTGTTCTATATTAGGATAGCTACACCAGCATATTTCTTAGGTTTATTGATTGGAAAATATTTTTCCAACCCTTTACTCTGAGGTAATGTCTGTCTGTGAAGTTTAGGTGTGTTTTTTGTATGCAACAGAAAGATGGATGCTGTGTTTATATCCATTCTGTTATCCTGTGTCTTTTACAGGTTGAGTACATTGATATTAAGAGATATTAATGATCAGGGGTTGTTAGTTCTTGTTATTTTTTGGTTTTGTTATCAGTGGTGGTATTGTCTCTGTGTGTATGTTTCTCTTATTTGGGATTGTGGCTGTAGAATTATCTATTAGCTGTATTTTTGTGGGTTCTGCTAACTTCCTTGGTTTGGAGTTTTTCTTCTAATACTTTCTGTAGGGCTGGATTTGTATTGAATAGGTCTTGATTAAAACTGGTTTTGCCATGGAATATCTTGTTTTATCTGCCTGTGGTGATTGACAGCTTTTCCAGGTATAGTAGTCTGGACTGGCATCCACGGTCTCCTAGTGTCTGCAGAATGTCTGTCCATGACCCCTGGCTCTCAGAGTTTCCATTGACAAGGTGGGTGTAATTCTGATAGGTCTGCCTTTATATGTTACGTGGCCTTTTTCCTTTGTGGCTCTTAATATTCTTTTTTAGTTTGTATGTTTAGTGTTTTATTATGTGGCAAGGTTTTTTTTTTTACTAGTCTAATCTACTTGGTGTTCTGTTTGCTTCTTGTACCTTCTTAGCCATGTCCTTCTTTAGTTTCAGAAAGTTTTATTCTATGATTGTGCTGAATATATTTTCTGTGGCATTGAGCTGGAATTATCCTCTTTATTCAATTCCTATTATTCTTAGGTTTGATCTTTTCATGGTATCCCAGATTTCCTGGATATTTGTGTTAAGAATTCATTGGATTTAACATTTTCTTTGACCTTTGGATCTATTCCCTCTATCATATCTTCAATACCTGATATTCTCTCTTCCATTTCTTATACTATGTTGGTTATGTTCACATCTGTGGTTCCTGATTATTTATGAAGATTTCCCATTTCCAGAATTTCCTTGGTTTGTGTTTTCATTATTGCCTTTATTTCAATATTCAGGACTTGAACCATTTCTTTTACCTGTTTGATTAGTTTTCTTGATTTTCTTTAAGGGAATTTTTCATTTCCTCTTTAGGGGCCTATATTATTTTCATAAAGTTATTTTTAAGGTTATTTTCTTCTGTATCATCTGCATTGGGATGATCAGGTATTGTTGTTGTAGAACCATTAATTGCTGGTGATGTTGTATTGCCCTTTATGAATGTATTCTTTCACTGCTGTCTATTCACTTCTTCCTCCAGGTGCAGGTGGGGCTCATGATTCCTATGATCCATGATGTGGTGGGGAATGATTGGGGTTGTGAGGAGGCTGCTGCCAGGTCTCTGGAGCTTTGGTGGGTACAGGAAGTACATTGGATATGACCCCTGGGGGCTAGGACTTAGAAAGCAGGGCTGTCCATCAGATGCTCACCTCCTCTTCCAGATGCAGACTGTTCTGGTGGTAGCTGATATGGCAAGGGATTGTTAGGGGTGACTTTAACTTGTGAATATGGATTTAATGCCCTAACACAATCTTCCACTGACAATTCATTTCTTTTTAAGTTAAGATTCCAATACATCAGTTTATTTGCATACATATTTAAAGATGGTTTTATTATTTATAGGTTAATGATAATATTAATTATCCCTCTATGGACCTTAGTTTGTGGTTTGTGTGATTACCACTTTTAACTTTTAGGGATAAGTGTTAATTAGTTAAACTAATGGGCCTCATGGAAGGAGTATGTTTAGTTTTTGTAACAAACTGCTTTTTCCACATAGTTGTGCCACTGAGCCTCCCTGATAGTAATGAGAGTTTCTCTGACTTCATGCTTCACCAACATCTGGTAGGTTTAGTGCTCTGGACATTGGCCATTCTGAAGTCGTGTAGTGACTGCTTACAATTGTAAGCTATATTTCTCTGATGATAGGTAGTAGAGCATTCTCAGTATGCTTTATTTCATCTTCTGTAACAGTGTATCTATTAAAGTCTTTAGGACTTTAAAATTTTGGTTTTCTTATTGTTGAATTCTAAGCATTCTTTGTATGTTTTCACTTGTTTTTACCAAGTATTTTGTTGTGGCAATGGATATGTAAGTAATATAGCAACAATAAATATAACATTTATGTCACAACTGTAATTGGATAACGTAATAAACAAGAATTATTGATGCTTAACTGGAAATCCAGAGTGTTTTAGGCTTTGAAAAGCAACTTTGTACATGCCTTAGGGTTTTCTCATTATCCTGGTTCTGCTCTTTTACTGTGTATTGGTTTCAGACTTAGGTGCATTTTCCTTTTGACAATAAAATGTTTTCCAGAGCTGCAGATTTGTTGACTCTTCCCTTCTTTAATCACTCTAAAAATTCTTGTCCAACATTCTGACTGCATCAAGTAGGAACATATCATCAATCCTAGTATAATTCTGTCAGGTTTGGGTTCAGAGAGATGACTGCACTAGTCTAGCCTAGGCACTGTGCAACTTACAGGTAATTTAGTTAGATTAAAGAAATCTGTTTTGAAGAGTGGGGGAATTTCTGAAAGATGTAGTAACTTTGACAAAAAGGGGAGAAGTAAAGTAGAGGGTAAGTAGACCTGGACAGCAAATTACCACAGTGAGTAAGCCTTGCAAAAGTATCCTCTTACTAACTGTGGAACAATAACAGAGGCTTGGGATGCTAAAACTTAGATCTTCACTACCTTCTAATACCTACAAATCTGCACCTGCATCACAAATCGCTTCCTGTTGCTTCTCGTCACCTCCTCAGTGGGACATAGGGACAGAACCTATATACGTTTTTCAAACACGAATCAGGATGATCCATGTTTTCACCAGCGTCATGTTCTCAGGAACTCAGAATCAGCAACAAACAGTCATGAGTTCCGTTACCTCTGCTTTCCGCCGGGGAAAAAAAAATGAAACACCACAAAAGACTGAAAACGTATCTGTTTTATTTGCATTCTCCTAAGATAGGTTGACCTTCATTATTTTAAAACTCTAGAATATGCTTCAATTTTCTGTATGCCATACATCAAGAATATTATTTTTGGTAATGCTGAAGGTTAGTCTGTTATATGAGCTATAGAAAAGTACCATAAACCAAGTAATTTATGAGAAAAAAGCTTTCTTATTTTGCTGTTCTGGAGGGTTTACTATGTCCAAGAGCATAGTGGAAGTGTCTAGTACTGTGTCATGACAAGGCCAAAGTGAAGGAGCAGGAATATTCAAGAGAAAAAAAAAAACACCGAAGGTGACTCACTTTATATTAACTTGTGCTTGTGGGGAATAAATCTAGTCTGTGAAGTTAAACGGACAATCTCACTCTTTTTTTAAGGTTAGTTAATAAAAAAAAAAAAAAAGAAGTAGGAAATTATTTCAATAGGATCCTGCTTTAGATGTTTAATTTGTCTCCTCTATTAGTTTCCTATAAAAGGTATTTTAAAAGGCAGCACAGTTTTGGAAATACAGAAATAACTGTACTATATCACAAGGCCAGAGGCCAAAGTCCACAGCAAAAGTGTGTCATAATTGGTTCCCTTAAATGGCTGCGTGAAAGAATGCACCCCATGGTTCTATCATAGCTATCAGTGGCTGCTTGACATTTCTTGGCCTGCTTTAGCTTCTAACATCATTACCTCTGTCTGTCTCCATCCACAGTCACTGCGTCTTAATCCTCATCTGTGTTTCTCTTAGAAGAACCTCAGTTGAGAGACATAGAGTTGATTCTGATCCAAGATCATCCCATCCTCCATAGTTAGTATCCTCATTTTCTAAATAAAGTGATACTCTCTCCAACAAAGGATTGTGTGGACAAGTTCAATGACTTCATGTTTCTTTACAAAATCATAGTATGTATTATATATATATATATATATATATATATATATATGTTTTCTTGTATGTATCTGTCTGTAGAGTTTGAGTTGTTCAGACAGTACTCTGTGTTCTGATGTTGTTTAGATTCTCTCTCTCTCTCTCTCTCTCTCTCTCTGTGTGTGTGTGTATGTGTGTGTGTGTGTGTGGTGTGTATGTGTGGGGTATATAGTCTGATACATAGGGTGCATGTTTATTTTGTGAGTATAGCTGTGCATGCCGTAGTTCTCCTGTGGAAATTAGAAGAGAAGCTGTTGGGATATTAATCCTTGCCTTTCCCCTTGACTGAAGACAGACCACTTGCTCACTTGCTCACTGCTAATTTGCCAGGTTATCTGGTCCATGACCTTCTGTGTTTTGTCTCTACCTCCTATCGCTCTATGGGGTTGCTGGAATTACAAAGGTACCCTCTGCAATAACCACATTGATTATGCAAAAGCAGGTCCTTATGCTTGTCTGGCAAATGTTTTACCTACTGAACCATCTTTCAGTTTGATCTGATCCATTTGAAGACTGAACGCGTAAGATCAAAACATATTGATGAAGAGACCAGAATATCTCAGATCTGCTCCTCTCTAAGAACATCGCATCCTTCCAAGGACCTAAAATATAAATTACACTTATTTTTAACAAAAAGCAATGTGATCCACATGAGGGTCATCTTGGAAATCACTATATCACCCAAACGTTTCATTTCTGCATTCTGTTGTCCAGTTGAATTTCTGTTATTTCTGTCCCTTTCGCTTGATTGTTAGTTTTAGTGGGATACTTAGATAAACACAAAACAAAGTAACTCAATGAATAATTTCTAAGAACTAAAAGAGAATTACCGGAGGTCAACACATTTAAGGAGAAATTTAAGGCATCACTTTTACACTTTTTAACTTTTAGCTTGGCTAAGTTAAAATCATCATGACTTTTGCTCATGTCTTAATGTTATACTGACTCAAGTAAAGGGGATTCAGGGTAGATATAATCCTCCAACTTGCAACTGAATTTTTTATGACATTTTTGCACAGTCAGAAAGACTTTTCTTGCTTAGAAAATATTTTCTGTGTAACACAGATGTGTTTCTCAATGCCTGGGAATTTCCTCTTTGGAAAATATGTTGAGCCAACTGATTTTTTTTAACAGAGAATAATTATATTCTGAGTTTAGCTCTGCTGAAAAAGCATGTAGGAGTTGTCATCATGTGAACTGGAAATCTATCTGAATGGTGTCCTGACGTTTAGCACATGAGGATGAAATGAAGGACCAGAGGACCGAGCTTAACAGAGATTTTAATTTGGAAGAGAAGGGGAATGTGCAGAAAGATTTAAAGGACGGATGTATGCCTCTGTGCCTATTATCACTAATCCTCGGGGTTTGAAAACCTTAACGTTTTTTGAAATTCAAAACTCGGACTGGTGTTTTCGTGTAAGATGTTTATCATTAGGAAATGCCGAGCGGAAGCGAGTGAATGTGTGACGGGAAGATAAATGCCTCTTTGTGCGTTTCCTGTCTGCGAGGGGATTACAAGTAAAGCCGCTACACACAGTTTTCCTCTAAGTAGCCGCTACTTGCATGCCTACCTGCAATAGACGGGAGTTCTGTTTGCTCAGCATACTTCACTGAGGGCCAGTCATTTATTGTTGACCGGCCTAGTAGATGTGAACTAGTATTTCAGGGTTATTTAATGTAAATTTCCCAAAGAACTCAAGACACTCGGCCCTTCGTCATGTGCTTATTTGCTGAAGTGTAGGCTCGAATTTTTTGCTCATTTTTGTCACATATTTCATTATCAAGTTTTTACAGTTTATTTCCTTACTGCTAATTATATATTAAGTATATATTTTGCTGATATAACCTATTACTGTGTGGCTTGACTTTACATTTCCTTAAGTTTTTCAAATGCTGGAGTCCTGATTTATAGCTGATTCTATTCCTTCTTTCCTCATGACCAGAGTTCTGCCGTTTAGCTAAGAGTAAGCTTCTTTAAATTCACAGCTACAGAGTTTTCTTATTTGATTACAACAGAAATTTTACATCTTAATCTGTAGACCAATAACTTATTTAACTTTTTTAAACATTTAAATGAATGGGCCACAGCTGATTTTTGTTTAGGTGTGTTATCTATTTAGAAATAGCTGTTGAAAAAACTCTTCTTGCCCAGTGGAATAAATTCCTTTTGCAAAACTTTATAGAAAACTGACATAGTTTAGGGAGTCTGTATCAATTTCTCTTGCCAGTTCACTAACTTGTGTTTATGTCCTTTTGCTAATAGAACACAAACTTAACTTCTATAGCTTCATTCACTTTTAAAATAATGTTTATTATTTTTTTTATTTTTGAGATTATAATTAAAATTTCCCTTCTCTTTTATCCCTCTAAACCATCCCACATTACCCTCCCTTGCTCCCTTTCAAATTCATGACCCTTTTATAACTGATTATTGTTGCATGCATATGTGTGGTTGCGTGTGAAAATTCCTAAATATAACCTTCTCAGTATGCATATTGTTGTTTGTATGTATGTTTTCAGAGCTGACCATTTGGTGATACTTTCATTTTTCTCCAATTTCCATAATGGATTAGGCTTTTTATTTGAATTACTACTTAATTATATAAAATATTGATTACTAAAAATCTTTTATTCAAATTCAGGAACTGGAAACTAACTATATATGGCTTTTATAATCAATTTCCCTATCTTCAGACTGTATGCTAATTTTAAGTCTTGATCCACTCACAGGTCTTCTCTTCTCCCCCTCCCCCTTTCCTTCTTCATTTCCTCTCGCCCTCTCTGTGTATGGGCTGGAGGCAGGGGCTACCTGGAAGACTATGAGAAATGAGTTTTCAAGGACTTCTATCTAATTACTTTTGTCTTTCCAACACTCTATTCATAATTTGGGACCCTCACTATAGCTAATTTTGACATTAAGTTCTTCCTTTCTCTAGGACATAGTTTACCTGTGTTTCTAAAAATGTTCTCTTGGAGAATTAAGACAAAAACTGAACTAACTCCATGCGGTAACACAGATCTCAAAACTTTCCTTTTGTCTTACCCTTTTATTGCTGAAGAAAAATGAATCTTCATCCATCCAATTATCCCACCTAGATATCAGAGCATATTTCTTGAGGTGTGTGCCTCCCACAGCCTACACTTGTACAACATACATTACCTTGTTGATTATTCTTTTTCCACACCTCAAAAAGCTTCCTCCTCTCCTGTACATTCTCTAACAGCATTTAATCCACTTCTTTATAATTGCCAGCATTTGCTGCAGGTTTGTTCCTCTGAGCTTTAGTCCATCCACACCCAGAGAAACAACTTGTAGCTTAAAGTGCAAATGCTGTGGTATTCTATACACTTATGCATGGTTCTGTATACATGTGGTCCAGAATATCATCACTGTTAGTGAAGACCCAAATGCTAAAGAAAATATGTATATCCTTCTCAGTCATATACTGTCAATGATGTCTCATTGATGACAAGTTAATTTCTCTCCTAATATATTTCTGTATATTTTACTATAATATTTTATTAATGCCTTGATCATTTTACACACATATACAACAAATTTTCATCATTTTCATGTCCTATTTCTCCCTCTAACTTCTCCAGACTCCCACTCCCCATTCTTGTCCCACTCCCAACTCCTCCTCCTTACTAATGAAGTCCAATTTGTCCTGTTCCTATATCCATACAACCATGGCTGTGAGGCCATCCATTTGATTATGGTGAACTTACTAGAGATTAAACATTTAAAGAAAACCAAGTACCCTTCCTTCAGAAGCTGTTATCTGACTGTAGCTCATCAGCTAGTGGTGGGGGCTGAAGACTGTCCTTATGTACTGAGCCTCAACTGCCTTGACCTTGTTTAGGTTCTCAGCAGACAACTGTGAATTGATGGTACTACCATGCGTAGAAAATAATGTTTGGTTTCAGTTCTCGCCAAATTCTGGCTTTTACAACTGTTC
Source organism: Arvicola amphibius (assembly GCF_903992535.2). Taxonomy (NCBI): domain Eukaryota; kingdom Metazoa; phylum Chordata; class Mammalia; order Rodentia; family Cricetidae; genus Arvicola; species Arvicola amphibius. Next base: position 109,149,093 of record NC_052052.2, on the reverse strand, counting down.
TGCCACACCTCTTCTGGAGTGATCCCTCCTGAGTCTTGTTAGGAGGGATGTGTTCTAGACATTTCATCTGTGGATGAATACCTCACAACACTTTTTCTCTCTAAATTGACCAGTTGTGGGTTTCTGTATTCATCTCCCCCTATTGCACAAAGAAACTTCTCTGATGTAAGAGCTGTACTAATCAATAATACATGCATTAAATTTCAGAGGATAGTGTCATACTATATATTTAGTAGATTCACCCTGTGGCTTGTGAGTTCCACTACCATGAGTTCTTGTCTAGATTTACAGTACCAGGCAGGCATTCCACGCCATGGATTGAGCCTCATATCCAATCAGAAAGTAATTGATTGCCTCCATAAGGTGTGTGCATGTCCAGGGGCATAAGGTGCCATGCAGGACATTATTCTAACTCCATGTTTTGCAGTTAGATAAAGTGTTGATGAGTTTGCTCCTACAGAAGCCCACACAGTACCTTCTGGAACTTTAAAACTAGAGAGTAGAGATTAGAATATATGATGTCTTCAACAATAGAATCATTTCATCGAGTTCTGGTGTACAATCAAGATCAGTGTCAATGGCCTGTAATGTTTTTGAGGTCTCTGGGACTTCTATACCAACAATTCAAGGTATGGTATAGTACACCTGGCACTAAGGTTTTATTTGGCAACTAGAGTATCCAAGAGAAACAATATACCCCATGTATGGCAGTAAGGTAATTTCAATTAAATACACACATATGTATGTGAGTATGAATATATGTATTTTTAAATATGTGTATATTATATATACATTTTATATGTGTATTTGTATACACCCACATAATACATACTTGCTTATTTGCATATATATCTGCATTTTGAGGAATGACCACCAGGGGGCAGGAATAACCAACTTATAAAGTTCATGTGTCTTTTACGAAGGATTGTACACTATTTATTTGTCCTAACTGTATTTTTCAAATATAGAGTATATTTACAATATGCTCAGGTGAAGTACTTGCTATGTAGTTATCAACTTGTGACTTCCATTTGATAAATTTTTTCACTATGATCTATAAATAATCATGAATAAAATATGCTTTCTGGTGTTTATTAAAATACATGAGTAAAATTAATAGCATCAAAATATTTCATAATTATCTGTGTTTATTTCAACATTTGCCACTGTTAAAATCACTTTTATTTAACCAAAATGTTTATTGTGCAGATATAAGTGTATTCATACACATATACATGTATATCTTTGCATTATGTGTATGTATATGTATATATTGATCTCTACCTTATTGTAAATACATGCTCAATGTTTTCAGTGTCTTAATATTAATTACCTTATATAAATTTGATGTTTCAAAAGTCTCTTATAAAGGATACTTGTACTTTATTCAAGTATTTATATCTGCAGCATTTATATTGTCCTTCCAAAGTATTAACCTAAGACATTTGACATGACAATTAAAGATGAAAGCAACACTAGATTAAGCCAGGCCGTAATGCAATGATAAAAACCATTTAAAGAAAGGAGAACATTTCTGTACTTACATGAAATGAAACTGTAAGTGTGGCTATGAGTAATAAAAGCCTGTCACACATAGTACTGATAACATTTGACTATTAAAAACACATTCTCTTACCAATAGATACTTCCATGTTAATTTGCATAAAATATTTTAGGTTCAAAAACTGTTAAGAAGAAGTTGTCTTACAAATCTCAAGCATGGCTTAACTTTGGAGATTTTACAAGATATAAATACAAAAAGTGTCCATTAAGAGATATGGAGAAGGTGTACGATTTTCCATATCCATAAACTGTCTGCCATGAGCATTTGCAAAAATCACACTAATGAACAGATGTGATATATAGCATAGCAACAGAAAAGGGAAAAAGCAAATTGTTGGCTTAGTTTGCTGATCCTAGTCACAATGTAAAATGGTTGAAATCTGCCAAATAAGCAAAATAAATGGTACAAAATTCTAGCACTATAATATGGCAAATCCTCAACTGTTGTAATTATTGTAATGCTGATATTTTCAGAACAGCTATTTACCTTCCTCATTTGCTTTTCTGGTTCCTTTCAATTGTTTTAGCTTGTGGTGTTAGGATTACCGCCAACTCAGTAACACCTAGGATCACCCAGGTGATGCTCCTCTGGCTATGCCCTTCAGGGATTATTTGTGGGAATATCCATCTCATTTTTTTCAATTATAATTAAATTTTGCCCTTCCTTTTCCTTCCTCAAAACCCATGCAGATAGTCTTTGATCTCTTTCAAGTCCATGGCCTCCTTTATTATTAATTGTTATTACAGTTATGGGCAGGACTCATGGGCATGCCCGGTTTCTTACCTGGGTTGTGGCATCCAAACTCCAATTAATGTTCGAGCAACAAGTATTCTGAATCTCTGAGCATTCCTTTGGGTTCAGCAAAACATTCTTAAAAGGAAAATCTTTGGGCAGGCCAGCTTAGTTTCGTTTCCCCCTTGATAATGTAAATAGAATATGTGGAGAATCCTTAAGTCAGACAGTATAATCACTTTCCATTCACCAGTGCTGCCTATCTTGAAATCTTATGCTAGTAGTCATTCCCACCTAATAGCTTATTTCTTTCTTAAGTAAGATCTAATCTAATTTTGCCCTAATTTTATCCTGTGCAACTTTTCTATTATAGGCTTTACTGTTTTAACATGTGAACTTTTACAGTCTCATATCTCAAACACACTACCTTTTAGCTACGGGGAATGGCTGGCCACTTGGTACACAGCAGTGTAACTTGCAGTAAACAGCTCACCAAGACAACAACTACAAATGCCACAGAAGACAACACTTAAGAATTAACCAATTACAGTTAAGATTACGTACTTATTAAAGATTTAGTAGCAGAATGCTGCCACATTACCCACATGTACTTTGAGAGTCAAGTTATACCAGCTCATATAAATGCATTTGTCAAAGAGGCCATAAGAAGTAAAAAGTAGGATGTCAAAAATCTTCCAGAAAGAGATTTTTTTCTAATACTGTAAGATACATCTTGGGGAAAATCCTATTCATATCATATTTTATACTGTTAGGAACATGGCAGTGACTTTCTCAATTCTGTTTTTCAACATTGGAAAAATTAGATAAAACTAACAAGCAAGGCGGGGAGGGGGGAAATAACACATTTACATGTTGAGAAAGAAGAAGCAAAATTCTCCTTGTTCACAGATGATAATTTTATCTATAAATAGTTTTAATACAAAGTATCAAACGAACACACAATCACAGCAAGTTACTACACCCAAACCGGTTATTTTCCAGTTTACTAAGAACGAAAATCAGCCTAAAGCATCTGATGTCCAGGAAGTAAACCTGTACCCCAGCCTGCTTCCTCGAAATAGCCAGAGTTAGTCGTGAACTTTATCCAGGTTGCTAGGAGACAGGACTCCTAACATTCCGGAGGATTTATGAGGTGAACATTGCACAACCAAACTCAGTTGCTCAGTCCGCTAAAAGATGGACGTGCTGCCAGCCAACCAGAGAACCTCGCGACCTCCACCAGCCAATTAGAGCGCCAGAACGCCAACAATCACGTCATTACCCTTCAGACTGTCCACTTTTCTGAGCGCCGGCGGCCGCCCCGTGGCCCTCCAGTGCTGGCTGCTGGTTGAGCCAGAGAGCCAAGGGGTACCATGGAAATCATCCCTAGGCTGGGCTTAGGCACCTGGAAGGTAAGGATACTCTTTCGTCTGTGGTCGGGCTAATTAAGGGGGCTCGAGCCTGGTGAATACTTGCTTAGGAGCGGTCAGGGACGCGGGGTGACTCCTTCCACACCCGGGCTCTGATCAAGGTCCTGCCTGAAGAGGTAGAGGAGAGGTCGGACTCTCCCTTGTGAAATAACTGTTACAGGGTCCTAAAACACTTGCTCCCTGTCAGTTTGAAAAGCAGTCGGGATAAACTATATAAAGCATAGTGATCTTGACCCCGACCTTGTCCGAGATAGTCATGGATCCCTCCTCCCCCAGTCTCCAAAGAATCATTTATGCAATGTAGCTCTAATCCTCTTTGCACGCCAACAAAGTGTGCATGAAGCGACCACCAGGAAGCATTCTACTTTGCATGCTATAACCAAATAAAAATAAACAATTGCACTAATGCCTGCTTCTGGCTTCTACTTAATGACAGCAGAGGTATTTGCTAGTGATTGGACAGCTTGCACAGTAGATATTTTATGTTGGAAAAACACTTTTATATAGAGAACGAACATGAATTTGGGTTGGTAGAGGGGTGAGGAAGGTCTGCGAGGGGGAGAAACATAGTAAATATACTTTGTATGAAAAAATGAATAAAAATTCTGTTTAGATAAGTTTTTTTTAAAATAAACGTTTCTCTGGAAATTTTTGTAAAAGTGGGATTTTTAGGCAATTTTATGGTTTGAGTACTCTTTGGTTCATTAGAGTAAAGGCTGATATGGAAGAAACATGAAATTATTGAGACAGAGGCTTAAGAAAATCAAGAGGTGTCTTCAAAGTTGGTCTATTTCAGATTCTTCAAATACCTATCCTCTGTTGTTCTTGCCTGTCATGTTTGCACTTGCTAGCTCCTTGACAGCATTCTTTTTTTCGTTTTCTCTAACTGAAGAGGGATACTTCAGTCATTAGTTTTGAACTTCTCTGAACCTGTGATTTGTTATATGAAAACAATTACACTGGTGTGTTTTAGTAGCATTAATAACTATAATTAAAGTTAAAAAATAGGAAAAAAAGCATTGCCTTCTAAACACAGTAAAAAAATTTAATTCTGTTCAAGATACTGGGGTATGAATTTCCAAAAATATGGAAGGCACTGGAAAACCATAGCACAATTTGACATTGACTGATGGTCTTAAATAATGTAGCTATGCTAGATATGTATGTTGTTTTGAATAGTTATTATACTTGAATAATAAATATAATATCATAATTTACTTAATTTAATTATTAAGTAAACTATAAAACAAAGCAAGGAAGAGCTCAAATTCAAGACTAGCTTTGGCTATACTCAGATTTAATGGAAATGTATACTGTATCATTGAACTTCTCTTGTATATGTCGTATAGGTATCTGATGGATCATTTTTATGAGAATAAACACTTGGTTTGTCTTTACAGTTGATTGAACATTCCTGAGTGTTAGATCTCAGACTGCTTCATGCCCTGTCTATTGTTACTCATTCAGTAATCACTGGGGAGCATGGCATGCAGCTCAGTCCTCTGCAGGAGCTGGAAATGTCGGTGGTCTTTTCCCAAATGAGTAAGCGAGACAGTCAGACTTCTAATCACATTCTGACTCTGACATTCCCCAACTTTCGGTTTGGCTGATAATAGTGCTGTTTTCAAGATTTGGGTGTTTATATATTCCTTGGTTCTGCTTCCCAGGTGACAACAGAGACACTAAGTTGTTTGCCCCTAATGACAGAAGGGATACTTGTGTTTGATTACATTGCAGGCCTCTCCAGGAGAAGTAGCCAACGCGGTGGAGGAGGCTATCAACGTGGGATACCGGCATTTTGACTGTGCGTACTTGTACCACAACGAGAGTGAGGTTGGAATGGGAATCAATTCCAAGATCAAGGAGGGTGTGGTGAAAAGAGAGGAACTGTTTGTCGTCAGTAAGGTAAGGTTTCTCAGTTGCAAGGACAGTATGGTCTCCGCCACTGCAGTGATGGAAACTGAGAAAACTGGAATAATCTAGCCTCTAGTTTTTCTTATGGCGTCTTTGGTTTTCAGTTGATTCAGAACTAACAAGGAAGCTTCATGAACCTACGAGGTTACATCAAGTGTAGATTTGCTTAAGGTTGCTTAAGGTTTTGTTTTGGGTTTTTTTTTTGTTTTGTTTTGTTTTGTTTTTAAATTCAGCTGTTCAAATGGTTATGGAGAGATACCACCAATCAACCGTCCATTCATGCCCACAAAGCTCGGTTGAGTGATGACACCTCTGTGTCTGTGATGAGCAGGATAAAACTCTAGCCCTTGTGAACTCTGTCTACATATCCATGCCTAAACTTGGAGTCAGTGTGCACATGGCAAAGTCCACACTAAGAACTTGATGCTACCATGATTAGCTTTAGAAGCAGGAAGGAAATCAGAAATCAAACATGAGCTGGGCAGGAGCACAGCAGATGGAGGCTGGAGAAATGGACAGGGTTCAAATCATCGATGTTCTGGCGCATAAGAAGCTTGTACTTTTCCCTGAAATCCAGCGGGTTGAGAAAAGCCCTGTTTCTAAGTCAGGCAGCTGGGTTTCCATACGAATCAGACACGTGCATAGAACACAATGGTAGCTGACCGGAGGGATGTGCACTTTAAACAGGTTGTATACACAGTGCAGGAGATGATGAATTCTGTGCTGGCAATGTGAGAAAGGCGAGGCAGCTATGAAGGAGAGTAGGAAAATAAGCCCTGTAGAACACAAGGGTTAAACCAAGACTTAAAAGCTGCTCTGCCCAAATTGTTAGACAGCATAGGCTCAGGGTCCCAATGTCAGCATTTTTAAACTAAAGAGTTTAAGGAGGTTAATGTTCTGCTCTAATATTCTACCCAATTTCCTTAAGACAAGGGTCTTGTTAGTCCCATAGATGTGAAGAGAAAGATACAGATTATAGTCAAATTAATTTTCAAAAGCCTTTTTTATTTGTGCACATGGGCCATCCCTATAGGTGGAGTTGGAATGATGAATATTGGACATGGGTAAGGAAGGTAAGGGTTTTCTATTTCAGGAGTAGGGGTTTTCCACATAGGAGATTTAGCAGGCAAATTGCTACAGAAGCAGAACATAAGCATAACAAGCTGGTCATTACAACCTCCTGAAACAAAGACATGGTTGTAAGGTGGTCACAACAATTTCTAAACAAAAGTGTGCTTGCAAGGTGATCATAGCAACCTCCTGAAACAAAGCACGGTTGCCACTTCCTGGAACAGACAATTTAGAACCATTAAGGTTATAGTTGGGGCATAGTCCAACTTTTGCAAAACAGATTTAATAATCAACATAAATGATGTAGTTCGGCTTTACTTTGAGATTGCTTTCAAGCCCAAGATAGAGGCAGGCTGGTTTATCAGTTTCTCACTGAACATTCGGATAGACTAGCAGCCTCCCATTAAATGTCTTCCTGTGTTGCCTTTATGTAAATAGAGACAGTACTTTAGTTTTCCGGCTACCCAGACCGAAATAATCACACAGAAACTCTATTAATTACAACACTGTTTGTAGCTAGCTCTTACATCTTAAATTAACCCATTTCTATTATTCTGTGGATTGCCATGTGACCCTGGCATTACCCCATTTTCTACATGCCTTGTTTCCTCAGTAGCTGTCTGGCATCTGCTTGACTCTGCCTACTCTCTCTATGTATTTCTGTTAGGATTTCTCGCCTGGCTTTACTCTGCTAAGCCATTGGCCAAAACAGCTTTAATCATGAACCAATAAAAACAACACATATATGGAAAGACATTCCACATCACCCTTAAGCTCCCTTGAGTTTGGAAGGCTTCCTGCTATGGATAAGGATCATCCTTTTCTAAGGAAAATGTCTCTGTATTTCTTCAGAACTTGATGTGTTGTGTTGTCACATGAAAGTTTGTGGGAACCACTGATGAGTGTACGACCTGTTGGTTTTAGATCGTGGCAGTGTAACAACAGTCTCCCTTCTTTTTTGTAGCTATGGTGTACCTACCACAAGAAGTCCTTGGTTAAAACAGCATGCACCAATACCCTGAAGGCCTTAAACTTGGATTACCTGGACCTCTATCTCATACACTGGCCCATGGGCTTCAAGGTACCACTGATTTTATGACTGAATTCCTGCAAAGACCCAGACAAATGTTTTATCATAGAAAATGTATATAAATATGAATTAAGCTGCAACTTCCAACATTTGAAATTATTAGAAATTATATATATATATTTGATACTTGTCCTTTGACCTGAAGGAAGGTATGATTGGTCACAAGAGACAGGTAGTCTGTAAGCCCTTGTTGCTGTTCAGCAGAGTGACTAGGTTTTTTTACCCCTTAGCATGTTTGCCTTTTCCCTCCACACCCTGCCTTTGTATTCTCACTTGGTTGTCACTAACCTTGATGGGAGGTTGTTGAGGAGTAAAGATCCTAATAATATTGTTGGGAGACAATTGAATATATTAGGACATGAAGGAAGTCCCATTGTTCCCTGATTTTAAAAATCTGAATCAGTCAGGGATTCAAACTTTGAGCAAGTTTCATGATGGAATTTTGCTGGCCTCACCTTCCCTTCATTCTTGGTCTTAAAGTAGCAACTGAGCCTAGAGAGGAAAAGAGGCACAGCAAAGCCAGTAGGATTTAGTGGCAGGGCTAAAGCTAAGATGCAAATCCACCAGTGCAGACTCTGTACATCTGTGTTCTCTCCTACATAGTCTTCTGGTGGAGGATGCCACAAGCCCCAATAAGCTCTTTTTCTTCTGGTTCTCACAGCCTGGAAAAAAAGACGTACCTTTGGATTGCAATGGCATGGTTATTCCCAGTAACACCAGCTTTCTGGACACGTGGGAGGTAAGTTGAAGCACGCCATCTGGCTACGTCACCCCCATTCACACATACCCAGATGAAAGTTGCACAAGATCTCTCACGCTTCTATGTTCAAATACACCAGGTCCTACACTTCAGATATGTGGCTTGCAGTATATGATGGTTAAATATGGACTGTCAACTGGACATAATCTAGAATCAGTTAGGTCAAGAATCAAACCCCTTGGCAATCTTTAAAGAGGTTCCTAGATTGAATTAAATGAGGCTCAAAGGAGTCACCCTAAATGTTGGCAGAATCATTCCTTGAACTGGGGTCTTAGACTGAATAAAGAGAGTTTCTCGGGCACAAGTGTGCATCTCTGTCCATTTCCTTACAGTGGATGCATTGTGGCCAAGGTCCTCACATTCCTGTTACCACACTCCCCTACCATGATAGATGACCAGCCACACCTTTAAACTAGAAGCCAAAAATAGACCCTTCCTTAGGTTGCCTTTTTGAGGATCTTGTGCAAATAAGAAAAGTAGCTAATACACACCATGAATTATGGATGGATACTTGAAAAACTGAAGATACCAAATGAATTTCTCACTATTTTAACCTAGTGCAGTGTAGGGAATAATACAGATCACTCTTTTCCCACAACTGTTTCTTTTTTAAAATTAAAACATACTATTTCCCCCCAGGAAATACAGAGTAATAAAAAAAAAGGAGAATTTTTAAAATTCCTATTTCCATAAGCCTCTGGCAATCTCTGGCATTGCAGTTCTCTCCTAGTTCCTGTAGGTTCTCTTTTAATTGTTACAAAAACATAATGTTGGCCTCATTTAAAGCCCACATTGGGAAGGTAGGAAAAGGAAAAAGTTAGTGGCCAGGTGGCGAAGTGTCAAGTCAGTCAGTGTCCCAGATCTAGATGAAAAATGGTGAACATTTGAGTGGAGGTGGTAAGAAAAATAAGCAAGGTGGTGGACTTGAGAGTCTCATGATCAGTGAAGTTGACAAAGTCGGAACAGAGACTAGCAGGACTCTCCGACTGTTGCTGCCCAGCTTGAGGAACAGAACATCAGCACATTTGAACAAGTGTAAGTATAAATCAGCAAAGCTTAGGGAAGAGTTTTAACTCAGACGATCCAATATGGAGCCATGCCTGTGAGAATGATGGCTGAAATTAGCGCTATTTCAGTCCCTTAAAAAGAGATACAAGAGGACCAGGACAGACAGGGAGATGTCTCTGGGCTGGGCACTGACAGCCTCTCCTGGAAAATTATGAACTTGGAAACTAACCAGAAAGAAACTAAACAAAGTACTTTTGGGGTTCCAGCCATTTCTGTCACCTTGGGCTTCTGCTCATGAAAGATTTTGGTCATACACCAGGCGTTTAAACATGCATGGTGTTTATTGGGTGATTATTACAGAGTGCTAATTCTCTGGTCCCTGTCTTCATCATCGCTGGAGACTCAGGTGTGATTCTGCGCTGTCCTGCAGCTCATGGGTTTTCGGAAAGCCCAGGTCCAAGGCTCATTTATCAGAGGTCAGCCCAGTTTCAGATCGCTTTGCCCTCAAATTACTGAAAATGTGTAATGGGGAGAGTGGGAAACAAGAGTGCTGACCCGTCGCCACGCTCAGGGCGGATGCGTAGCTGGAAAGCAAAGTGAACAAATGGAGCCGGCAGTGGAGGGGTCGCTGTAGGTCACCTCGGAGCACAGGCTTAAGGAGATTGGAAATAATGCCGAATGCTTGCTGGGTTCTAACTGAGGCCAAATGTTGTGTGTCTCTCATTCCATGTAACTTTAAAACAGCCCTGGTGTGGAGACTGTTGTCCACATGATCGTGTAACGTCAAGTAAAATACTTTTAAAATATTGGAGCACTATGGCAAGTCGCTAAGGGACATGGCTTGTCATGGGGCTAGACAAACCATATAACTTATGTACTCAGCACATGTTTTTCTCTTTCAGGCCATGGAGGATCTGGTGATTGAGGGGCTGGTGAAGCACCTTGGGGTGTCAAACTTTAACCATGGACAGCTTGAGAAGCTTTTGAATAAGCCTGGTTTGAGGTTCAAGCCAGTTACTAACCAGGTGAGCTGGTAGATGGTCAGAAGTTTTGCACAGTGTTATTCTCTTTCCCTCCATGTGGTGAGTGAGAAAGGTAACATGCTTGCCTGTGTTAGCTGTCCGAATTGAAATGAGGTGACAGGCAGATGTGAATGGGCAGATGTCTTCCTTTACAGCTCATGTGGTTAGGTGATGCCTTGGGTGGGTGGAGTGTGACATGGATCTCGATTCTTGGCCTGGGTTTGGAGGCAGACGACCAAGTGTGTTCAGAAGAGCAGGATCCTCTCAGACCCTTCACCCTCACTAAAGGAGGGCAGCCCTTCCAGTCCACTCATCCAGCCCATGCGAAAGAGTAGTGGGTAACACTGTCTCCACCCAGGCTTGCAGAGTGCAGAAATGAATCTTCTCCCCACCCCCCAGCTGCCCTTCACATTTGGCCACAGCACTTACAGTACCCCAAATCTCACATTTTGTACGTTTACTGGCTATTATTTGTCACCAGGGTTTAATGACCATAAGAAGTTTCGTCTGAATTTAATTGTAGGTAAAGCTCAAAACTTGAGCATTTGAAGTTTTTCAGTACCTATTTGTTGAATGCATGCAATTAGAGAATTACTTGTGACAAGTGCATACTGCGGCTAACAGCAGCAGTCCTTCAAAGGAAACTTCCCTGCAAGTTGATCTTGCTGGATGTGGCATGATCCTGAAAGCCAAGGTGCTGCTCATAATTCTCTTCAGTTTCCTCTAAATGAGCATTAATTCTAAGTCTGTTTATAACCTGAAATGGGAGAGGTAGAAATAACTGTTTTCAAGGCTTGTGTTTGAAACTAAAGTCCTGGTAACAAAAGATAGCCAATAAGCAAATTAAACGTGTGAGGCGTTGGGTAATGTGAGTACCATAGGAACCTTGAAGGGCAGGAGGGAGAGGGAGTGGATTCAGACTACTCAGGCTTGTTCCTGCATGATGGAAGAAGCTTCACTGAGAAGGAATGTCTGCGTGATATAGAGACCTGAGAGTGTGGAACTGGAGCCATTTATAGCATTTGACATCTTGGAGATGCCAGAGACCAACCTACTCATTTGTAGATGGAGACACCCAGACCTTAAGAGAGAGGTTTTATACCTAGTTAGTGACAGGGGGGACATCAAGTATGTCTTCTCTTTGGTGCTTTCCTGGTATGCCACTTGTCTGGATTATTTTGGTGCACTATGGTTATGTTTGTAGATTGAATGCCACCCATATCTTACTCAGAAGAATCTGATTGATTTTTGCCATAAGAGAAATGTGTCTGTGACTGCTTACCGTCCTCTTGGTGGCTCAAGGTAAGGGCATGTTAGAGACTGTGCTAATCCAAATGCTAACAGATGCTAGATGCCCCCCTCTTGTTTCATTTGAGATTTGGAGGAGCTTCACTGAGAGAGTGTAGAGGGGGCTTCCTACACCTCTCAGGCCCCAGGGAGAATGTAGGTAGCTACTTCTCAGGCTGGAGAGTTGCCTTGTTTGGGCTTCCCTAAGAGGGTAACCAGCTTTGAAAAGACAGACCCAGCCTGAAGCAAAACCCTTTGCTGATCTGCCCAGTAGTTCATCAGACAGCTGCTACCCTTTGATTCAGGGCATGTCACAAAATTCAGTCCTTAGATAATGTTACAGTGATGTCTTCTTTCTTTATACCTGGAGCTTGTACCTTTCCCTTACGGAGCTACCTAAGCCAGAACTGTAGATGCATCCCTTTTTCTTATCCCTCTCCAATCCATTGCCAAGATCAGTTGCTTATTGTGCCAGGAGAACCTGGAATCTGTCTTTCACTCTCTGCTGTTATCACCTCTACCTTAATGAAATGCAGATGGCTTAAGGTTCTTAACCACTTAACTCCCTTGCAGATCCACCCGTTCCTTTGGGCTACTCACCTGCTAACTGAAGTGATCTCATTGGACACGATCATGTGTTTCCTACTTAACTTTGTTCTTTCTGAGCCTGTGTGGAGGAGCTGACCTGGCTTCATCCTCCTCTGGTCACACTTTTCCCCAGTCCTGTAAACCGTCAACATATCAATCAAAGAAAACTACTGATGGGTGTTTGGATAGAATATTCTTTCTAGTCTTTGCAACTTTGCATATACTTTTTTTTTTGCGTATACTAAGAATCTGTCGTTTTCTCTTTCTTGAGTTTGCTTGCTCTTGTTTCTGTTGTCATGCTCAGGTCGGGAGCACTGTGGCCTCCAGGAAGTTTCCATGATCTCCTTGCTGTATTTGGTGCCTTGATCTTGTCATAACATCTCACCTTCATTCCCTTCCACTATCTGATGCACTGGGTTTCTTTGCATTGTTTGTCACTGATGTCGCCTGACTGCAGAGGCTGTCTCTTCTTATCTATTCCTACCCTCAAGCTGGATGCCAGGAAAGTGTTAGGAAGCCAGGAAAGGCGGGACTTACTTCAGTTTCCTTAGCTCTGTGTTTTCTGTGCGAAATAGGGAGTGTATATTTGGACTTGAGAGCAGCTTGGGAGTTCTTAGGAGGCTGGGGTATATTTTACAGCTGAGCCTTTGTGTAGAAGAATCTCTGCTAGAGTGAGTTTAGGGCAAGATAGCACTCTGTCTGGTTCTTTCTGAATCTGTTGAGAGCTGTGACTAACTTTGTTCTTTAAACCTGTTAACTGCTTAATAAAAGATGATTTTCTGGGTTTGATTCCCCAGCGCTGTGTAAACCAAATGTGGTAGTGCACACCTGTAACCCCAACAGTTTGAAGAGGAGGCAGAAAGATCAGAAGTTCAAAGTCATACTCATGCTGTATAGCAAGCTCAAAGCCAGACATGACACCCTGTCTAAAATAAAATAAAATGGCTTTCTTATTCACTAGGACCCTTGCCTGGATAGAATTTTGATGAATATGTTTATAGTCTTAAACATATCTTGTAGTAAAAGTTTTTACAAGCGGAAAATAGTAAAGCTTACCCAGGTCTGGTGACACCTGCCTGCAATCCAAGCACTCAGGTTACAGAAGTAAGAAGACTGAGTTTGAAGTTGATGAAGTCCAAGTGAGTTACCCCAAAAATAAGCAAGTAAAATAAACAAACAGTAAACTTTTAATCTTAGAGGAAAGTCCATTTTCTTTCTCCTGACTCGACCCGCTTTGCTGTGTCTCTCTAGAGATGGGGTTGACTTGTTGGATGATGCTGTCATTCAGAAGATCGCAAAGAAGCATGCAAAATCTTCTGCTCAGGTATGTGGAAAGAACTGTCATGTGCTGAGATCACACTTCATCCCCTCTCCCCAGGTCCCGAGCCTTGTCAGCTCACCCTGATGAGTTGATTCGCCAGAGCTTCCCAGTTTGGAGCTCTACGTTGGTTGCTTCCATGTCCTCAGCCAGTCGAGCCATACATGCTGCCTTTTCCGGCAGTCAACTGGATGCCCTCCAGTGCCACTTTCTCTGCCCTGTCAGCTTCATGGACAACCAGTGTGAGAGAGATCAGTCATTAACATCAGCCTTATCCGAATGTCCTGATCATTTGTAAAACCAGGTACATGCTGAGGGATTCTAGTGAAGGTGTGAACGAGTCCTCTGTCCTTCTCTTTGGGCTGATGGCATTCATTACAGATGTATTGACAAAGCAATTAAGTTTGATTTCTAAAGGCCTTTGAGATGACCAAGGCTTTTGAAGTCTTACTGTACAATGAAGCTAAGCTACTGTAGTGTCTTGTTTCCATTTGTTTTATTTCTATGTGAAACTTTCTTTCCTACAGATTTTGATCCGATTTCAGATCCAAAGGAACGTGATAGTGATACCCAAATCTGTCACCCCAAGTCGGATCAGGGAGAATTTCCAGGTGGGCATTTCCTGATTCTAGAGTGTTTTAGATCATGACTTAGAGAGTGGAGGGCTGGCTAACTTCCATAACAACCAACCAACCAGATCTCTGTGGCCTTCACCTGACAGAGGTGTATTCTTCTATGACCTGTGTTGGTGGTTAGCCTTTCACATAGTGAGTCAGGCCCGGCTCTTATTATGTCCTGTCCCCCTACCTGCCAAAGCTGGGTGTCTTCTCCATTCAACCGAAGATGGGGAAAGAGGTAAGAGGAACTCCTGGGGAAGCATGTAACAGACCACATTTGGGAATGCGCACCTTCATCCCATTCAGTAATTCTGTCACACAATAATTGTGCTCATGAGGAAGGAATACAGGTTGGTGATCACCAGTCTGAGCCATATGGGGTTTGTCCACTAGTCTCGTGAGGGCAGCTGCTGTGGGTGTTTATGTTCTTCATGAATCAGTGAAAACTGAAGGGCTAGACAACTTAATTAGCAATCCACATACAAAACTCTGATTGAGAACAGCTTTTTTGAAGATAGTCTTTTAAAACTTGACCAAGCAGCAGAATTGGACCTGATGCTGAGGATAGAGAATAGTGTCCATTTAGAAGAGGCTCAAGAGAAAGTACCAATTAGTTTGGAGGAGCCAGGAGTTGTGTACCTGAGTTTAACTGGAAGGAAAATATCAAGGATAGTAGACTGTGGGCTTGTCCTCTGAGTTGGTCAAAGCCTTTCAATACAAGCACCTATGCTGCTCTGACAGCTCAGAGTACCCCTTTAGTATTGTGTACTTCTCCCCGTGGTCACAATGACTCCAGCACTAAGGCTGGCTCTCTACAACTCCCATATATGCTGTGTGGCTGGTTTGGCCAAACCTGAATATAAGTATATCAGTCTCCTTAGGGTAGAGGTGGGAGTCCAACAGCTTCCCTCCTTAGGGCATGGTGAAGCTTCTGGTTGTTCTTCTGTTCCTTTTCCTTGGGTTCAGACCCTCAGCTGCAGTGTTAGTCACTGTGAGATACTGTTGTTGAGGAATTTGATCATAGCCCTCAGTGTGTTAGAGGGCGAAGGGCAAAGAGGTAAGAATACTATTTGATTGAAGTTACTCAAAATGTTCTTGTGTGATTTGATGCTAGAGTCAATACCAACTGACTTCCTAGCTGATGGGGTAGAAGGAGCAATGGCTTTTTCCTTTGGAGAGAAGGAGGTAGATCAGTGAAGAAAATACTTTGCTTTTTTGAAACTCTTCCTCTTTGTTCCTCACCCCCATAAGATAAAAACAATATATAGTTCATCTTACCAAGGTTTCTTAAATTTAACTGAGACTAAGCCTGAGCCCACCAAGCAGTGAAAATCAAAGTGCATTTTGGAAGGCTCAGCAGTCTTTTACGGGAAGTTCTAAGTGCTTAATGAAGAATTTCTGTCCCATCTTGGTGTCTATTTTAGGGAACACATATGCCAATTAGATGGGGTTTAATCTGAATTGCCTATGATCATCTGATTTTGGTTCTAGGTATTTGATTTTGAATTAACAGAAAAAGATATGGAAGAACTCCTCAGCCTTGACAAGAACCTCCGGTTGGCCACATTCCCATCGTAAGTCTTTCTCCTTTACTTCTTTTCAAAGATAAAGACAAGCACAGTGACTGGTTCTAGAACAATCTTTACCGTTAATCTTTCTCCTTTACTTCTTTTCAAAGATAAAGACAAGCACAGTGACTGGTTCTAGAACAATCTTTACCGTTAATATTCAAGGTTAATTAAACCCTACTGTAATTTTTCCCTGTTAATTGTTGGGCCAGTGAATAAAGACAATGACTAATTTATAAACTAGAGAGTTAGAAAAGCACACCCCTGCCCTGTCACTTAAGATGTTTCCTTTAAAGATGCCTGCTCTCTATTTCTGCTTGTAATTTTTGATTCTGTTTTTCAGAACTGAAAATCACAAGGACTATCCTTTCCACATAGAGTACTGAAGACAGCGTCGCTCGCCCTCTTTTGTTCTCAGATCACCAACGTTGGCAGCATGGAACCACCTCTGCAGAGGCTGTGT
This sequence comes from Arvicola amphibius, assembly GCF_903992535.2. Classification (NCBI taxonomy): domain Eukaryota; kingdom Metazoa; phylum Chordata; class Mammalia; order Rodentia; family Cricetidae; genus Arvicola; species Arvicola amphibius. The sequence continues at coordinate 109,132,661 of NC_052052.2, read as the reverse complement.
GGGCTCAGCCAGCAATGACAGCAGCAGAGTTAGAAGCAAGAAAAATCCTGCCTAGAACAGAGGACCAGTTTTTGGAGAAACATATAAATCTAGGGGTGAGCAAAGAAAGTACCATGTAGACCGTAGCTGTTACCGAGTTGTTAGGGATCGCCAAGTACACAGAGCAGTGTAATTTATGGGGGTTAGTAGCCTCTGAAATGAGTTGCTGATGGCTCATGAATTAAAATCTACGAGTCAGCTTAACAACAATCAACCTAAGGCCAGTTGTGTTTTTCCTTCATGCCATTCTCTGCCCCCATCCCAAGTTTTCTAGATTTTGTTCAAGCAAACTCTACCTGCACTTCAGAAAAGGAAAAGCATTGAGCTGAGACTCTATCTCATTTTTTAAAAATATTCTTAATTAAAGATTCCCAAGTGTGGGTGTGAATGGATGTGGATGTGTGTATGCCTCTTCACATATGTGTGCAGGTGAACGAACATATGTGTGCATGCATATGGAGTGTTCACTTCTCTCATAGTCTACCTCCTAAAGAGAAGTGAAAGATTCTCCTTGGTCTGAGTCCAAAAGAGAGCTTCGTTGTATGAAAGCATTTGCTTTCCATGTGAGAACCTCATGTTAGGCTCTTCAGAGCGGTGCAGGTGGAAGCGAAGTGGGATGTCCCAATAGAGTATCTACAAAGGCCTCCAAATATCTCCCACCTACATTTCACTAGAAACACCCTGACTGACTCTTCCTCAGTCCCACTGACATGGACTTTTTTTGCCGTACTCATAACTCCTTATTACTTATTAATTGTATGACGTTATGCAAGTTAGTTAGTTCCTAAACTGAATTTTTCTTGAGTATCAACCTAAGGGCACGATAATGAAATGTCACCATATACATAAAGCACTTGATCCCATCATTAGCAGTAAAATCTTTTGTGTGGGCACACGTGAGCGCACCAGGAGGTTATATGGTCTTATCTCCATGAGGCTAAGCATGACAAGTCTAACCATAACATTTTGCATATCTCAGATTACTTATACATAAACCACTGCAAATTTGGAAAGTTTTTCTTAATCGTGATTCATATAAAGGTGATTCTTTAACTTGTGGGTTGTATGAATTTGATGGGGTAGAGATTAGTCCTCTCTACCCAACTGCAATGGGAATAAGGATGGAATTCCACATTAGTAGTGGTCCAAAACTTGTTCCTGTCTGTGTAATGAGAATATAAAATCTCACCACTCTCCCCTAGGCAGCTGTCGGTTAATTAAAGAAAACATGGGAGCCCCAGCCCCTCATGTAAAGACTGTCAGTCCCTTAATAACATGTTTTCCGATTGACTGAAATTTAACAGACATAAACAAATATTAAATTCAGACCACAACCATGTCTTCCCAAAGAATATCTTACCAATCCCCTTTTTTGCCAAGGAAGCATGGAGAGTCTCCTCTTATGTCAGAGATTTGGCATCCAGATGTCTGCCAATACCCAGAGAATGTAAACTTAATGGAGATATAGAAACAGTGGTTTTTCTACCTGAGTTTCAAGAAGTACACTTGAAAGTCTCTTTTGTTCCTCTTGTGGGAGCAGGAATGGAGGTCATTTTGCTTTGGGAGTGCATTCTTAAGAGTGTCCCACACTGTATGCACCTCAGCCCATCCTCATGAACCTCAAGAAAGGTTCTGTTTTCAAAACTAAAAAGCACTGTTTCCTCATTTTAACAAAAACGCTGCCCAGCAGATCTATGGGGGTCTTGATTAGACCTGCCAACTAAACTGAAATTGCACTTACGTATATAACTGCATTTTATCTAAGACTTCAAAACGTTAGATAAGGATTCATGGGCTATAAGGTCTTCTGATTAGTTTTAAGTTTTGTCGACTTGACACAAGCTGGAATCACCTAGAGAGTCTTTATAAATTATATCTAGATCAGGTTGGCCTGTGGACAAATCTGTGGGAAACTGGCTTTGCTGTTAATTGACACAGGATGGCTTAGCCTGTTGTGGGTGGTACCATTCCTTAGGAAAGGAACCCTAAATACTATATGAGAGGAGTGAACTTGCTCTTAGAAAGAGCAAATAAGTAAGCCTGAAAAGATCCATGTGTTTATTTTTTTTCTCTGCTCTTGACTGGATATGATATTACTAGCTTCTTAGATTCCTGCCTTGACTTGCCCTCAATGATGCATTATAATTGAATTGTAATCTGACTAACCTTGTCCTTGAGTTGCTTTGTGTCAATGAATTGTGTCACAATAACAGAAATGAAACTAGAATGTATGTTTTCATATTTTATCTAAGTGCTGTAGTCATCACACTTTTCAATAGTTGTTTTCTATAGTCTCTTTTAAAAAAATGAGTGAATGCTAAATTGATGTTCTGACAGAATTTTTGGGTTAGGTTGTTATAAGCTACATTGTAACAGTTCCATAACTGATCAATACCTAGCATTGTTTATATGTTTCTGTTTTAGAAACACCTTTTTGAATACACACTGGATTCATTAATGTTGAACTCAACAAGTATAAATTCATGTTTATCTAACATGTTCATCTTCTTTATAAAACAAATATCAGTCTCTTGGGTTTGAAACACTGTTTAACAAATACTGGTCAGTTTTAAACCATGAACTGACAACAAGAACCACAAAAATAAAATAGCACTAAGCAGACCGTGTAAGCAGGACTCTGCTTACAGCTTGAGCTTGTTGATTTTAAATGTCAACATGCCATGCCACAACCTAGAATCACCTGGGACAGAGCCTCAATTGGGAGATCACCTGTACTAGATTGGCCTATGAGCATATCTGGGAGGGACTTTCTTGATTGTTCATTGCTGTAGGAAGACCCATCTCATGATGGATGTCACCGTTCCCTGGTGGTAGATGTGAGTTATATGACACGGGAGGAAACTGGATGGGAGCTAGGAAGCTGCTGTCAGTGTAGATGCTCTTTTAATCTGCAATTAACTGGATGTTATGTGAGTTCCTGCATTGTACTCATCCTGTGTCACAGCAACAGAAAAAGTGCTCAGTGTCAGACACCAGCTGGTGCATGGAGAGCAATTATTTTTTTCCCGTTTGTAGGAAATAGATTTTATTTTATTACATAATATAACCTGATTACTGTAATCCTCTCCCTACCCCCTTCGAATCCATATTACCCCCTCTCTGTCTCTCATTAAGAAACCAGTAGGCTTCTAAGGGATACTAATGAAATAAAAAATAATAAAGCTAAAACTAGCACAGGTTAGGAGAAAAAAAAAAAAACAGGAAGAAAAGACCCCAAGAGCAGACAGAAACATAGACCCACTCATTTGCACACTCAGGAATCCCATAAAAACACTAACCTGGAAGCCATAATATGTACACAAAGGACCTGTAGAGTAAAAAGAGAGAAAAAAGGTTGTGTGTGTGTGTATACATACAAATACATATATGTGTTTATATATACACACATCTATTATATATACACATATATTATAAAATATTTTGAAAAAAGGAAAATCCATGATATGACATTATGAGACAAGGAACCTCCAAATATGCCAGTGAGTTTCTGTTTGCCATCTATTGCTAGGCATGCAGCCTATTCTTTAGAGTTGATTTCTCCAGTGAGACTCCCTCAGAGGAAGTGTTATTTTCATTTATAAGTGCTTATCCATTGGGAATTTCTTCTATGATTGTGATGGGAACATGTATTCACTTCTTTCAGCTTTAAGACCCCATCTGGTACAGTGCAGTAGCAGGCTGCTTGTGGATTTCTGACTGCCGAGCCCTGAAACAATCACAGAGAAACTGTATTAATTTAATCACTGCTTGGCCCATTAGCTCTAGCTTCTTATTGGATAACTTTTACATATTAATTTAACCCATTTCTATTAATCTGTGTATCGCCACAAGGCTGTGGCTTACTGGAAAAAGTTCCGGCATCTATCTCTGGCAGGGCTACATGGCTTCTCTCCTGACTCCTTTCTCCCAGCATTCAGTTTAGTTTTCCCCACCTACCTAACTTCTGTTCTGCTATAGGTCCAAAGTAGTTTCTTTATTCATTAATGGATGGTAATCACAGCGTACAGAGGGAAATCCCACATCACCTCCTCTTTTCTGTTTAAATAAAAAGGAAGGTTTTAACTTTAACATAGTAAAATTACATATAACAAAACAGGTATCAAGCAAGAATTATAGGTACAATATTTATATCTACTTTATCTTTTATCATAATTAAGGAAAACTATAACTATTCTTCAACTTTATCAAAGACTCCAGAAGGATATACTATTACGCATGTAAACAGAAAGTGCATTGTAGGCAACTTCTAAAACTCTAGACATGACAGAGCTGCCTGGATAGTCACCCAAAGTTCTTCTGTAACATTCTTCTAGGCATCCATCTTCAGCCTTCAAGCCCATAGTATCTGGTAGACTTTTCCATGAAGCAGGAAATTTCAAAGACAGTTCCACTTATATTGGCAGTTTGTCAGTGACTTTCTTCTGCATTCTGCAGAATCTGTGACTGCCTCAACAGTGACGCACTTCCTCCAACAAAGCCACATGTCCTAATGATGTCATTCCAAATGTACTTATTGGAGCCAGTTACACTAAAACTACCACACTTTCCATGTTGGGAGCTAGAATTCTGGTGGGGTGGGTAGCTTGGCCTTTGTTGCTACAAGGGGTTTCTGCCTAAGTTGGAGGGTGGGATATGGGGATGAGGAAGAGAGTGGAGATTGGGGGCACTGAGTGTGTGGAAGAAGTTTGCAGATGGGCTGTCTACTCATCATTCTGGCAGAAGAAATGGTCACTGACTGGTTCAGTAGGGAGTCTTGGCCTGAGTTCACCAGTTTTTTTTTTTTTTTTTTTTTTTTTTTCTGGCTTGCTTGACCTATCCCTCTTCTTCAAACTGTCATTGCCTTCACCAATTCTTCTGATTGGTATGACCTTCACCTCTTCTGACTGTCATAACCTATTTCTGGGCAGTGGAATTCCACCAGCTTGGAGGCAGAGGCTCAGCATCATGCCAAGCAGTGAGGTAGGAATATGGAATGAAAATTTGGGAGCCATAGCTAAGGAGGGGGACAGTTCAGGTGGAGGGAGAATCACTCACCTTTTATTCCGACTGATGTGACATGCACCTGAGCAGCAGAAGTCTGCTGGAGATGAGGACATGGGGTTATTTGGAGGAGATTTCTTCATGTTAATTGTTCTTAGACCACCAGTGTAGCTGACCTTGGTTCAGAAAACAAAGTGCACTTTCAACTGACTGGAGCAGACCATTGAGTTCATGGCCGACTAAGAACAGAAAGAAAGGCATATAAGGAAGAGTCAGAACCAAGGGTTTTTGTTTGTTTGTTTGTTTGTTTGTTTTTTCTTGCTTGGGTAGAGAAAGTAGAGAGGAAGGATCTTATCCTGGTTGCTCTGATGATTTCTCCCCCAGGTTTATTTTTTCAATAAATTATAAAAGTTGAAATATCTGATGTCCAACTCATACAAGCCTAAAAGAAGCCTTCACTGATCTTTTACAACTACTAACTACAGCTATAAATAGAATGCTATCAGATCCAGAAGTCAGGCAAATATTAACTAATTGTCTTTTGAAAAGGATAACTCAGAATGCAAAAGGGAGATTAGGCATATAAAGGCAAGATCAGCACCTATAGATGAATGAACCAAAATACAGCTAATATTGGATCTTGGTTATCATGATACTTGGATAGGAGAAGTCATTTCAAAAAATTTTAATAAAAAAATCAAAAGGTTAGATGTCTTAATTGTGGTAAACCAGGTCATCTGAAAAGGGATTGTAGGCAAGACATTCCTAGAAACAATTATTTTTTCTAGAGATAAGCCAAAAAGAAGGCCTCGACCTTCTGAAGTATGCAGAGGTGTGGCAAAGGACAACGTAGAACTAATGAATGCAGCTGAACAAAGGACATACAAGACAACCAACTACCATCAGAAAACACCTTGTGGAGGCTCTTGCATGCCCCAATGTCAAATTGGTTCAATCTTTAGTTGTCAACATGGAAAAAATTCCTCCACAGAGCAATTAAATGACCTAATGACTATTGTTAAACCGTGCTGATAAGAAAGACAAAACGGCTTCAGTAAGGAAAACAACATTTTCAGGAGAGAACCTAAAAAAAACAAATATTTTGGCAAATTTCTATAAAAGATCAGAGATTAAAGCTTAAAATACAAATAAATAACATTGAAACTGAGGATATAGTAGACACAGGGGAAGAGGTAACAATAATTTTGCAGAAATCTTGGCATCCAAATTAGCTACCTCAGGAGGCAAATATTCATTTTCTAGGGGTTGAAACTTTGCCACGGTGGGTTGGGGGTTTACATGTAAGTTGGGTCAAATATATAGGGCCAGAGAGACAGATAAGGAAATTAAAACCATGTGTGTCTAACATAACAATGAATTTATGAGAACATTATTTATTACAGCAGTAGAAAACTAAGATTAATGTTCCTCCAATTTCAAAAAAACCCTGTAAAATAAGAAAATGCTTCTGAGAGAAATATTAAAAGGTAATATTAAGAACATCCACAAAATGTTCAAATTGTACATGAGCAGGGCATAACAGCTGATCCTCTTTCAAAAGTATCAACAGCCCTACCTTTAAATTAGTTAACTGACAAACCGATCTGGGTAGAACAATGGCCTCTGATGTCGAAAAAAAAGCACAAATATTAGAACAGCTGGTACAGAGGCAACTAAATGCACATCATATTGAAGAATCAACCAGTCCTTGGAATTCTATGTTTGTCACTAAAAAGAAATCTTGAAAATGGAGTGTGTTAGCAGATTTGAGAGCAATAAACAAAATAATTCAGAGCTGATATGCTCTCTATAGCCTGGAATTCTGCCTTCTCTATTACCTAAATGTGCTCTATTATAGTGATTGACTTTTTGAAACTATACCATTAGATGAAAATGATAGAGAAAAATTTGCCTTCACAATGCCTAATTATAATTGTTCCCAGTCTGTTAAAAGTATCAGTAAAAAGTCCTTCCACAAGGTAGTTTAAAGCGCTTTAACTTCTGTCAATATTTTGTACACAGCCATCTGAAATAATTTATAAAACAACTTCCTCAATTTATGTGAAATAAATATATGAAATAAATTCATATATTTACCATTTTATGAATATTTTACTAACCGTTTCAGATGCAAATACCTAAGAAAAAGTTTGAAGAAGCCAAGAAAATTTTGCCTTGTTGGAGGATTATCAATTTTTCCTGAAAAAATACCAAGAGAATATTCTATTAATTAACTAGGTGTAGCACAAATTCTAATAGGTTTCAATAATAAAAGCCTGGAGTCAGCTATCAGGGAAAATGCTGAACTATCAGAGACAAAGGATTAAAACTGCAGCCACTTTACCTCTCCTGTTTCCATCTGAAAAGGAACTGAGTTCCTGTTTCCTCCTGGCTTATCACTTTGTTTTTCTCCCGAGTCATATCACTTCCTGACTCTATAGACAGACATTCACACCATCATGATTAGCTAGTGGCTAGTTCTACCATCTGATCTTCAGGCAAGCTGTAGTTGTACAAACAAGATATCACCACGTTTACTCTTTGTATAAAAATTAAAAAGGAAGTTTATAGCTAATATAAGAAAAATTATATACAGTAAGTACAATAGCTGTTTTGTTGTTGATACTCTTGTCTATAGTACCTTTAGAACTAGCATTTATTAAAATACTTCTTGAAAGACTAGGGATGCCATGCATATGTGTCACATCTCACTTAGTGAAAGGCACCATGGTTTGTGTGATGATATTCTACCTTGTGTACGAAAAATAGGTTTTAAGTGTTAGTGGTCATTGTTGTACATTATGAATTGTCAATGACAGTCCAATTTGAAGTGAGCTAAAATGTGAGAAAAAGAGAATCTTAAATTGAGCACCGTACCATATGAAGAACATTAATTAAGGTAGCTTTCTTAACAAAGGGGACCCTGTCTCGATTTAAATAAAAACAAACAAAAAGCATTTTAGCCTCTCTGACATATATAAACAAATTTGGAAGTCTTTGTAAAGTATATAATTGTTGTTTACTTGAAATGTTTATGACACTGTAATATTAATAATTTAAATGTCTACCATGTTAAGCTGTTGTGCAAAAATCCATCCAGAGTGGTTGCAAAGATTCTCATTGATATATCATAATATGCTAAGAGAGGAGTTATTTTATTCCCCATTTCAAGGATAAGGGAATCAACAACAAAATGTGAATGCATGGCAATCTTTACTTTGCTTTTTACAAAACTTCAAGCCAAAGGAAACTTGTATTCATATAAGTGTGCCTTATTCTTGACAATAGCTAAACTCATAGAATATATAGAAATCAGATATTTGCTATGCTTAATGTTAGTATCTAGTAGCAGTTTCACAAGGGAGATTTAGGACACTTTGGGCCACTTTGAGATGGACTCGAATTAGAAAAGGAAGATGAGATTGCTGCTTCGTAAGTTATGAAACTTCTCGAAAGCTTTTAGAACATCTCTATTTTGTGGTAGTCCCTGATCATGGGGGAGGGAGTATAACAGAGATATCTCATGTGTGGCTGAGCATTCCACTGTTATTTAATTCCTGTATTTTGAACAATTGTGAGTTTCTCTGTTAACCATGCTACACTGCACAAAAACCTGATGAGACTGGACATCTGAATAAACATAAAAATTTGGTGGCAGTTTGGTACTCTGTCCATTTATCATAACAGTAGTAGGTTCATCCATAGGGACAGCGAACTCTACAACTCTTGGCCCATGGCCAAATTTACAGTACTTTTTTTTAGTTCAACTAATTTTCAGTATTAAGTAGTAAAAAAACATCATACACATGAATATACAGATTTTTGGAAAAAAACAAGGAAGCTCTTTGGGAAACAAAGAAATAGCCAGCATGATATCCAACAATGACACTCCTGGGTACAGATCCAAGGGACACAGAACCAGCATCTCAGAAGTTGATTCATGTGTTCACAGCTGTGGCATTCACAGTAACCAAGGAATGGGAATCACCAAGTGTCTGTCTGCTGGTGAATAGGAAAGACATGGAACAGCAACACACTAGGAAATTCCTCAGCCATCCCAACCTCCAGTTACAAAATGAGACACAGTGCTGGATTTCAGCAAATACAGAACATGGTTGCTTCATGAATACCAGTAATTTATAACTTAAATTGTGCTTTCTAATAATGTCCCTCTTATTCTTGTTCATCACAGTGATAACTATGCTGCATCATGTGTCAGTTCTAATGCAGATGTTCAGGGTAAAATCTGGGTTCTTTATACACTGGAAATGATAGTGGAAGATCTGAATCCCCACCAAAAACCCTAGTGCACCAAGGCTCACACTACTTCTACTGTCAGAGACATAAAGAAACAGGTCATGAGAGAGAATAGGCTAATGAAAAATACACAAATGTCACTATAGGGATCATTTAACCCAAATCACGCTTAGGTGTGAGTTTCAACACACAACTTGCACAACAGTGTACCTATTGATGTTACTATGGTTACCTCGAAAATTTACTTCCCTTGAAGTTCTCATTCCAAGATTTGAATCAGGTTTGGCCAGAATTTCTCCTTTCACCCACAAGGGAGGGTGATACTTTGAGTAGAGGGAACAACATCTCACAATAATGAATGACACAGGTTACTCTGTGCCCTAATATTTCCACATAGAACCCGTGTTCTATCTCTGATGTCCAGCTTCATCCACAATAGTCTGTGCAGGAGAGAGCAATATGGCAAAACTTAGGAACCAGCAATGGCCACTCCTTCACCTGCTGTAACAGCCTGTCCTTCCGTCAGGCACTCTGACTTCCCACTATCTCCAGATGACACCCGGAACTCCTCATGATCATGAGCCATGATGCCCTTTGGGATTCCCAGAATGCAGTGAGGTGAACCTTCTGTGATGTCACAGGTAAATCCCTGCCCTAGAAACAGCAGTGTTCTTTGCCTGAGGACTACACAGTGTCCACCAAGGAGGGTTGGGATTCAAAGACAGCCCATGTGTCTGGGTAAGTTTGGGCTGTTTTGTGGGAGGAACAATACCTGAAATTCAGTACGTGAGTGACTCACTCAGTGTGAGGCACTTCTTCATCAGAACCTTTAATATGGAGACTAAACAGAGTGAGGGACTGGAAATGTTTCTGCCTAAGGACAGTTCATTCTATGCAGGATAAAAAAGAGCAAGGATGAGAAGTCTCATAACAGTGTGACTAGACCCCAAAGACCACAGGGAAAGAAATTCTCATCTCACCAGAGAGAGGGGCCTTGTAAAGGAGCTGCACAGGTGTCAATGGTGCAGGAAGGATGAACATTGCTGCTTGCTGCCCACATTAGACCTTCACTCAGAGCTTGTCCAGGGAAGGGAGGAAAAGCATCCAGGGTACTGATGTCTGCTTCACTAAGGACTTCTTTTGTATCAATATTTTCATGTGTACTCATAGCTGACACAATATTCGAACAAACATTACTGCCACTGTCATAAGAAACATCATGGCAGCACTATACTGTCTAATTCTCTACTTCTGAACCTGGTTTTTACCTTTATGTCCTCGTGTCTGCAGGTTTATATCATAGGTAAGAAATAACTTAGAGAGGACACTGAATGCTTTCCCATATCTTCCCTACCAAAGAACACATTGTTATAAGAGTCAGGGTGATATTATATTAATACTTTGTTACTAGGATGACCTCACCACATGGACAGCCTTCTACTTTCCTGGGACAGTGTGCTCAGCACAGTGTGGGAAAGCATCGTTGTTCCTTTTGCTACACTCAGACAGACAGGAAGAAGCTGGACAGAGGTGTGGTTGTGCCTCTATTACCTCATAAAATATCTCATTGCCAAGGAAAAGGTTATGGTGTTGATGGGGGAACCCTGTGTCTATGGGGGTGGACTGGATTTCAGTAGGAATTGCTGTTATGCTGTGAGGTTTGAGCTATGTGGGGGAAGACATACATGCAGGAAATATGAGAAGGCAACCTAATTAAACATCACTGTGTTATACTGGGAAGTGGAAAATGAAAAAAGGGCATGAAAACAATGTGTTTTTGAGGTGCCGTTTTTGATATAGGCTTTCTCTGAGTAGTTTTGGAACCTGTCTTGAAACTAGCTCCTACAGACCAGGCTGGCCTCAAACTCACAGAGATCCACCTGTCTCTGCCTCCCGTGTACTGGGATTAAAGTCATGTGCCACCACAGCCCAGCCAAGGTGCCTTTTAACAAGACCTGTGCCATAGCAGTAGAACTAATTTATCTATTATGATGTATGCTGAGGAACTTGCCAAACAAGGATTCATGGAGATGACACCCACAACTGACCAGAGAATGAGGTCAAGGGATGACAACACCCAAACTATAACATTGGTACGGAATAAAGCCTGTTGTTGTTCTTCAAGTCTGGTCAACTGTCAGCTATGGCAGCCCACAGTGTCCAGGGCATGTGGGAAATGCTTCACAGACTGCTACTGTAGGGGTTCTGAAGGGACTTCGCTTCTTTCTGTCATTAATCTTCTCATTTCTAACTAGGGATTGGACCACTACAACTGAAGTTAGAGCCAGAATATAAAACAGAGCTAAAACCATCTTTCTAACCCCAAACCCTGCCCACCATCCACATTTATATTTAAATGGTATGTTATATATATGGACATGTGCCTTCAGGTATTATAAGCATTCAAGTAGGTGTAGGAGCAAAGACCTGAATGATGGTGACAGGGGCTCAATGCAGTTCTTGACATATCCTGATCTAACACACAGGAATCTTGATAGAAGCCAAAAGAGCAGTGAATACAAGCCTGTTTGCAGAGTGACATGCCAAACAAAATATCCAGGACAGGAACCTATACAGTGGGAAGAAAATGTCTAGAGATGACCTGGTCTAGGACTCAAGAGTAGAACCTACAGAAGATTAATGATCAACAGCATACAGCAACAACTTGTGGCAATCCCTCAAGGGGCACATGCAGCACAAGGAGGACAGGAAGTGCTTCACTGGGACCTTCTCTTGGGCTTCTTCAGATGTAAACTTTCCTGAAAACCACCATATTTATTCAGGCCTTAGGCATTCACTACTGGGCCATAGACAGTAATGTTACACTCTCAATATCGACATTTTTACACTTGTAGTTTTATTTAAGAAACTTGTGTTACTATGTCTCTTATCTGTGCATGAATCTCTACATAGATGTTCATGTGTGAGGGTACTATGTTCTTCATTTCTACTGGTCTACACCTGTACTTTTTGAGAAAAGGTGAAATCAGCTGAGGAAGCCACTACCTATCTCAGGACTTCTGGTTCCAAACTTCAACAGGAGGAAGCTTTGCTTTTATTCTGTTCTCCAGGGACTGACATTCTCAGAAGTCATCGGCTACAATGACAGGGTCATGTTTGGAAACTTCATGATATCCTGTTTTCTAGGCAATCCTACTTCAAGCTGTGTTCAATGGTGGTGATGGGATGGATTACAGGGCAAATTTAACAGTCAGCTTGGTGCCCAGGATCTAGCAGGTAGCATACTCCAATTCAGAGGTCTATATAAATTTCCTGATACCCCAGGAATCAGAAATGATAGACCAAAAATTATACATTGCACATTTTAGATGAGTTTGACTCGTGGCCACTGAACTTGCTCCTGCCAGATGAGAAAGCCCCTAGAGGAGGAGGAGGACTGAATGTGAGCTTGATCCCAGGATATGGTCAGAAAAGCAGTCTTTAGGCACTTTCGTAAGTACAGGTGTGTACAACAGTAATGGATTTCCTGTCTCTCCTTACTACATATTTCATATTTCTAGTCATATAATGTATAATTTGTAGCATCTGAATGGTGGGGAATAGACATTTGTGTTTGCACATGTATGCCTGAGCATGGGTCAAGTATATACCAGAAAAGAACACAAATAATTTTCTCCATAACTATCCATAATCTTATTGGTTTGATGTTTCTCTATCTCTTTTTCAGAAAAGCTAACCTGATATGAACACTAATGTAAAAGTGTTCATCTTTTATATTACTTGTTTTTCTGAGTCAATCGCTGAGCCTGAGGCATCCCAGGCCCAAAGAAGGAAAGATGTGGGCCTGGGTCGATAGCTTACCCTGACAAGATTGGGAAAAATGAAGAAGAAATGACAACCTGGGCCTAACAATTACACTGAAGAGGCCTGAGTGCAATAAAGATGAGATGTGGGCATGGGTTTAACACTTGCCCTGAAGAAGCCTGGGCCCAAGGAAGAAGAGATGTGGGCCTGGGCCTAACCTTACCGTGAAGAGGCCTGGGCCTAATGAAGAAGAGATATGGGCCCGGGCCTAAAGTTTACCCTGAAGAGGCTTGGGCCTAATGAAGAATAGATGTGGACCTGGGCTTAACCCTTACTCTGAAGAGGCCTGGGCTCAAAGAACATAAGATGTAGGCCTGGGCCTACTTTTGATGCTGAAGAGCTCCAGGCAAAACAAGAAGAGATGTAGGCCTGGGTCTCTTCCTAACCCAGAACAGGCTTGGGAAAAGAAAGGATTGAACCTGGGCCATTTCGTAACACTGAGGATGCTTTGGCCCTAAGAAGAAAAGATGTGGACCTGACCCATCTTTATCCATGAAGAGGCTTGAGCCCCCCAAAACAATGGGATGTTGGTCTATCATTCACACTAAGAGGGCTTGACTTTAAGAAGGAAAATGTGGCCCTTTGCCTGTTTTAAACTTGAAGAGACCCAGTCGAAATGAAGGAATGCAGGCCTGGTTCATTCACTAAGCCTAAAGAGCCCTTGCCCTGAGTAAAAGAGAAATGTGGGACTGGGCCTACTCTTGAAACCAAAAAGATGATAAATGGGCTAGGGCATATTGCTAAACATGAAGTCACAGCCCTAAAATAATAGAGATGTTGGCTTGGGTGAATCCCTAATCCTCAAGAGGCTTAGGCCCAAATAAAAGGAGAGGTGTGGTCCTGGGCCCATTCCTAACACTGAAGACTCCTGGGCCCATAAAGATCTGTGTCTATACCTCATGCTGTAGAGTCCAGGGCCCAAAGCAAGATGAGATGGAGGTGAGAGCCTATCTATGAATTCAAAGAGGCCCAGGCCCAAAGGAGAAGAGATGAGTGTCTGGGGCTATACCTGACCCTCAACAAGCATGGGCCCAGAACATGAAGACCTGTGGGAAAATACAAAATGAGCAAAAGCCAGGAGAACCAAACAAAAAGGATTGTGCCTATGGTATATCACAACCAGAAGCATCCCAGGCCTAGATCAAATAGCCCTGGAACAATTGACTCAGATTCATTCTCTTCCAATAAGCCCTGGACATAAAGAAGAGTGCCAAGGCCAAAACTAAAGAGAATCAAAATTGTGTTTAGACCATGTACATGAGCCACACTGGTCCTAGGTCTGATTTTCTATTTTATAACCAGCTAAAACATCTGTGCAGATACATCCCTGCTTGTTCATCCATAATCTTGGCCTCGACTGCACTACTCTCTTTCTGAGTACTCATGTAAGTTGACATGCTCAAAAAATAGGTGTGTGGATCACACACACATATTTTATTCAGTGCTGACCACATTGAATATCAGCAAGTATGAACCATTGCCGTAATGTGCCAGGGACTCACTGAAATGATATGTCAATATAGATATAGCATACAAGAAAAGAGTATTATACTGTGTCCTCTAGCTGTCTGAGACATAATCTTAAGATCTTAAATTTCTTTAGGAATGAACAGTTCTCAAATGTAACTCATGCAAAAGCCTATTTTTTAAAAATTGCCGACTAATGCAAATTTGGTCTTTATCTGAGTAACTGACTCCTGGTCACATTATATCTTTCAAGATTCAGAACTTGGTGATGATGTAACTACTAACCTAAAAGCATGGCCATGAACAGACCTCAAAGGAAATGAATCTGCTCCTGAACTGCAAGTACTCTGGGCTATCATCTTCAAGGGTGTGTGGGTCACACCCTTGCTCTATGCATTCCAGAACAAAATCCCAAAACAGAGGATCCAGGCCTTAAAGGGAACAAACCTCATCTCAATGATCAAAGGAAATGGACACCCCATATCCATGACCAGGTCTAAAGCTAAGCATTATCTTCATGTCAATTTATTTTGTTGGATACACCATAGCCTCATCTGTGACCCAGGCCATGCCATGTTCACCAAGACAATTGGATTCTTCACCAATGTGTGACATCAGATCATAAGCCATGAACTCAGAGCAAGAAGAAGTTCATCTGAAAGCTCCTTTTGGTTCCATTCTGGTTTGTGGGTTGTATTCGTGATTGTACCAACACAGGCAAAATTCTCACAAATGTGTTAAGGCAACCTCATGGCTTTGAAATAATCTGGACCACACATGAATGTCCAATGACAGGGACACTGCGGGCCGCACCCAGAACATCTCTGTGTCCAGTTCAAGAATAACAGTTTGACCTTGGTCTGACCCAGGGCATGTACTACTAAAGGAATGTCTACACACTCCTACCCTATGAGTTGGTTGTCTAAAGAATGAGAAAAGGACAAAGGCCATAAACTGACATCCATGGGGCCCTGCCAGCTCCCTGATTTCCAGTAAGTCAGGTCAAGATTAAATTTTAGGGTGTGAGGGCCATACCCTCTCTTTACAAGACCAAGCACTTTGCTGACAGTGAGTCAGGACCACAAACCATGGCCTTGAATATGAAAAGGACCCACTCTCATTAATGATAAAAAAAACACGGTCATAACTTAATATAAAGAGTGATTACATGGCACATGGCCCTATACTGATTTTAACTGATTTTTACCTGAGGCTAGACTATATTCACCAAACATTTTAAATGCAGAAGGAAGGCTTCATAAGTGGAAGACAGACCCCAAATTAATAATAATGTGGGCTTTCCACCAAGAAATCTGTGTCAAATTTGAATTCTCTCCATCTAATGCAGGAGATTTGCTCACCATGTAGGACCCAGGACCATGAAACATGGCCTTCATCATGTATGAGAGACACCAGAGAAACAATCTGGACATATTTTGGCAAGATGAATGTGTGGGCCGCACCCAGAAGCCATTATGTGCCCGGCTGTCTTCAATAGATCCAGAACAAGTGATCGTGTTTGTGTTGGCCTACACCACCACCTCAAAAAAAAAAAACAAAAATAGAACCACCACAATGACCAGAGTTGGTATTGTGGTATATGACATCAGCCTCACAAACTTCCAAATTGTGGTCCAAATCTAAATTTCCTGAATTTCCTTCTCATTGCTGACTTTGGCCTTCAGCCTTACCTGATTAGAAACACCAAAGAAGCCATTGGGTTAAGAATGTCATGACCCAAGAGTACAGACATAACTTTAATAAAAATGTGTAATGGAAAACCCTGAACTTCTTTCTCTGGAGGCATGTTTGGTGGCATGCTCAAAGACTAGACATGCATTCCTATGTTTGTTCACAGGAGCCTACCTAGAAGATGCCAGAATTATAACCTGGTGACTATAGATCCCTCATAGGTCTAAAGCCTTGAAGTCATCAGTCTTACTGCATTTCCTAACATTTTGTATATGGTTTTGAATAAATATGATGAAATGCTATCATGGTTGATCTTTAAATATCTATTTGGCCTTTTCCTTTTCCTGAAGATAGGTGAACCTCCATCCATGGTTTGTAATTTTGCCACTTGCAGGAGTCACTTCAAAAAGCAAAAATTTAGTGAAAGGGGACAAGTAGGCAAGATCCCTCATCTAGTTGTCAAATCACTGGGATAAATTTCCTAATTTGGAGGAGCAGATCCCAACTACAACTGGTGGCAAAATCTGATTAGATTTACTGAGAAAGGTCAGGGAGGCAGAGAAGTAGCTGAAGGTTCAGTGTGGATCACAGGACACCTGCATCTGAAAATTGTTTTTCCAGAGAGACTGCAAGTGAAGATGGACTCCCACTGATATCCTCTGCATGGTGCCACAGCACAGTCAGATACAGTTCATGTCAGAAGAACAGTAAAATGTCCTCTATCTCTTCAATTAGAGATGCTAGAGGCTGACCTTGTCCCTCATGATCTTTGGAAGCACAGGTTGCAGATCTGTTGGAATGTTCCACATTGATTGTAATAGACGAGTGAGGGTGTCTCCTAGAAATGACATGGAATCTACACCCATAAAACCACAAAATATGGGTGTAAAAATGAGACAGGACAATACCCTTGGATATGCTTTTGGAGGCGGGAGAAAACTCATGAGACTCAACCCAACACAATGAGCTATAGGCAACTGAAGATTGGTAATAAGGGAGAATTAGCTATCCCTAGAGATGAGTCTTCTACCTGGTTATCCAATACCTAGTATTCAGACCTGACAACTGTACATGCAAGCTTCACTGAAGAGGTATAGCCTATTGGAGTTATACATTTAAGCATTTTTCTAAAAATATATATCAATAAGAAAAAACATCCCATAAATTTGAGGGAAAGAGATGGAAAAGATAAAGGTTAGAGCAAGATTAGTGAAATGGTGAGGTTTTAAATAAATGTAAAGTTTAGGAACTGGTTATGGGAGACTTTGGCTAGGTTAGATACTTAATATTGTAGCATTTATGCAGTAAAACAGATTTCCAGTGTAGGCATTGTATTTCAACACTCTTGTTTCCACACCTAGATCTCTTCTCTCAAGGAGACACAAACACAAGACATTGCAGCACTGTGTTAGACATGCAGCTTCTATGGTGACAGGGAGAGCCATCTTGAGCCTTTAAAACAACTGACGTCCAGGGAATAATGCTCTATCCTACAGCATTCTGCACCCACACATTTCCCGAAGCCCATCTCTTGTATTAAATCAATCCCTACTATGCTGCCTGCACCTGGAAGGAAAGCAACACAGAGGAGAGGACTACAAGCATGCTGGGCTTTACACTGGAGCAGCAGAACCCTGGTCGGCCTTTTGTTTCAATTTATACAGGTACCTGAGTGAGTCAGACTCCAGAATGCCAGGAGTTATCTTAAACATATATTGTTCAATTTCCTATTTATATTTAGATATACACACAACTATTTTCCCACACCTCAAATACGCTTACAATGCTTTTGTATTATCTGCATAAATATTAAACCATTTTCACTTTTTATGTAAATGAATTTAATAGCTGGTCCATATCAGGAATGAAAGTTTTGAGATACATGTAACTCACTCAGGAAAACCAAAGAAATGAGAAGATCTGGGTGCATAAAGAACTTGTTTATACTGTTATAAGCTAAGTGCCATCTATTACCTGAGTGCCCAAACCACAGGAGAATTCTTAAAATGTGCTTTTCAGTATCCAGAAGATCAGCCTTTTCATTCACTAACGACTTTGTCAGCATCTAATATCTGGTTTGATATTTGGCACCAGGTCAGGTATTGCTACATGGGCAGTCCTGGCCTTGAGCTCACATCTCTCCTCCTTTCTCTGTCTCTCAAGTTATGAGATTCATAGCCCACCAAATTAACACACAAGGCTTGCAATCTTCACACCTGACCTCAATGGGGAGGCTTTTCAATGGTTCTGCAATGATAAGGAGGGTCAAAAACAAGTGGAATATACACGAATACATCTTGAACCAAGTTCCTCTGCCTATCTACCTAAAGGGTACACTGAGGAGTGTTACTTACGTTGTACATAGAAGTGTCAAGTAGCAAGAAGAACCAAATTTCAAGTAAAATTATTGAAAATTAACCTTGTACTGATACATAGGAAACAGCTTTAAGATCATTTTGTAAAATTACTCTTTTTACCTACATTTTCTCTAAGTATGCTGATTCTACAAGGAAGGGCGGCCTCTTATTTATAATTTTGCAGATTTCATCACCAGGGAATATTTATTAAACTTTCTGCTCTTGCTGTGCCTATGATGTTTCACCTGAACCAACACAGGTGTCAACATCCACACATGAGTGCTGAAATGCAACATTCTGCCACAGAAGGCACACAGGGTAGAGAGAAGTAATAATTAATTTTTTAAAAACTGAACAACTGAGTTCCATGACTTTTCATTTGTTCTTGTTTTAGGTACCGGGCTACTTCATAATTTAGGTACAGAAATAGAAAGGAAATTAACGCTAACTAAAAACCTTTTCCCAAAAGATGATGAAACACTTCTCACAGCCCTCAGCAAGATCCATAAGACAGAAGTTCACATTTTCTGCACAAAGGAAATGGTTGAGAAGCACAAGTGAATGAACTGAGCCCCACCCATGATCTGGCTCTGCAGCCAAAGCACATAGAGCCAAGTTGCAGTGACAATAACTTCCACTGCCTATAGAGAAAAATTATAATAGTGAATTCTCACCCTATTCCTTTCAAATATCAAAAGGTTTCATAAGGATTTTAGTAGCATTAAAGAATGAACTTTCAGGGATGGTAATGCCTCCAGAAGTACCTTTATTGTATAAAATTGTTTTGGCTATCCTGGGTTTCTTGTTTTTCCATATAAAGTTGATTATTGTTCTCTCAATATCTGTGAAGAATTTTGATGGGATCTTGATGGGGATTGCATTGAATCTATAGATTGCTTTTGGTAGAATTGCCATTTTTACTATGTTGATCCTCCCAATCCACGAGCAAGGGAGATGCCTCCATTTTCTGGTATCCTCTTCAATTTCTTTCTTCAACGACTTAAAGTTCTTCTCAAATAAATCCTTCACTTCCTTGGTTAGAGTTACCCCAAGATATTTTATGCTATTTGTGGATATTGTGAAAGGTGATACTTCCCTGATTTCCCTCTCTGCTTCCTTATCCTTTGTGTATAGGAGGGCAACTGATTTTTTGGAGTTGATCTTGTATCCTGCCACGTTACTGAAGGAGTTTATCAGCTGTAGGAGTTCTTTGGTGGAGTTTTTGGGGTCGCTTATGTCCACTATCATATCTGCAAATAACGAAAGTTTAACTTCTTCCTTTCCAAATCGAATCCCCTTGATTCCCTTATGTTGTCTTATTGTTATTGCTAGAACTTCAAGCACTATATTGAAGAGATAAGGAGAGAGTGGACAAGCTTGTCATGTTCGTGAATTTAGTGAGATGGCCTTGAGTTTCTCTCCATTTAATTTGATGTTAGCTGTCAGCTTGCTGTAAATAGCCTTTATTATATTTAGGAATGACCCTTGTATCCCTAATCTCTCCAAGACCTTATCATAAAGGGGTGTTGAATTTTGTCAAATGCTTTTTCATCTAATGAGATGATCATATGGTTTTTTTCAGAGCTACAGTATTGAAAACAGCTTGGTATTGGCATTAAAACAGAGAAGTCGACAAATGGAATCGAATAGAAGACCCACAAACGTATGAACACCTGATTTTTGATAAAGGAGCCAAAAGTACACAATGGAAGAAAGAGGGCATCTTCAACAAATGGTGCTGGCATAACTGGATGTCAACCTGTAGAAGAATGAAAGTAGATCCATATCTATCACCATGCACAAAATTCAAGTCCAAATGGATTAAAGACCTCAATATTAATCTGAACACACTGAGCTTGATAAAGGAGAAAGTGGGAAGTACTCTACAACAAATGGGCACAGGAGACCATTTCCTACGTATAACCCCAGCTGCACAGACTTTAAGGGCAACATTGAATAAATGGGACCTCCTGAAGCTGAGCAGCTTCTGTAAAGCAAAGGACACTGTCACTAAGACACAAAGGCAGCCTACTGACTGGGAAAAGATCTTCACCAACCCTGCAACTGACAAAGGTCTGATCTCTAAAATATATAAGGAACTCAAGAGTCTAGACTTTAAAATGCTAATTAACCCAATTAAAAAATGGGGATCTGATCTGAACAGAGAATTCTCAACAGAAGAAGTTCAAATGGCCACAAGACACTTAAGGTCATGCTCAACCTCCTTAGTTATCAGGGAAATGCAAATCAAAACAACTTTGAGATACCATCTTACACCTGTCAGATTGGTTAAAATAAAAAACACCAATGATAGCCTTTGCTGGAGAGGTTGTGGGGTAAGGGGTACACTCATCCATTACTGGTGGGAATGCACACTTGTGCAACCACTTTGTAAAGCAGTGTGGTGGTTTCTCAGGAAATTCGGGATCAACCTACCCCAGGACCCAGCAATTCCACTCTTGGGAATTTACCCAAGAGATGCCCAATCATACTACAAAACATCTGCTCAACTGTGTTCATAGCAGCATTATTTGTAAAAGCCGGATCCTGGAAACAACCTAGATGCCCCTCAATGGAAGAATGGATAAAGAAAGTGTGGAATATGTATGCATTAGAGTATTACTCAGCGGTAAAAAAACAATAACATCTTGAATTTTGCATCCAAATGGATGGAAATAGAAAACACTATTCTGAGTGAGGTAACCCAGACCCAAAAAGAGGAACATGGGATGTACTCACTCATAATCGGTTTCTAGCCATAATTAAAGGACATTGAGCCTTAATTCGGGATCCTTGAGAAGATAATAAGAAGGTGAACCCAAAGAAAAACATATAGTTATCCTCCTGGATATTGGAAGTAGACAAGATCGCCGGGCAAAAATTGGGAACATGGGGGTGAGGTGGGACGGGGCCAAGGGCAGATGGGGAGAGAAAAGTGTGAAGGGGAGAATGGGGAGAGCTCGGGGGAATGGGATGCTTGGGATATAGGAAGGGTGGATATGGGAGCAGGGAAGCATATATCTTAATTAAGGGAGCCATCTGCGGGTTGTCAAGAGACTTGACTCTAGAGGGATTCCCGGGTTTCCAGGGAGATGCCCCCAGTTAGTTCCTTGGGCAGCTGAGGAGAGGAGCCGGAAAAGGCCAGTTCCTATAGCCATACTGATTAATTTCTTGCATATCATCATAGAACCTCCACCTGGCAATAGATGAAGAAAATGACTGAGGCCCACATTGGAGCACCGGACTGAGCTCCCAAGGTCCTGATGAGGAGCAGAAGGAGAGAGAACATGAGAAAGAAAGTCAGCACCGTGAGGGGTGCGTTCACCCATGGAGACGGTGGGACAGAACTAACGGGAGATCACCAACTCCAGTTGGAAGGGGACTGATGGAACATGCGACCAAACTGGACTCTCTGAATGTGGCCCAAGGTGGAGGCTGACTGAGAAGCCAAGGACAATGGCGATGGGCTTGGATTCTACAGCATGTTCGGGCTCTGTGTGGGCCTTGTCAGCTTGGTTTCTCACTTACCTGGACCTGGGGGGAGTTGAGAGGACCTCAGACTTAACATAGAGTAGGGAACCCTGATGGCTCCTTGGCCTGGAGAGGGAGGGAGTGGGGGTATGGGTGGAGGGGAGGGGAGGGAAGGGGGAGGAGGAAAGGAGGAGATGGAAATTTTCAATAAAAAAATAAAAAATAAAAAAGAATGAACTTTCAAATAATACATTTTAGTTAATATCTGAGAATTTCATACATAAATATAGTGTACATTTCACACAATCCCCTTAATTTCTCCAGATCCTCCCTGATTTCAACATCAGCTGTGAGATTATTCCATGTCCATAATCTCATGTGTGCAGGGCTATCAACCAAATGTTGCTCAACTTACCCTTGAATCAGCACCAGAAGGAAAGCAGACTCCTTTTCCTCTAGAAGCCACCAACTGTCAACATCTCTCAGTTAGGGGAGGGGCTAGTGAGCTCCTTTCTCTTCCATGCTAGAATACAGTGTTCTTAAGCACAGCAGGACTCTCATGTCCAGAAGACACAGCTTCATTGCAATTCTATGACCTCTGGATCTAAAATATTTTCATCCTTCTTCCAGGATGGTGTCTGAGCCTCAGAGCAAGCCACAATAGCAATAACATATTTATGCCTGTGAACTCCTACAGACACTTCTCTGAGTTTTGAGTTTCTTTGTAAAAACAGATTCCTGCATTAAGAAACTTCTCTGATGAGGAACGAGAGCTCAATAACCTATGAGTATAGAGATGTGAAATCAGAGGGCAGTTTAATGTGACCATTTAATATAGTAATTATGGCAGGTCCACCCTGGGATCCTGGGAGTTTAACAAGCATAGGTTTTATATAGATTAAAGTTATGATATTATATGTGATTATCTGTTTCAACAAAACATCATACATGAAAAAAATTACAAGAATATAAAAAGGAAAGCAACAGGAAAGAGAGAAAGGAGATGAATATTCTCAGTTCTGCAGGTGGAAAGACAAAGAGCAAGCTGCCAGCATCTGGATTCCATCATCTCAGATAATTTGCTGTTGTCCTCTCACATGGTGATTGATAGAAGAGAACTGATGATAGACACCATGTGATTACATGGCACTAAGATGACAAATTCACTTCAACAGGCCCTCATTACAATGACACCTGTCCTCCATGAGGATGAGAACAGGAACATCTCCCTAAATGTTCACTTCCCAGGATAGAAGCCCTGGTGAGCAAAGAACCAATCCTTGTGTAATCATGAACACATGGAGGACAAACTTGACAGACTGGAACATACAAACAGATCTATCAAATAGTTGAAAACCTCTAAAGTTTGCCCGTTGGCCTTCTGCCTCCTATATTTCCAGGATCACTTGTTCCTGAAAGGGACCGAGGATTGCTTGCAGTCTCCTTATAACATCATGGCTGTTGGGTCAAAATATCCTATTAGGTTTGCATGGTCAGTTGCTAAAATGGTGCTTTCCTTCAGCTTTCCTTCCCTGGAATTCTCAAAGTAACTTCTGTGGTCCTCATTACCGGACCTATCTGAGGCCATGTGCGGCTGCTATGAAAAGATATCTTAGGTCGATGGCATGCCTGCTAAGCAGAAGTTAACGGTTAATGAAGGGAACCTTCCCAAACTGTCCTTTTATCTGATTATCTATCCTGTTCAGGAGGGTACTACCCTCTGATATAATGATCTGCCAAAGGCTAAACTTCATCAACTCTGGAGCTATAAGATCACAGCATGGGAATTTGGGGCCCACCATTTTCAAAAAGAGTAGAGGCCCACTATCTTAGAAACCACAAACATGACTTTTACTTTTCTGCATCCAGATGCCAGTAACAGAATAAATATTGTGCACTGTGCTACAAGGAGGAGAAGATGGGTCTTCTCAAACCAGAGAGGTAAAGGGAGATGCAGTTGCCACTAACTCTTACACTACAGGGAGAAACAGGAAGGGCTACAGATAATAAACTCCAATCCTCTCAAATTTGCCTGGCATTTTTCTCATATAAACTAGGAAACATGAAGGCTGCTGGCCTGGTTTTAGAATCCTTCTTTAAAGGGTTCCCAAAGAAACTCTTGCATGTATAGACACATAGGTTGACCATCAGCACACAGAGGTTTAATTAGCAATGCACAAAATCCCCAAGTACCTAGGAAAAACTTCTGGACAAATAAACATCTAGTTAATGTTATTAGGCAAATAGAGAGGATTTTGGCCTGAGAAGTGATTGTGGCTGACGTGAATGGCCAGAGTTCTTGCATTCCAGAGATATCCAAGATACTTCCCATACAGTCACTTCTGGGGCCTCAGACATACTAGGCCCCAAAACAATATACATCATAATATGGGAGACCTAACACTGATGTGAGATTTCACTCTGTGTGCTGTGATTATCATTGATAAACAGAGGAACTGCTTTGGGTCTATAGCGGAGCTATAGGGGAACAGAGCTAGGCAGGGAAAACTAAGCTGAATACTGGGAGAAAGACGGGTAGAATCAGATAGAAACCATATAGCCATATAGCCCTGCTAGAGTCAAATGGAACTTTAGCCGGTAAGCCACAGCCATGTGGCGATACATAGATTATTGGAAATGGGTTAAATTAATATGTAAGAGTAAGACAATAAGAAGCTGGAGCTAATTGGCCAAGCAGTGATTTAAATAATACAGTTTCGATGTGACTATTTTGGGGCTAAGCGGCTAAGAACCAACAAGTGGCCTGCTGCTACATCACACTCAGTGGGGAAAGTCAGTACTGCCAAAGGTGAGTTAGAAGGACCAAGAACTTCAACTTGAAAACTCTGGGCACTGATTTGCTCACAAATTGGGCAACCTTTAGAGCAGGACCTGGATACCAGCCTGCAGGGAGCAGAGCAGCAGTGGGAATGGAAAGGTAGCGAGGACAGAACACCAAATAGACTGGATCAAAAGAAAGCATCCGCACGCCATATAATAATCAAAACACAAAACATACAGAATAAAGAACAGATATTAAGAGCTGCAAAGGAAAAAGGTCAAGTAACATATAAAGGGAAACCTATCAGAATTACACCTGATTTCTCAATGGAAACCATGAAAGCCAGAAGAGCTTGGATAGATGTGCTACAGACACTAAGGGAACATGGATTCAAGCCTAGACTATTATACCCAGCAAAGCTTGCATTCACCATTGATGGAGAAAACAAGATATTCCAGGACAAAAACAGATTTAAACAATACGCAGCCACAAATCCAGCCTTGCAGAAAGTAATAGAAGGAAAATCACAAACCAAGGAGTGCAACAACGCCCACAATAACTCAGGCATCTAGCGACCCTTCACCAGCACAACTAGAAGAAGGGAAACACACAAACTCTACTACTAAAAATGACTGAAGTTAACAACCACTGGTCATTAATATCACTTAATATCAATGGACTCAATTCACCTATAAAAAGGCACAGGCTAAGAGACTGGATACAAAAACAGAATCCAACATTTTGCTGTTTACAAGAAACACACCTCAAACACAAAGACAGACACCTACTCAGAGTAAAGGGTTGGGAAAAGGTTTATCAAGCAAATGGCTCTAAGAAACAAGCGGGTGTGGCCATACTAATTTCCAACAAAGTTGACTTCAAACTAAAATCAATCAGAAGAGATGGAAAGGGACACTTTATACTCATAACAGGAAAAATCCATCAGAATGAAGTCTCAATCCTGAATATCTATGCCCCTAATATAAAAGCTCCCACTTATGTAAAAGAAACACTTCTAGAACTCAAGGCAGCCATCAAACCACACACACTAATAGTTGGAGACTTCAACACTCCTCTCTCACCAATGGACAGGTCAATCAGACAGAAACCTAACAGAGAATTGAAAGACTTAATGGAGGTAATGAACCAAATGGACTTAACAGACATCTATAGAACATTCCACCCAAATAGGAAAGAATATACATTCTTCTCTGCAGCTCATGGAACCTTTTCGAAAATTGACCATATACTTGGTAACAAAGCAAACTTCCACAGTTACAAAAAAATATTAGTAACCACCTGTGTCTTATCGGATCACCATGGATTAAAATTAGAATTCAACAACAATGCTACCCCCAGAAAGCCCACAAACTCATGGAAACTGAACAGTCAACTACTGACCCACACCTGGGTCAAGGAAGAAATAAAGAAAGAAATTAAAGTCTTTCTTGAATTTAATGAAAACAAAGACACAACATACTCAAACCTATGGGACACAATGAAAGCAGTGCTAAGAGGAAAGTTCATAGCACTAAGTGCCCACTTAAAGAAAACGGAGAAAGCACTCATTGGAGACTTAACAACACACCTGAAAGCTCTGGAAAAAAAAGAAGCAGACTCACCTAGGAGAAGTAGAAGACTGGAAATAATCAAACTGAGGGCAGAAATCAACAAAATAGAAACACAGAAAACAATCCAAAGAATCAATGAAACAAGAAGCTGGTTCTTGGAGAAAATCAACAAGATTGACAAACCCTTAGCCAAACTAATCAAACGGCAGAGGGAGAACACGCAAATTAATAAGATCAGAAATGAAAAGGGGGACATAACCACAGACACAGAGGAAATTCAGAGAATCATTAGATCTTACTACAAAAGCCTGTATGCCACAAAATTGGAAAATGTAAAAGAAATGGACAGTTTTTTAGATAAATACCATATACCAAAGTTAAACCAGGACCAGGTAAATACTCTAAATAGTCCTGTTAGTCGCGAAGAATTAGAAACTGTTATCAGAAACCTCCCTACCAAAAAGAGCCCAGGACCAGATGGTTTCAATGCGGAATTCTACCAGAACTTCCAAGAAGACCTAATACCTATACTCCTTAAGGTATTTCATAATATAGAAACACAAGAGTCACTGCCAAATTCCTTCTATGAAGCTACAGTTACCCTGATACCTAAACCACACAAAGACTCAACCAAGAAAGAGAATTACAGGCCAATCTCACTCATGAACATTGACGCAAAAATTCTCAATAAAATACTGGCAAACCGAATCCAAGAACACATTAGAAAAATTATCCATTACGATCAAGTAGGCTTCATCCCAGAGATGCAGGGCTGGTTCAACATACGAAAATCTATCAATGTAATCCATCATATAAATAAACTGAAGGAAAAAAACCATATGGTCATCTCATTAGATGCTGAAAAAGCATTTGACAAAATTCAGCACCCTTTTATGATAAAGGTCTTGGAGAGATTAGGGATACAAGGGTCATTCCTAAATATAATAAAAGCTATTTACAGCAAGCCGACAGCTAACATCAAATTAAACGGAGAGAAACTCAAGGCTATCCCACTAAATTCAGGAACACGACAAGGCTGTCCACTTTCTCCTTATCTCTTCAATATAGTGCTTGAAGTTCTAGCAATAGCAATAAGACAACATAAGGGAATCAAGGGGATTCAATTTGGAAAGGAAGAAGTTAAACTTTCATTATTTGCAGATGATATGATAGTATACATAAGCGACCCCAAAAACTCCACCAAAGAACTCCTACAGCTGATAAACTCCTTCAGTAACGTGGCAGGTTACAAGATCAACTCCAAAAAATCAGTCGCCCTCCTATACACAAAGGATAAGGAAGCAGAGAGGGAAATCAGAGAAGTATCACCTTTCACAATAGCCACAAATAGCATAAGATATCTGGGAGTATCTCTAACCAAGGAAGTGAAGGATTTATTTGACAAGAACTTTAAGTCTTTGAAGAAAGAAATTGAAGAGGATACCAGAAAATGGAAGAATCTCCCTTGCTCGTGGATTGGGAGGATCAACATAGTAAAAATGGCAATTCTACCAAAAGTAATCTATAGATTCAATGCAATCCCAATCAAGGTCCCATTAAAATTCTTCACAGAGATTGAGAGGACAATAATCAACTTTATATGGAAAAACAAGAAACCCAGGATAGCCAAAAAAAATCTTATACAATAAAGGTTCTTCTGGAGGCATTACCATCCCTGACTTCAAACTCTATTACAAAGCTACAGTATTGAAAACAGCTTGGTATTGGCATAAAAACAGAGAGGTTGACCAATGGAATCGTATAGAAGACCCGGATCTTAAACCACAAACCTATGAACACCTGATTTTTGATAAAGGAGCCAAAAGTACACAATGGAAGAAAGAGGGCATCTTCAACAAATGGTGCTGGCATAACTGGATGTCAACCTGTAGAAGAATGAAAGTAGATCCATATCTATCACCATGCACAAAACTCAAGTCCAAATGGATTAAAGACCTCAATATTAATTTGAACACATTGAGCTTGATAGAGGAGAAAGTGGGAAGTACTCTACAACAAATGGGCACAGGGACCCGTTTCCTACGCATAACCCCAGCTGCACAGACTTTAAGGGCAACATTGAATAAATGGGACCTCCTGAAGCTGAGCAGCTTCTGTAAAGCAAAGGACATTGTCACTAAGACACAAAGGCAGCCTACTGACTGGGAAAAGATCTTCACCAACCCTGCAACTGACAAAGGTCTGATCTCTAAAATATATAAGGAACTCAAGAGACTAGACGGTAAAATGCCAATTAACCCAATTAAAAAATGGGGCACTGAACTGAACAGAGAATTCTCAACAGAAGAAGTTCGAATGGCCAAAAGACACTTAAGGTCATGCTCAACCTCCCTAGCTATCAGGGAAATGCAAATCAAAACAACTTTGAGATATCATCTTACACCTGTCAGATTGGCTAAAATCCAAAACACCAATAATAACCTTTGCTGGAGAGGTTGTGGGGTAAGGGGTACACTCATCCATTGCTGGTGGGAATGCAAACTTGTGCAACCGCTTTGGAAAGCAGTGTGGCGGTTTCTCAGGAAATTTGGAATCAACCTACCCCAGGACCCAGCAATTCCACTATTGGGAATCTACCCAAGAGATGCCCAATCATACAACAAAAGCATATGCTCATCTATGTTCATAGCAGCATTATTTGTAATAGCCAGATCCTGGAAACAACCTAGATGCCCTTCAGTGGAAGAATGGATGAAGAAACTGTGGAATATATACATGCTAGAATACTACTCAGCGGTAAAAAACAATGACATCTTGAATTTTGCAGGCAAATGGATGGAAATAGAAAACACTATTCTGAGTGAGGTAACCCAGACCCATAAAGATGAACATGGGATGTACTCACTCATATTCGGTTTCTAGCCATATTTAAAGGACATCGAGCCTATAAATTTGGGATCCTTGAGAAGATAATAAGAAGGTGAACTCCCAAAAAAAGATATAGTAATCCTCCTGGATATTGGAAGTAGACACGATCGCCAGGCAAAATTGGGAACTTGAGGGTTGGGCAAGACTGGGCCAAGGGAAGATGGGGAGAGAAAAGTGTGAAGGGGAGAACGGGGGAGCTCGGAGAAATGGGGTGCTTGGGATATAGGAAGGGTGGATATGGGAGCAGGGAAGCATATATTTTAATTTAAGGAGCTACCTGAGGGTTGTCAAGAGACTTGACCCTAGAGGGGTTCCCAGGTTTCCAGGGAGATGCCCCCAGTTAGTTCCTTGGGCAGCTGAGGAGAGGGAGCCTGAAAAGGCCAGTTCCTATAGCCATACTGATGAATTTCTTGCATATCACCATAGAACCTCCACCTGACGATAGATGAAGAAAATGACAGAGCCCCACATTGGAGCACCGGACTGAGCTCCCAAGGTCCTGATGAGGAGCAGAAGGAGAGAGAACATGAGAAAGAAAGTCAGGACCGTGAGGGAACCTCCAGCTGGCGACAGATGGGGAAGGTGACTGAGCCCCACATTGGAGCACTGGACTGAGCTCCCAAGGTCCTGATGAGGAGCAGAAGAAGCGAGAACTTGAGGGAGAAAGTCAGGAACGAGAGGGGTGCGTTCACTCATGGAGACGGTGGGACAGAACTAATGGGAGATCACCAACTCCAGTTGGAATGGGACTGATGGATCATGCGACCAAACCCGTCTCTCTGAATGTGGCCAACAGCGGGGGCTGACTGAGAAGCAAAGGACAATGGCTCTGGGCTCTGATTCTTCTGCATGGACGGGCTCTGTGGGAGCCTTCTCAGCTTGATCGATCACCTTCCTGGACCTGGGGGGAGTTGGGAGGACATTGGTCTTAGCATAGAGTGGGGAACCCTGATGGCTCCTTGGCCTTGAAAAGGAGGGAGGGGAGGTATGGGTGGAGGGGAGGGGAGGGAAGGGGGAGAAGGAGGGGAGGGAAGGGGGAGGAGGAGGGGAGGGAGGGGGGAGGAGGAGGGAAGGAGATGGAAATTTTTAAATATATATATTAAAAAAAAAATCAAAAAAAAAATTTAAAAAAAAAAAAAGAAAGAAAGGTAGCGAGGTATAGAAGCAGGTTTCCTGCTCACTAGGGCCTCAGCAGGACTAACAGTAGTCCAAACATCTCTTTATCACAGCATCACATCCTAATGGCTTCTGTTAGCCTCTGGACTATTATCTGTAGTTCACAGGTAAAAATCTGTAAATGCAAATACAGCCACAGGCTACTTGCTTACACTGTATAGTTTCAACAAATTGACTTTTATTGAGCTATACATTGTTCTCTTCTCTCCTCTGTTCTTCCCTCCCTTTAAACCCTTGAGCATGGACCCCATGCTTCCAATTTACTCAGGAGATCTTGTCTTTTTCTACTTCCCATGTATATTAGGTCCATGTATGTCTCTCTTAGGGTCCTCATTGTTGTCTAGGTTCTCTTGGATTGTGATTTGTAGGCTGATTTTCTTTGCTTCATGTTTAAAAGCCACTGATGAGTGAGTACACATGATATTTGTTTTTCTAGTACAGGGTTACCTCACTCAATATGATGTTTCCTAGATCCATGCATTTGCCTGCAGATCTCAAGATGTCATTATTTTTTCTGCTGTGTAGTACTTCATTGTGTAAATGTACCACATTTTCTTTATCCATTCTTTGGCTGATGGGCATTTAGGTTCTTTCCAAGTTCTGGCTATGACAAACAATGCCGCTATGGACATACTTGAGCATATGTCCTTGTGGTACGATTGAGCACCCTTTGAGAATATACCCAAAAGTGGTATTCCTGGGTCTTGAGGAAGGTTGTTTTCTAACTTTTTGAGAAATTGCCACACTGATATCCAAAGGGACTGTACTAGTGTACACTCCCACCAGGAATGCAGGAGTGTTCCCTTTACACCACAACCTCTACAGCATAAGTTGTCATCAGTGTTTTTGATCTTGGTCATTTTTACAGGTGTAAGATAGAATTTTGGAGTTGTTTTGATTTTCATTTCTTTGATGGTTAAGGATATTGTGTATTTCCTCAAGTGTCTTTCAGCCATTTTGGATTCCTTTCTGGGAGTTCTCTGTTTAGGTCAGAACTCCATTTTTATTTATTGGACTATTTGTCATTTTAATGACAAATTCCTTGAGATCTTTTCATATTTCAGAGATCAGATCTCTGACAGATATGGTGTTAGTGAAGATCTTTTCTTATTCTGTAGGCTGTCATTTTGTCTTGTTGAGCATGTCCTTTGATTTACAGAAGCTTTTAAATTTCCGGTGGTCCCATTTATTAATTGTTTCTCTCAGTGTCTGTGCTGCTGGGGTTATATTTAGGAAGTGGTCTCCTGTGCTAATGTGTTCAAGTGTACTTCCCACTTTATCTTCTATGAGGTTCAGTGTGGCTGGTTATATGTTGAGGTCTTTTATCCACGTGGACTTGAGTTTTGTGCATGGTGTTAGATATGGATCAATTTTCATTCTTCTACATGCTTATATCCAGTTATGCCAGTACCATTTGTTAAATATGTTTTCTTTTTTCCATTTGTTATTTTTTGCTTCTTTGCCAAAAATCAGGTTTCAAAGGTGAGTGGATTGAGTCTTTGATTCTGTTCAATTGTTCCTCATGTCTGTTTTTATGCCAATACCAGGCAGTTTTCAGTTCTGTAGCTCTGTAGTAGAGTTTGAAGTCAGGGATTGTGATGCTTCCAGAAATTACTTTATTTTACAGGATTGTTTTGCCTATCCCGGGTTTTTTGTTTTTCCATATAAAGCTGAGTACTGTTCTTTTGAGGTCTGTAAAGAATTTTGCTGGGTTTTTGATGAGCATTGCATTGAATCTGTAGATTGCTTTTGGTAAAACTGCCATTTTTACTGTGTTAATTCTATCTACTCGACAGCATGGGAGATCTTTCCACTTTCTGGTGTCTTCAATTTCTTTCTTCAATCCTACTTGGCAACACACAGACATCACACCTACCTAAGAACCAGAATAGGCAACACAAACCAAGGTACATACAAAACACACACCCTACAAAGAAAAAACAAGGTAACCACATCAATAAAATGAATCATCCCAAACCCAGGTGCCAGTATGAAAATATATTCAGTACAGATAAAACAAAATCTGTCCACTAGAGGGCAGAAAGTCTACTAGAATAGGCTCTAAGAAATACAACATAGCAGAAACATAAGGCAAGTTTCTTAAAATAGACTACAAATATTCTGGAGATCCTAAGAAAACAAATGAATTAATAAGAAAATCTATGAGAACATATTCAATCAGTGGAAGGAAATGAATCAAACAATTCAAGACCTGAAAGTGGAAATAAAATTAATAAATAAAATTCAAACTCAGGGAAAACTGGTAATAGTATATTTAGGAAGTCAAACAGGAAGTACACCAACAGAATAGTAGAGGAGAGAGAGACAGAGAGAGAGAGAGAGAGAGAGAGAGAGAGAGAGAGAGAGAGACTCAGACACTGAAGACAAGAAAGAGGTAATGGATAAGTTGGTCAAAGAATGTTAAGTCTACAAAATCTGGGTACAAAACATCCAGGAAATCTGGGACACTATGAAAAGATGAAATCTAAGAATACTAAGATGGGAGAGAAAAAAACTCTCAGGTAAACGACACAGAAAATATTTTCCACAAAATCAGAGAAGAAAGTTTCCCTATCTTCTGGATCAATACCTATCAAGGAACAAGGAATATACAGAACACCAAATATACAGGACCAGAAAAAATATTCTCATGACACATATTAATTAAAGCAGTAAATGCAGAAAACATGAAAGAATATAGAAAGCGAGAGCAGGCCTCAGACAGTGATCTCCATGTGAGCAGAAATGGATCCAGACCAGGGCTATTTGTTAAAGGAGGACTGGGCCAGTGACCTAGGCAAGAGCAGGCCTGAAATGTTGAACTCCATGGGAGTGAGACTGAACCAGTTACCTAGGCTGGAGTGTGCCTGAGAAAGCGAGCTCCATGGGAGAAGGAGCAGATCCAGACCAGGAACATTTGTGGACATAGGACTGAGCCAGCAACCTGGGCCAGAGCAGACCTAAGACAGCAAACTCCACAGAAGCAGGTACAGAGGAGCAACTACTGAGCTCTGGGGCCAGAGACAGAGACCACTGCAGGTCCAGATGTGAATCTGGGACATTCAAGGGAGCAGACCTAAGCCAGGACCCCTGTGGGTCTGCACATGAATCTAGAACCTGATAGGAACTAGGCCTGAGCCAGGACCATTACTGCTCTAGGCATGAGTCTGGGACTTCTGAGGGAGTAGGCAGAAACCAGAGATCTCTGCAAGTTTAGGCATGAGTCTTGGACTTCTGAGGGAGTAGTCCTGAGCCTGGACCACTGTGGGTCTGTGTGTGGGTCTGAGATGTCAAAGGGAATAGGTAGGAACCAGAAACTGCTGTGGGTCCTGGGCATGAGTCTTGGGCCTCTGAGGGAGTGGGACTGAGTGAGGTCCTTTGTGAGTCTGGGTGCACATGAGCTTGTGGAGTAGATCAGAGCCAAAGTCCTTTACAGGACCAACCCCAAGCCAGGGACCTCTGCATGAGTGGATCCAGACCAGGGATATTTACAAAAGAAGGCTTGTGCTGACAACCTAGGCTAGAGAAAGTCTAAGACAGGAAGCTCCCATGAGAGCAGAGCAAAGCCCAGGAATGCTGAGCAACCTCCAGGAAAACAGAATGACCAATAGGGTAACTAGAACCAGGGCACTGACTGTATCATGAGGAACAACCATCTGAGCTCTGGATTTACTGACATCTAAAAGATTAATCAGCAGAATCACAGACAGCTGTAACCATACCAATTAGAGGAAAAGATGAGTAGAAAAAGTAAGAACACACACAACAACAAAAAGAGAAGCACAACACCAGTAAAACCTAAAGACCCTACAATAGCAATACTTGAACAACCAAATATAGATAAAGCAGAAAAAAAAATGACCAAAAAGTAACTTCAGGAGAATATTTGAAACTTTTAAAGAAGAAATGAGAAATTCTCTCAAAGAAATGGAAGGAAAGACAAACAAAAAATTGAAAGACATCAGCAAATCCCTTAAAGAAAACCAAGAAAAAGCAATCAAACATGTGAAAGGAACTATTCAATACTTGAAAACTAAAATAAAGACCATAAAGAAAACACAAGCTGAGAGAATTATAGAAACAAAAATCATGGAACCACAAACACAAGCATAAACAGCAGAATACAAGAGATGGAAGAGAATCTCAAGTGCTGAAAATACAATAGAGAAAACAGACTCATCAGTCAAAAAAACATTAAATCTAACAAAAGCTTAACATAAAATATCCAGGCAATATGGGACACCATGGAAAGGCCAAACCTAAGAATAATAGTTATTGAAGAAGGAGAAGTTCAACACAAAAGCACAGAAAATATATTTGACAAAATCAAAGAAAAAAAAACTTTCCCAACCTAAAGAAAGATATGCCTATGAAGATACAAGAAGCTACAGAATACCAAACAGACTTGATCAAAAAAAGGCCCAATACCACATAATAATCAAAACACCAAACATACAGAATAAAGAAAGAATATTAAGAGCTGCAAAGGAAAAAGGACAAGTAACATATAAAGGCAGACCTATCATAATTAACCTAACTTTTCATTAGAGACAATGAAAGCCAGAAGGTCTTTTTCAAGCATTATGCAGACATTAAGAGACTATGGATGCCAGCCTAGACTACTATACCCAGCAAAACTTTCAAACACCATAGAAAGACAAAACAAGACATTCCTTGACAAAACCAGAGTTAACCAATACCTAGCTACAAACTCAGCCCTACACAAAATATTAGAAAGAAAACTCCAGTCCAATGAAGTTGGCTGGCTACATCAACAAAAACACAGACAACTGATGGTCTCATAGCAGCAAATCCCAAAGAAGGGAAAAAATGCACAAATTAACATCACAAACAATGAAAACTAAATTAACAGAAGATATCAATCATTGGTCATTAATATCCATTAATATAAATGAAATCAACTCACCTTTAAAAATACTAACAGAGTGGATACTAAAACAGAATCCATCCTTCATCTGCATACAAGAAACACACCTCAACCTCAAAGACAGACATCGCCTCAGAGTAATGGGTTGGGAAAAAATATTCCAATCAAATGGGCCTAAGAAACAGGCTGGTGTAGCTATCCTAACATGTAACAAAATATACTTCAAACTAAAATCAATAAAAAGAGACAAAGAAGGACATTTCATGCTCACAGGAAAAATCCATCAAGAGGAAATCTCAATACTCAACATATAGACCCAAGTACAAAGGTACCCTCATATGTAAAAGAACCACTTATAAAGCTTAAATATACATTAAACCCCACATACTAATCGTGGGAGACTTCAACATTCCACTCTCACCACTGGACAGGTCATTCAGCCAAAAACTTAACAGAGAAATAAGGTGAATAGCAGATGCTATGACTCAAGTGGGCTTAACAGACATCTATAGAATATTCCATCCAAACATAAAAATATATACCTTCTCCAACCTCATGGAGCCTTCTCAAAAATGACCACATACTTGGTTAAAATAAAAAAAAAACCAAACCTCAACAAATACAAAAAATATTGGAATAACCCCATGTATCTTATCAGATCACCATGGTTTAAAACTAGAATTCAACATCAATGCTAACTACAGAAAACCCACAAGCACTTGGATATTAAACAGTGCTTACCTGAATCATCAATGGGTCAAGAAAGAAATAGAAGGAGAAATTAAAAACTTCCAAAATTCAATGAAAATGACCTCACAACCTACCCAAATTTATGGGACACAATGAAAGCTGTGTTAAGAGGAAAGTTCATAGCACTAAATGCCTACATAAAGAAGGTGGAAAAATCCCACACTAGTGAATTAACAGATCACTTGAAAACTTTAGAACAAAAAGAAGCAATCTCACCCATAAAAAATAGATGACAGGAAATAATCAAATTAAGAGCTGAAATCAATAAAATAGAAATGAAAAAAACAACACAAAGAATAAATGTGACAAAGAGTAGGTACCTGTAGGAATGACCAAGATCAAAACACCGATGACAACTTATGCTAGAGAGGTTGTGGAGTAAATCACATTTTTATCTTTATTTTGTAGTTCACTTCCCTGTGTAACATTTGCATGGCCCCCCACAGGACGCATGTTGTTAGAGGCCACATTTTTGTTTCCTGGCCGCATAGATTTCTGAAAATAATCACACAGAAACTATATTATTTAAATCATTGCTTGGCCACTCACTTAAGAATATTGCTAATTAGGACTTATATCTTTGATTAGCACATTTCTATTATTTTATATTTTACCATGAGGTTCATAGACTAACACTGAGGTTCTTGCTGGTGGCTCACATCTTTTTTTTTCTCTCTTGGTCCTATGGCTTCTTTCTGTTTCTACCTTCTTTCTCCCAGCATTCAGTTTAGTCTTCCCCATCTAGCTCTATTCTGCCCTATCACAAGCCAAAACAGTTTCTTTATTCATTAACCAATAAAAGCAACACACACACATAAGTGTTTTCTACATCATCTCCCCTTTTCTGTCTAAATATAAAGGAAGGTTTTAACTTTGAAATAGTGAAATTACATGTAACAAAAGTTATTAAGCAAGAAATATAGTTACAATATTTGTATCTACTTTATCTTTTATCATAATTAAGGAAAACTATAACTGCCTGTTCTTCAACTCCATCAAAGACACAAGAAGGATATAATATAATACCTAAACTAACAGGTAGTAAATTGTAAGCAACTTTGAAAACTCCAGAGTTGAGAGAGAGACATCTTGCTGCCTGGACAGTCACCCAAAGTATTTCTGTAATATTCTTCTAGGCATCCATCTTCAGCCTATAGGCCCATAGTATCCAGCAGACTTTTCCATGAAGCAGGAATTTCAAAGACTGTTCCACCTATTTTGTCAGTTTGTCAGCGACTTGCTTCTGCATCCTGCAGAATGTCTGAATGACTTTTTCATGAAGCAGAAACCCCTAAGGAATGTCTCATCTTCAGGCAAGTTCAGCAGTCATTTTTCTGTGGGTCTTGCATGTTCCATTTATACAGCATATCGTCTAGCAGTTCAGACAAAAGCAGATTCTTGCCCAAATGGCTAGCAAACTCCATAAGGAGCCTCTTCAAGTCCCATCATCCTCCTGAAAAGGATTGGTGCTGCCAGGAACAGATATGTCTCATTGTCATGAAAAGTCTAAGTTTTTAAACATTTTAAATGCCATAATCTGAAGGTCTCTGAAAAAAATATTTGAAGAATATCATTGTAACTGAAATATATATCTATATATCTAGAAAACCTAACTAACATGACTACAAGCTTGACTATCATTGATGACTATCTATTAAGCTTTATTTTTTAATTATACATTACATATATAAATGAGTTGTACAAACACAGTACCTTAGTCACGAACAGAAATACACATATAAAATGACCTTAAATTAGTATCAATAAACCAAGATCCATACCAATTCAAATAGCTATAGCATATCCCACTTTAAATGTAAAGAAACATTCATAAACAATATTTGAGAGTTTGGGTGTAGTTCTCTCTGAATTGCTTCCTGCTTTTTGTTGGATGAGGTAATTTTTGAGGGATATTAATGGCAACCTTTTGGGGTGTCTTGGTCCATCAAACTACATTAGTCTGAAAGGAATTAATAGGTTGTCATCTCCTGTGGAAACTAAAGAAGAACTACTTTTCCAAAGCAACAAATTCTTAAACCTAAATTCTGAAGTCAAGATACCTTTAAAATATAAATGTTGGTTTAGCTTAGCAGCCCATACAATGAAATGTCTCTCTGTACTTAGCTCCTTCACAGTCAAACAATTCAAAGAAAACACAATAATATACATAATCCAGATACTCTGTGTATATTCCATCTTTACATGGCTTATTTTTCTTACTATATTACTTTTTCTACAAATTTAATATTTATTTTATTTTTTACCCCTTTAACCTATGACTGTCTGTACTTTTTTATATTATAATTGTTAATACTCTTTTTTCCTCTCTCTCAAGCCTACATACATTTTTCAAACATACTCTGACCCGTTTGGAAGTCATTTTTATCTAAATTTGTGTTTATTTTTATCTGTACTTTCTGACCAGAAGTGCCCCCTTTTTTATTGTTAAGTAGTTGTGGCTAGGGTCAACACAGCCCTGCCTGCTTCCTCCATACAAACCAACATGGCTGATGTCTGTTCACTGCCTCTGAGATCCTTTCTTTCTACCCCAGATCCAGGGTCAGGTCACAGTAAGTCTGTGTTGCTATTAAGCAAGTTGTAGCACTCTGTTACCAAACCCCATTTGTATGCTCTGTAGCTGGACCTTCTGAAAGAGTCAGAGTTCATGCTAGCAGCATAGCCTAGGGAGCAACTGTTTCAAAACTGCAGGTTTTTATTTATTTATTTTTGCTATTGCTAAAGACCTCTCTTAAAGGAATCATGTCTCTACTTGCTTCTAGAAAACAGAGCAAGAAGCTGTGTTAAACTCTTGTGTGTGTGTGTCTAGAATTCCTTTTCAAGCTCTCTCAAGTTTTTATGTAGATTTAGTGACCCATATTGGGCACCAATCTGTAGTAGGAGGCTGCCTGTTCATTTCAGACTCCCAAAATAATCATACAGAAACTGTATTCAATTAATCACTGCTTGGCCAATCACTTAACCATATTGCTAGCTAGCTCTTTTTTATTTACTTATTTATCTATTTTTAATTAAAAATTTCCACCACCTCCCCTCTTCCCATTTTCCTCCCCCTTCCCCCTCCCGCTCCTCCTCCTTCCCCAGATCAAAGAGCAGTCAGGGTTCCCTGACCTGTGGGAAGTCCAAGGTCCTCCCCCTCCATCCAGGTCTAGGAAGGTGAGCATCCAAACAGACTAGGCTCCCACAAAGCCAGTACATGCAGTAGGATCAAAACCCAGTGCCATTGTCCTTGGCTTCTCAGTCAGCCCTCCATGTCAGCCACATTCAGAGAGACCTGTTTGATCACGTGCTCCATCAGTCCCAGTCCAGCTGGTTTTGATGAGTTCCCATTAGATCAGCCCCACCATCTCAGTGGGTGGGCACACCCCTCGCATTCCTGACTTCTTTGCTCATGTTCTCCCTCCTTCTGCTCCTCATCAGGACCTTGGGAGCTCAGTCCGGTGCTCCAATGTGGGTCTCTGTCTATAGCTTCATCCATCGTCAGATGAAGGTTCTATGGGGATATGCAAGATATTCATCATTATGGCTATAGGATAGGGCCATTTCAGGCTCTCTCGCCTCAGCTGCCCAAGGATCTAGCTGGGGACATCTCCATGGAAACCCGGGAACCCCTCTAGAGTCAAGTCTCTTGCCAACCCTAAAACTGCTTCCTTAATTAAGATATATATATTTCCCTGCTCCCATATCTACCCTTCCTTTATCCCAACGTCCCATTCCCACAAGTTCTCCCCATCTTCCCCTTCTCACTTTTTTCTCCCAAACTCCTTTTATTCCCACCCCAGCCCCAACCCCAAGTTTCCAATTTTTGCCTGGCAATCTTGTCTCCTTCCAATATCCAGGAGGATAATTATATGTTTTT
Source organism: Arvicola amphibius (assembly GCF_903992535.2). Taxonomy (NCBI): domain Eukaryota; kingdom Metazoa; phylum Chordata; class Mammalia; order Rodentia; family Cricetidae; genus Arvicola; species Arvicola amphibius. The sequence continues at coordinate 109,092,619 of NC_052052.2, read as the reverse complement.
TTTGGGGGGGGGGTTCACCTTCTTATTTAGCTTCTCTGGAATCATGAGTTATAAGCTCAATGTTCTTTCTTTATGGCTAGAATCCACTTATGAGTGAGTACATACCATATTCATCTTTTGGGGTCTGTGTTACCTCACTCAGGATAATGTTTTCCATTTCCATCCATTTGGATGAAAATTCAAGATGTCATTGTTTTTTACCGCTGAGTAATACTCTAATGCATACATATTCCACACTTTCTTTATCCATTCTTCCATTGAGGGGCATCTAAGTTGTTTCCAGGTTATGGCTATTATAATTGATGCTGCTATGAACATAGTAGAACAAATGCTTTTGTAGTATGATAGAGTATCTCTTGGGTATATTCACAAGAGTGGTATTGCTGGATCCTGGGGTAGGTTGATCTCGAATTTCCTGAGAAACCGCCACACTGCTTTCCAAAGTGGTTGCACAAGTGTGCATTCCCACCAGCAATGGATGAGTGTACCCCTTACCCCACAACCTCTCCAGCAAAGGTTATTATTGGTGTTTTGGATTTTAGCCAATCTGACAGGTGTAAGATGGTATCTCAAAGTTGTTTTGATTTGCATTTCCCTGGTTGCTAAGGAGGTTGAGCATGACCTTAAGGGTCTTTTGGCCATTTAAACTTCTTCTGTTGAGAATTCTCTGTTCAGTTCAGTGCCTCATTTTTTAATTGGGTTAATTAGCATTTTAAGGTCTATTTTCTTGAGTTGTTTATATATTTTGGAAATCAGACCTTTATCTGTTGTGGGGTTGGTGAAGATCTTCTCCCAGTCAGTAGATTGCCTTTTTGTCTTAATGACAGTGTCATTTGCTTTGCAAAAGCTTCTCAGTTTTAGGAGGTCCCATTTGTTCAATGTTGCCCTTAATGTCTGTGCTACTGGGGTTATATGTAGGAAGTGGTCTCCTGTGCCCATGTGTTGTAGAGTCCTTCACACTTTGTCTTCTATCAGGTTTAGTGTGTTCAGATCGATATTGAGGTCTTGAATCCATTTGGACTGGAGTTTTGTGCATGGTGATAGATATGGATCTATTTTCATTCTTTTACAGGTTGACATCCAGTTATGCCAGCACCATTTGTTGAAGATGCTTTCTTTCTTCCATTGTATACTTTTAGCTCCTTTGTCGAAAATCATTTGTTCATAGGTTTGTGGGTTAAAATCTGGCTCTTCTATCCAATTCCATTGGCCAACATCTCTGTTTTTGTGCCAATACCAAGCTGTTTCCATTACTGTAGTTTGGTAATAGAGTTTCAAATCAGGGATAGTAATTCCTCCAGAAGTACCTTTATTGCATAGGATTGTTTTGGCTATCCTGGATTTTTTGTTTTTCCATATAAAGTTGATTATTGTTCTCTCAAGGTCTGTTAAGAATTTTATTGGGATTTTGATGGGGATTGCATTGAATCTACAGATTGCTATTGGTAGAATTGCCATTTTTACTATGTTGATCCTCCCAATCCAAGAGCAAGGGAGATCCTTCCATTTTCTGGTATCCTCTTCAATTTCTTTCTTCAAAGACTTAAAGTTCTTGTCAAATAGATCTTTCACTTCCTTGGTTAGAGTTACCCCAAGATATTTTATGCTATTTGTGGCTATCGTGAAAGGTGATGTTTCTCTGATTTCCCTCTCTGTGTCCTTATCCTTTGTGTATAGGAGGGCAACTGATTTTTTGGAGTTGATCTTGTATCCTGCCATGTTACTGAAGGAGTTTATCAGCTGTAGGAGTTCTTTGGTGGAGTTTTTGGGTTCGTTTATATACATTATCATATCATCTGCAAATAATGAAAGTTTGACTCCTTCCTTTCCAATTTGAATCCACTTGGTCTCCTTATGCTGTCTTATTGTTATTGCTAGAACTTTAAGCACTATATTGAAGAAATATGGAGACAGTGGACAGCCTTGTCTTGTTCCTGATTTTAGTGGAATGGCTTTGAGTTTCTCTCCATTTAATTTAATGTTAGCTGTCGGCTTGCTGCAAATAGCTTTTATTATATTTAGGAATGAACCTTGTATCCTTAACCTCTCCAAAATCTTTATCATAAAGGGGTGTTGAATTTTGTCAAATGCTTTTTCAGCATCTAATGAAATGATCATAATGGTTTTTTCTTTCAGTTTATTATGTGATGGATTACATTGATAGATTTGAGCTGCTATTCTTCTCCTTCTTCTACACCTATTATTCTTAGGTTGCCTTTTTATTGTGTCCCAGATTTCCTGGATGTTTTGTGATGAGAATTTGTTGGATTTGCTGTTTTATTTGATCAGTGTGTTTATTTTCTCTATGGTGTCTTCAGCATCTGAGATTCTTTCTTCTATCTCTTGTATTTTGTTGTTTATGCTTGTCTCTGTCATCTCTGTTCATTTACCTAGATTTTTCCATATCCAGCCAGTGCTTGATTTGTGTTTTCTTCATTGCCTCCATTTCAGTTTTCAAGTCTTGAACTGTTTCCATTATCTGGTTTCTTAGGGTATTTTATATGGATTTACTCATTTCTTCAAACTTTTTGTTATTCCTCTCATCCATTTATTTAAGGGAGTTTTTTACATCCTGTTTAAGGGAGTCTATCATTTTCATAATGTCAATTTTTTTCTACTTCTTCTGGATTAGGGTGTTCAAGTCTTCCTGTTGTATGTTCACTGGGTTCTGGTGTTACCATGTTGTTTTTCAGGTTGTTGGAGGAATTCTTGCTTTGGCACCTGCCCATATCTTTTTTCAAATGCTCTCTGAAGGCTCTTCTGGTACAGGATCAGAGCCCTTTGCGGGCCAGTGACCCCTCTGATGGATTTTCTGGTACAGGATCAGGGCGCTCTCAGACTTTTTTTTTTTTTTTTTTTTTTTTTTTTTTTTTTTTTTTTTTTTGGTTTTTCGAGACAGAGTTTCTCTGTGGCTTTGGAGCCTGTCCTGGAACTAGCTCTTGTAGACCAGGCTGGCCTCGAACTCACAGAGATCTGTCTGCCTCTGCCTCCCGAGTGCTGGGATTAAAGGCGTGCGCCACCACCGCCCGGCTGCTCTCAGACTTTTTTACTTATGATGTTGCTAGGCTATGAGTTGCTGTATGTCACTTTTATTATGCTGAAGTATGTTCCCTCTGTGTTTACTTTATTGCTACTTTTATCATGAAGAGATGTTGGTTTTTATCTAAAGATTTCTTCTTTAGCCGGGCGGTGGTGGTGCACGCCTTTAATCCCAGCACTCGGGAGGCAGAGGCAGGCGGATCTCTGTGAGTTCGAGACCAGCCTGGTCTACAAGAGCTAGTTCCAGGACAGGCTCCAAAGCCACAGAGAAACCCTGTCTCGAAAAACCAAAAAAAAAAAAAAAAAAAAAAAGATTTCTTCTTTATTGATTGAGATATAATTTCAGGTCTTAAGCATATTTATGTGCTATATTGAACTTACTTGCTTGTTTATGATGAACCAATCAAACATTTCTAGAAATAAACCAGTTCCTTCACAGTGTATCATCTATGTAATGTGCATTAGGGCTTTGTTAGCAAAAATTTTTGAGGGCCTTGACATGGATGTTTATCAGTTTATAGTTCTCTTTCTTTCTTGTAGCTTCATCTAGTTTTGCCATCAACATAACACTAGAATCATAAAATGAGTATTTTCATCTTCATTCCATTTCCATTTTATGAAATAGTTTAAATTATATAGATGTCATTGCTTCATTAGATGTTTAGTAGCTCTGCCCTTTGATCTGTGGTGAGGAGTATCTCTTAGGTATCTTTGGTGACTGGTGACTTTTTGTTTACATGACCTATTTAGAGAAGACTGTGGTGCATAGAAATCATCAACATTATTGTTGATATCTAGTTATGCTGGCAACATTTGTTGAAGATGCTTTCCTTTTTCCATTTTGCCATTTTTGTTTCTTTGTTAAACATAAGGCATTGTAGGTGTATGGATTAATGTCAGGGTCTTCAAGTCAATTCCATTGATCCAGATGTCTGCTTATATGCCAGTACCAAGCTGTTTTTACTACTATAGCTCTATAGTAGAGTTTGAAGTCGGGGATGGTGATACCTGCAAAATTTTCTTCATTGTACAGTATTTTTTTAGCTTTCTGTTTTTTTGTTTTGGTTGTTGATGTTTTTCCATATGAAGTTGAGTATTGCTATTTCAAGGTTGTGAAGAATTGTGTTGAAACTCTGATGGGGATTATATTGAATCTATACATTCCTTTTGGTAAGATTGCCATTTTTGTTATGTTTATTCTACCTATTCAAAAGCATGGGAATTTTTTTTTTCATTTTCTGAAATCTTCTTCAATTTCTTTCTTTAGAGACTTAAAGTTCTTGTCATACAGGTCATTCACTTCTTTGGTTAAAACTATCCTAAGATATTTTGTATTTGTGGCTATTGTAAAGGGTGATGTTTCTCTAATTTCTTTCTCAGCCCTTTTATCATTTGCATATAGGAGGGCTACTGATATTTTTTAGTTGTTCTTGTATTCTGCCACTTTACTAAAGGTGTTTATCAGCTGTAGGAGTTCCTGGGTAGTATTGTTGTGGTTACTTATACATAGTATCATGTCATCTGTAAATAGTGTTAGTTTGGCTTCTTCCTTTCCAGTTTGTATCTCCTTAATCACCTTTTGTTGTCTTGATGGTCCAGATAGAATTTTAAGTACTATATAGAATAGATACAGAAAGAGTGTATAGCCTTGTCCTGCTCCTAATTTTAGTGGAGTCACTTTGAGTTTCTCTCCATTTAATTTGATGTTGGTTGTTGGCTTGCTGTATGTCTATATTATGTTTAGGCATGTTCCTTGTATCCATGATGTCTCCAGACATTTATTATGAAGGGGTGTTAGAATTTGTCAAAGGTCTTTTCAGTGTCTAATGAGATTATCATGTTTTTTTTTCCTTTCAGTGTATTTAAATGGTGGATTACATTGACAGTTTGACATATGTTGAACCAATTATACATCTCTAGAATGAAACCTACTTGTTTATGTTGTAAAGCATTTGGATATGTTCTTGGAATCTGTTGGCAAGTGTTTTATTGAGTATTTATCATCAGTGTGCCGACATCCTTTTATGTGGCTACAATTGCCCTGATATCCAAATCATACAAAGATAAAACAAAGAAAGACAACAAATCTCCCTCATGAATGTCACCATTACTGAATCAGGGCATATCTAATCTATCATCTCTCAATGTTTCTTTTGTACAAATGAGTGTCACAAATTTTGCCACATTATAATTTATATTTGTGGATGGGACATGGGTATATGCCACGGCACAATGTAGAGGTCAGAGGACAATTTTCAGGATTTAACTTTTTCCTTGTACCATGTGGATTCAAGGGAAGATTATGATGCTGGAAAATAGTATAAAGAGCCATCTCATCTTCTCATGTTTAGTCATCTTAATGATTTGTTCTCTCTACTATTATGAAATAACATGTTACTTCATGTTATTCTAACTTTCTTGTGTTTGAGATACACTTTATCAGTCATCTGAATAGTAATGCTAGGCTGTTTTTTTTTAACTTATCTTTACTGGCAGGCTTTTGATGCGTGGGTAGGAGAACCAATTTCCAAAGGTACAAAGAGCTATCAAAATACCAAGTGTTTTAATCATGGTTTAATAGGACATTTGAGAATGTATTATTTAAAAAGGTGTTCCTTAAAATACTGTTTCCTCTGAGAATAACTAAAATAAAAGGTTTTAATCTTCTGGATTATATAGAAGATGTGGCAAAGGGTGACATTTGACCAATAAATGTAGCAAGAGACAAGCAAGGCAACCCATTACTATTAGGAAACTCCTTGGGAGGCTTCTTGCAGGATCCCAGGTCAAACATGGAATCCTCACTGTGCAGGACTCATCTCCCTAAGAAAATTAAAAATACAGGTCCTGTTGTAAAAATCCATACTGCTCTGTATGAAAGAATAATCATGAAAGATGAAACAAAATTTCCAATAGAAAACAAAAAAAATGTTTTGACAGACTTCTATTAATGATTAAAGACTAAATCTGAGAGTCCAAATATATAACATTGTAATTGAAGGATTACTGGACATAGGTGTGTATGTGATTATTATAACTCTAGAATATTGGCATCTGAATTGACCTCTTCAGAAGGTAGATGTTCAATTTCTAGGAATTGAAGCTATATCTCAAGTAAAACAAATCATGAGATGTGTTGAATGTGTAAGGCCTGAAGAACAAAGAGGAAGGCTGAGGTCACATGTGGCTATTATAGCAGTGAATCTATGGGTTCATGATCTGTTGCAACAACGGAATACCCAGATTCATATACCTGTAGTCTTAGAAACAGAACATAAATCAAATCATGTTTCTGGGAAGGATATTATAAGGTACTACAAAAAACAGTCACCAACCATTCAAGCTATACAAGAACACAGAACAACTAGTGAACTCTCAGAGGTACCAATGGCCCTACCTTTAAAGTGGTTAACTATGAAACCTATATGGGTTAAACAATGACCTTTAACAATAGAGAAACTGCATGTCTTAAAATATCTGGTACAGGAGCCTGAGGCCAGAAAAATCATGGAGGATTTCCTGCAGGAAGTCATGGGCAGCAGTTACTCAGTTGCAAAGTAGGCTAGTAGATAAACTGAGTCACATGGGTGCAGGCTGTTGGGAAATTGCCAAGTCACCACTGTGGGCCAGCCAAGCTGTGGCTTGCAAGAGAGGGCTAGTTCAATTGCATGGGGTGAGTGGAGGTCACCACAGTTCTGGGCAGGGCTAGGCAATGACATGGACTCAGGACACATGGGTGCCAAGTTGTATTAGTATCAAAGAGTTTCACAATAACCCACAATGGAGGATAACAAAGGTTTATTTTGTGGGGATAAACTCACAGTAAGGGTACCAATCCATAGTCCTATGAGTATACTTGGAACTAAAATGAAATCCAGCAGAAAGAAGTCACACATGCTTTCCATCTGAACTTATAGTACACGAGTCCATGACCAAAGTAGGCCCGTATCTTAAAGATTATTGTCTGAAGGAATTCCCACAATAATAAGCTATTAACTACTACCTTGCATTTCCTTATTATCCTAAACATTTGTTAATAATAGTTTTCAAGGACTAGAAATTTACATTAATTGTTTAATGAGTTGTATAAGTACAATACCTTGAATAAGAGTAGAAACGTATATTAATCTCAAATTTGTATCAATGTAAAAAAATGTTATACAATATGCAAAAGTCCAATCCAATGTGAAACACTTAAAATTAGTAGTTGCTTTTTAGAAGCAGATTCAATGATTTATCTTTTTATTTTATCATATCTGCAGTCTTCTATTTTTCTGATCAGAGTAGGTTCAATAATCTACCCTTTTATCCTATCATGTCTGTAGCTCATAGTTTTCTTTTAAAACAAGAACTCTAGGTCTAATCTACTTTGCTTGACTTTAGTTCTGGCAATAAGCAATAGAAACTGTAACCAACCCTACTAAACAATGCCAAATATCCATAACCCATTAAATGACTAAAATCTACCCACCCCAATTCTTGGGAGAACACTTCATATTCTTAATTTAAATTTAGATAAATATTCTTAAATTTATTTTCTGCTGTCTGGGGTGGCAGTATATTTAGGGGATCCTGAAAACAAAAATTTGCGTTAATTGTCAAGTCTTGGACAATGTAGCTTTATCATTTGTTGTGCAGTCTCTGTGTAATAGGAAAGTGTAGGGCTTGTCTCAAGTCTTGGCTAGAGTAGTCTGTTAGGCTGGACCATCTCAGGTATCCAACTTTAAATTGTTCTGAGAAGTTTGTAGTTCAAAAGCCGATCTTCAGGTAGTGTTTTCAGTTTAGTGGTGTTATCATTGTGGTTCGCCATCCTCCTTTTGGAGACTTCAAAGGTCATTGTTAAACATGCTCATGATTCACTGTAGAAAACTGATAGAGATTCAAACCCCAAATCATATACTGGGAGGTAAATGATATTTTTATCTAGAATTATCTAGTACTCTATATAACCTTTAATATCATTGCATTATTATTACAAAATGTTTAGTATATATGTATGTATATATAAATTATGAAATTTATTCCTTAAGAAAATCTGTTAAAGAGCCAATATAAAAGATTATGAAATTAGTGGCAATAAAATAGTCCTTAAACATTTGTTTTTCTTCTGTCCCATATCAGGTAGCTCTTCTGATATGAAAAAGATATTTTGGATTTTACTTTAATAAGCATGCTCTTTCCTTAGAGGAGAGAGCCACACTCTAATGCAGAGACCATCTTTAATCTTGGATTGGACTAGGACTACAAAAAGATCATTTGTGTTATATATTTGTGGAGAATAACAGAAAGAAACATTTGGGAAGATTTTTAAATTTTTATTTTTAAAATTGGCAATATGATATAATATTATATCACTTTACACTTTTTCTTGGTTTTTTTTTTTTTTTGAAGATTTGTCCTTTTACTTCAGATGCATCTTTTGTCCAGAATTCCTAAGCTTCTTTAGAAGGATTTCTTCATTCTCCTGATAATACATGATAATACAAAAGCAAGACCCTTCCCCAACCCTAATTTTGAGGAGATATTTTTTGGCAAGTTATATCTGGTCAAATGAAAGAATTTCTTAGTTTTTAAGGCTAGTTTAGATTAAGTGGCTATGCTGTTAGATGAACTATAATTTTTTTCTAATTAAGAGGTGTATCTTGTTTAAATCAAACAGTTATCAATTTTAATAGTATCCATAGCTTTTCTTCTCCTTTGGAAACTAAAGCAAAACTGTTTTCTGTTGTGGGAAGGCCGCTTGTTTGTTTCTGGCTGCTCAGCCCCAAAATAACCACACAGAAATGTGATTAATGAAATCATTGCTAGACCCATTAGCTTTACCTTCTTATTGGCTAACTCTTACATCTTAATTTAACCAATTTCTATTAATCTGTGTATCTTCACAAAGCTGTGGCTTACTTAGGTAAAGTTCTGGCCTCTCTCTCTGGCAGGGCTACATGACTTATCTTGACTGCCTCCTTTATCCCAGAATAAAGTTTAGTTTCCCCAACCTAGCTCTATTCTGCCCTGTCAACAGGCCAAGACAGTTTCTTTATTCGCCAATGGTATTCATTGCATATAGAGGGAAATTCTGCATCAACTTCCCCAGTATAACAAGCACAAATGCTTTCCATTCTGAGGTCAGTACATCTTTAAAGTATGTCAATTCATTTAATTCTGTAATTTCTTAGTGCTAGCCATTGTCTCTCTGCAGCTGTTTCTCTTTTATCATCAACATTTAGAAAATAAAATTAATAAATCCTTATGTGATCTATTTCTGGGTGTATTTATCATCCCTATCTATTTAGCAAACCCTTCAAAGTTCAATTTGATCTTTTTATAACTGTCTGGCCTGCATGATTGTATGGTATACATGTAATATACATTATATTATAATAAGCAAAAAACACTGCTTCATTTTCTTAGATACATATGGGGGAGTATTGTCTGTCTTTATTTTTACAGGTATACCCATGATGGCCATAACTTCTAGGAAATGTGTGATTACCAAATCAGAATTTTCTGAAATCAAAGCAACTGACAATTGCAAGCCTGAATAGGTATCAATGGTTGTGTTGTACATATTTTTGTTTTCAAAATTCTACAAAAATGAACAGATCAATCTGCCAGATTTCATTCTTTGAATATACTTTGGGTTACTTCCTGCAGGTAGTGGTATTTGGTTGTATAAAGAACAAGTAGAACATTTCCTTATAATCTCCCTGATTTTTGCCATGTAATAGAAAAGTTCTTCTTTAATCTTTTCCATTCACATGAATTTTTTTGTGAATTCTAAGGCCTTCAGTGCATTTCCAATTAATAATTATTCAATTTATACATTACCTTGTGCTAGAGATCCTGGCAGATCCATGTAAGATCAGATGTGTGTTATGTATATGGGATGAAGCCTAGTCCTGATTATATACCTGAAAAATAATAAAGTAAATTCTGTATTATCTGATATAAATTCAGTAGTTTTAATATGCAAAGCAGCTCTGCATATTGTGAGTTGGTAACTACAATGAGTAATTCCTTAAAATCCCTTACTACTATGAGCATAGCATATAATTCTGAATTTTAGAACTAATCATATATGTTTTGATACACTTTACTTAAATTTTCTGGTTTGTAACCTGCCTTTCCTGATTTATTTTCATCAATATAGAATATAGGGACTCTAATTATTGGTGTTTCCCTAACAATGTAAGGAAGGATCCAGAAGTTCTCTTTATAAGTTGAATTCATTTGCTTTTGGGATAGTTGTTAATCCCTCCAAGAAAATTACTACAAGGTCTTTGTCAGGGTCCACTTCCTCCACATAATTTGTCAATTTAATCATCATTTAAAGGTACTATGATTTTTTCTGAGTATATTTCTGCTAATTGAAGTTAATTGCCACCATTCACTGGTCTGTATCAGTGACTAATATGGCTGCCTTGCCCTCTGATTTTTAGGAAAATTTATTTACTAAACACAAATAATATACTACTATATGCCCACCATCTCATCTGAAGTATATTGTTGGGCAGGTGCAAATATGTCTCATTGTCATAAAAAACTGTTGTAACCTGTTACAAACACTCTCAGGACTACACACAGGATAGCAAAAAGAATGCTTTAGAGCAATGAGGACTTTGCAAAAAATTGTTGTCTATTTAAAGAAAAAATACAAATGCAATCTGAGATTTAGGTTCTCTTCATCTCTTGTTCTTTTCTCAGTTACAGTTCTCTACTTCTAATTCTCTTGTTCTAATTCTCTCTAATATTTAGTTTCAATTTTCTCATTCTAATCCTATTCTTAATTTTGTGTTCCCATAGCTTTTATATACATTTAGCAGCAAACTTTTGGTATTAAATTTGTTACAAAGCTATTTTTCAGAATCGCAATGCACCCCTTGGGTAAATGATAAGGAACAGAACTATTTATCATGGCAATGCATAGGTGGGGTAAAATGCACTGGGTATTATTTTATTCTGTATGTAGCTTCAGAGCACAGGGAGGAAACCTTGCAATGCTTGTACTCAAGGCTGTGGGGCTAGACGATTCTCTGTGGTCCAGCTCAGTGAAACTTTTCCTATACATGCTAGAATACTACTCAGCGGTAAAAAACAATGACATCTTGAATTTTGCAGGCAAATGGACGGAAATAGAAAACACTATTCTGAGTGAGGTAACCCAGACCCAAAAAGATGAACATGGGATGTACTCACTCATAATCGGTTTCTAGCCATAATTAAAGGACATCGAGCCTATAAATTTGGGATCCTTGAGAAGATAATAAGAAGGTGAACTCCCAAAAAAAGATATAGTAATCCTCCTGGATATTGGAAGTAGACACGATAGCCAGGCAAAATTGGGAACTTGAGGGTTGGGCGAGACTGGGCCAAGGCAAGATGGGGAGAGAAAAGTGTGAAGGGGAGAATGGGGGGAGCTCGGAGGAATGGGGTGCTTGGGATATAGGAAGGGTGGATATGGGAGCAGGGAAGCATATATCTTAATTTAAGGAGCTACCTGAGGGTTGTCAAGAGACTTGACCCTAGAGGGGTTCCCAGGTTTCCAGGGAGACGCCCCCAGTTAGTTCCTTGGGCAGCTGAGGAGAGGGAGCCTGAAAAGGCCAGTTCCTATAGCCATACTGATGAATTTCTTGCATATCACCATAGAACCTCCACCTGATGATAGATGAAGAAAATGACAGAGCCCCACATTGGAGCACCGGACTGAGCTCCCAAGGTCCTGATGAGGAGCAGAAGGAGAAAGAACATGAGAAAGAAAGTCAGGACTGTGAGGGAACCTCCACCTGGCGACAGATGGGGAAGGTGACTGAGCCCCACATTGGAGCACTGGACTGAGCTCCCAAGGTCCTGATGAGGAGCAGAAGGAGCGAGAACATGAGGGAGAAAGTCAGGAACGTGAGGGGTGCGTTCACTCATGGAGACGGTGGGACAGAACTAATGGGAGATCACCAACTCCAGTTGGAATGGGACTGATGGATCATGCGACCAAACCCGTCTCTCTGAATGTGGCCAACAGTGGGGGCTGACTGAGAAGCAAAGGACAATGGCGCTGGGCTCTGATTCTTCTGCATGGACGGGCTCTGTGGGAGCCTTCTCAGCTTGGTCGATCACCTTCCTGGACCTGGGGGGAGTTGGGAGGACCTTGGACTTAGCATAGAGTGGGGAACCCTGATGGCTCCTTGGCCTTGAGAGGGAGGGAGGGGAGGTATGGGTGGAGGGAAGGGGAGGGAAGGGGGAGAATGAGGGGAGGGAAGGGGGAGGAGGAGCGGAAGGAGGGGGAAGGAGGAGGGAAGGAGATGGAAATTTTTAAATATAAAAAAAAAATAAACCATGAGAAAAAAAAAAGCCGTCTCTCTCTGGACTCACGTAATTGGTTGACTGTTATTCTTGTTATCCATATAAATTTTAGGACTTAAACATAAACTGTTAGTTAGAATAGCCTCAAGTTATAACGGTCATTAGTTAGCTACTCTCACAAGCTCTGAGTCACCATTGCCCCAGAATGTCTTGCATGCAGGACAGATTTGAGTCTAAGGGTTGTATGTTTGGCTTATTACCTTGGTCCCATGACTGAGAACTATGCCTGGTTACTGAAAATAGTCAGGTAAGTTTCCATAGACTTCATTCCTTGAAGTCTCACTAGCATCACTCGCATAGGTTCCAGGAAGTTTCTACTACACTAGGTATCCACATCACCCCTAGATACCCACCTAGTCAAGTTGGTGCTCACTGTACTCTCTGCTTCCATCCTCTTCTTGATCTCTTGTTTTCCCATCCCCACCTGCCCCCATTCCACATGCAAAATCTGATCTATTTCCCCTTCCAAGGAAACTAGATGTTCCTCCAAGGGCCCGTCTTGTTACTTAACATCTCTGAGTCATTGAATTGCAGTGTGATTATATTATACTTAACAGCCAATATCTACTTATAAGTGAGTACATATCATACTTGTATCTCTGTGTCTATCTTGACTGCCCCAGGTTAAATTTTCAAGTTCTATCCATTTGCTATAAATTTCATGATGTCATTTTTTTTCTAACAGTTAAATAATGCTTCATTGTATAAATTTTCTTGTATCCAGTATTCAGGTGATTAGCATTGATCTTGTTTCTAGGGTCTAGCTATAATAAGCAAAGCCACTATGAATACAGTTGAGTGAGTGTCCTTATGGTAGGAAGCATTGTCTTTTGGGTATATGTCTTTGGGGTATATATAGCTGGATCTTGAGTTATATGATTTCCCAGTTTTATGAAGTACTAGCATATTGATTTCCAAAGTATCTGTGCAAGTTTGCACTAAAATCAGAAATGGAAGAGTGTTAACTTAGCTCCACAACCTTATCAGCACAAGGTGTCATGGTGTTATTGATCTTAGCCATTCTTACAGGTGTAAGGTAGAATCTCAAAGTCATTTTGATGTGCATTTTCCCAGTAGCTAAGAGCTTTGCACATTCAATCAATCAACTAGTTTGTTTTGATGCCAATATCATGATTTTTTATAACTGTAGTTCAGTTGAATAGCTTGAAATCATGGATGGCGATACCTCTGGAAGTTCTTTGTTTGTTCAGAATTATTTTACCTATTCTAGGTTTTGTTTTTCCATATGAAACTGAGTATTGTCCTTTCAAGATCTGTAAAGAAGAGTGTTGGAATTTTGATGGGGATTTTGTTGAATCTGTAGATTGCCTTTGGTAGGATGAACATGTTTATTGTGATATCCTACTGATCTATGAGCATAGGGCATCTTTCTATCTTTTGGTGTTGTTTCACTTTTATTCAAAGACTTGAAGTTTTTGTCATGGAAATCTTTCACTCTCTTGTTTATATTGTTTGAGGCTATTGTAAAAGGTGTTGATTCCGTGATTTCTTTCTTAGTTCAGAGGATATTTATTTCTATGAAGGTTACTGATTATTTTAGTTCTTCCTGTTTCTAGCTAAATTGCCGAGGGCATTAGTCAACTGTAGGAATTTTGGGGGTTGTTTATGTATAACCTGAAAATTGTTTGGGATTGGTTATGTATCACCTGCAAATAATGATACTTTGATTTTTTTCTTCTAAATTTATATCCCCTTGTTTTTTAGTTGTCTTATTGCTCTAACTAAGATTTCAAGAACCATATTGAATAAATATAGAGAAAGTGAACACTTACTCCTGTTACATATATTAGTGAAACTGCTTTATGTTTCTCCCCATGTAAATTTTTGTTGGTTATATTCGTGTTGTTAATTACCTTTATTATGTTTATGGATGTATGTTGTGTACTAATCTCTACAAGTTTTTTATTGTTGGATTTTGTCAAATACCTTCTTTGCATCTTGTGAGGTGATTTTATATGTTTTTTCATTCAGTTTGTTTATGTTATAGATTACATTGACTGATTTTTCATATATTAAACTATCCTGCCTCTCTGGGATGGAGCCTACTTGATATATGCTCTTGGATTAAGTCTTTGAATATTTATAGAGTTTTTCTCCATCAATATTTATGAGGGAAGTTGATCTGGAAATCAGTCTTTGTGTTGATTCAGTCTTTGTGTGGTTTGAGTATCAGAGTGAATTAAAAAAAAGAATGTGGCCTCATAAAATGAATTGGTTAACATTTCTCTCATTTCTGTTTTATTTAATTATTTTAAGAGTATTGATAATTACTCTTCTTGAAAGTTTTTCAGAATTCTGCACTAAAACTATCCAGCCCCTTTGTTTCATTTTTTGTCTGTTTTGTCGAGAGACTTTCAATGACTACTGTTTTGTTAGGTCTATTTAAGCTGTTTATCTGATCTTGAATTAAATTTGGTAAATGCTATCTCTGTAGAAAACTCTCCATTTCTTTTAGATTTTTCAATTTTTTTCCAATACAGGTATTTAAAATATGATCTAGAGATTTCTGATTTCATTGCGGTCTGTTTTTCCCCTTTTCATTTCTGACTTTGATAATTTGGATATTCTTTTTATCTTTTAGCTTGTTTAGACAGTTTTGTCTATCTTGACTTTATTAAATTACCAACTCTTATTTTATTGATTTTTCTATACTGTGTTGCCCCTTTTTAAAAATCAATTTTAGCCCATAGTTTATTTTCTGACATCTCATCCTCCTAACACATTTTTACTTCATTTGTTCTTGGACTTTCATATGTACAGCTAATTGCTAGTATGAGATTTCTCCAACTATTTTATGTAGGCACTTAGTTCTATGAATTTCCCTGTTATCACCAATTTTATTGTGTCTCATAAGTGTGGGCATGGTCTGCATTTATTTTCATTGAATTGTAGAAGTAATTATTATTTTTTATTTCTGTCTTGACCCAGTATCATTCAGCTAAGTGTTGTAGGGTTTCTATTACCTTGGAGGTTTTTGTTAGTTCTGTTGTCATGATCAAATTTAATTGATGGTTGTCTGATATGAAGCAGGGGTCATTTCAATCTTTTTATATCTTTTGAGACTTGATTTATGACTGAGTATGTGGTAAATTTTGGAGAAATTTCCATGAGGTGCTGTGAGGGATGATTATTTTGTATTTGGGTAAAATGTTCTCTAGATACTTGTTAGCCATATTGTTTTTAATGTCTGTTAGCACAAGTATTTCTCTGTTTAGATTTTTTTGATGACCTGATTTTCGTGAGAGTGGGATATTTAAGTCTCTCACTATCAATGAATGATATTGATGCATGATTTAAGATTTAGTAATGTTTCTTTTTACAAACATGGTTGTCCTAGTGCTCCAGATGCTGATATTCTGTTTGTGCTCTAACCAATCAAGGTTGCCTGAAGACCATAGGATGAAGCCAGCTTAACCGCATGTATCTGAAGTTTTGTACATCAGACAGGAAGTGATATGGACGGCACAGAGAGAAAAATAATAGAAGGAGATAGGAGTGCAGCCTTTTCCCGTTGAGAGTTAGCAAGGTAAGAGTTCGCAGTGGCTTGCTCTTTCTCCCTTTGATCTTTCAGCATTTGCCCCAATATCTGGCACCAGGTTTTTATTATTAAGACCTATTAGAATTCATGCAATAGTTCAAAGCATAGCTGTCAAGAATTCAAATGGTATGTTGGTGGAATTTTTGTTTGATGAGTGTGAAGTGTCCTTCCTCATCCCTTTTGATTAATTTTGGTTTGAGATTTTCATTTTGATAATTAGAATAGTTGCCCCAGCTTGCTTAGGTCTGTGCTCTTTTAAAATATTTTTCTAACCATTTACTCTGAGATAATATCTATCTTTGATGATTTTATGTGTTTCTTGTATGCAGCTGAAGGTTGGATCCTGTTTACTCATCCATTCTGTAATTCTGTCTCTTTTTATTGGGAAATTGAATGCTTTGATATTGAGAGATATCAATTACCAATGCATGCTAATTCCTGCCATTTCATTGTTGGTAGTGGTGATGGTGTGTTTGTGTGTGTGTGTGTGTATGCATGTGTGCATGTGCATGTGCATGTGTGTGAGTGCGTTCTTGCTTTCCTTTTGTTTTGCTAGTGCAAAATTATTTATTTCTTGTATTTACTTGAGCAAAGTTAAACTCCTTGGATTAAAATTTTTCTTGTAGGACGTTCTGTAGTGCTGGATTTGTAGGTAGTGTTTAAATTTGACTTTATCATGGAATATCTTGGTTTTTTTTTTTTCCTTCTATGCTGATTGAAAGTTTTTCTGGATATATTAGTCTGGGCTGGCATTAAAGTCTGCAAGACATCTGTTCAGGCTGTTCTACCTTTTAGAGTCTCCATTAAGAAGTCATATGTAGTTATAAAAGGTCAGCCTTTATGTGTTACTTGGGCTTTTGCTATTGCAGCTTTTAAAAATCATTCCTTGTACTTCATGCTTTGTGTTTTGATTATTACATCAGCAGGAGACTTTTTTCTTCTTCTAATCTATTTAATGTTCTGTAAGCTTCTTGTAGCTTTATAGGCATGTCGTTCTTTAAAATAGGAAAATTTTCTTGTATAATTTTGTAGATAATATTTCCAGGGTTTTAAAGATGGAATTCTTCTTCTACTTCAGTTCCTATTATTATAATGCTTGGTATTTTCACAGTGTCTCTGATTTCCTGTGTTTTGTTTGTTTTTAGATTTTAGAAATTTTTTACTTTTAACATTTTTGACTGATGTATGTATATCTTCTATAACATCTTCAACACCTGAGATTCTCTCTTCCATCTCTTGTATTGTTAGTGTCCCTTGATTCTATAGTTTCTGTCTCCTTGCCTAGATTTTTTCATTTCCAGAATTCCCTCAGTGTTTTCTTATTTTATTCTTTTTCCATTTTCAGTGCTTAAACACTTAATTTATTTCCTTCAATCATTTGCTTGATTTTTGATTTGTTTTGTCTTTATTTTATTTTTCTTGGCTTTCTTTAAGAGATTTGTTGATTTCTTGCTACTTTTTTGGTTGGATTTTCCTCTAATTCTTTAAGGGACTTATTCATTTTCATTTGACCCTCCTCTATCATCTCCATAAAGTTGGTACTCAGGTTGTTTTCTTGCATGTCAGTTGTTTTGGAATATTCAGGGCTTGCTGTATTAGGATAGCTGGCCTCTGGCGGTGACATATTGATCTGGCTATTGTTGATATTGTTGTTATACTAGCACCTAGAAATCTGGGTTTGGGGTGGTTACAGGTCTAGGTCCTGAATTCTGAGTTTGTCTGTGCTCCATGAGTGTTTTGCCTCTGCTTTCAGATCTTTTTCTATCAGCTTAGTGGCTGAATCTGAATCTACTTATATGCTAAGTACTCTCTGGGAACCCATATCTCCACAGTCTGTGCCCTGCCACCCAGGCCACACTCCAGTGGGATTTCCAGTCCCCTCTCCCCTGCCCAGCCTTGGCTCTGGTACTGCTGTCAAAGGAAGTTTTCAACTAAGTCTCTGTCATTGTGTTTGCCCACAAACCTGGGATGAGAACTGAGAAAAAGACCTGCTAGCTCACAGAGGCAGAAGAGCAACGAGCTGACTTTCCTTTTTGACCAGAGACCCAGGAAGTGTGTGTTGCTCCAGCCATCCCAAACAGAAAAGACCATGAAATTCCAGGTTCCTCACTAACTTTTTTCAAGTAATTCTCTCTACCTGTCTTCCTGTAATCTCCATATTCTCTATGGTTAATTCCTGTCAACTAGCTGCTGCACCTGCCCACTGATCCAAGGCTGATTTTACTAACACAGTCCTGGGTTTCACAGTGTAATAAAATATCTTACAACAGTTTCCTCTTTCCTCTCTGATTTTCTTACTGGATTAGGCTACAATTGAGCAGGGAATCTGCACCCAAGTTGGGGGCTGGATTTCTAGTGACTATGGTGACTTCTGATCAAACAGGTGTTCTCTATACTTGGAACTTGACAAAGTGATGAGGAGGGGTGGGGAATTGGAGTGGGGGTACTGAGAAAGTAGGGGGGATCCCTGACATTCAGCCTACCTGACATTCTGGTCAAGCAAGAGGCATGTCTGGGTTTCTTGATGTCTATCTGTTTAACATGTTAAGTTCTGATTCTGACTTTTTTCAAATTATGTGTATAAGTGTGTTTTCATGTGTAGGGATATTTATGTATGAGAGTGGGTACACACAGTATCCAGAAAAGGGTATCTTGGATATTGGGCTTTGAAAAATTATTATTTTTATGTTCATCCAGACATAAAATTGTCAATTATTCTAAACAAAAGAAGTAAGTTTTCAAAATGTGTTTCTAAACACTTATTATAAAATTAATTAAATCTATAGGAGCTAGAGAGATGGTTCAGTGTTTAAGAGCACTGGCTGCTCTACGAAAGCAACCATATTCAGTTCTCACTACCTATATTGCAGCTCAAAATTTTCACTCTACTATGACCATTCTCATGAGATTAATCCTATTCTGTTTACTTTGGATTTTCTATACTCATAAGCCTTTATGTAGAACTGGGTTCATTGTTCAAATTTCTCAATTATGCCTCAGCTTTCTGATCACATGATACACATTTTCCATTTGTGAGATAGAGAAACATGCCTGCTAACTGTCACTCCTCAAAGAATAAAAAATATCTTCTCATTAAAAAACTGTTTGTAAAATGAGAGTTTTCATTTACCATTGAATGAACATAGACATTTAGGCAAATTAATTTTGAGACATCATGAATCATAGGAAAATAAGCCTTTAAAGTAGTAAAATGACCCTGAAAATTGTTGAAGAATATGACTTTTTGGGGTTTCCGAATGGGATAATATTTTACTTTAATTTTTTTTCTCTTATATGAAGCATAGTTCCAGAAGGTTCTGAATTTCTACAGAGTAGAAGTGACAAGTCCAGACATCAACCTGAGCAGTCTTCCACCAGTGAAACTTTCAAAAGACATCCAAACATGTTAGTATTCATCAGAAAATGGGAAATCAGGGTGACCCTCAAACCTGCAAAGCAAAGAAAATCAATAATACATTTGAATATTCTGTTTTGAGAAGTGATTTTTATGAAGCAGATTTTAGTATGGAAGTATATAATTTTCTTTTCCCAAGGCATACAATCTTCTTTTCTTACTTTAAATAACACTGCTTTCTACTTGAAAAGCAAACAATAAATGAATGATTCAGTTTATCCTATTTTCCCTAATACTGAACATATAGAAAATGAAGAATCAAATGCTCAAACATGCATCTATCAACAAAAGGAAATAGGGCCTGGGAAAGAAGAATCAGCCTTTGAAAACACTGGCCATTCTTTCAAAGGAATCAGGTTCTAGTCACAGCATCCAAAAGCTGGCTCACAAACATTTTTAACTCTAGTTTCAGAGAAACCTATGCCATCCTCTGGCTTACATGGCTCCAGGAATACTGGTGATACACAGATATTCATATAGGTAAAACCCATATGATTAAAAAGTTAAATAACAAACAAGAAAAATTATTTTTAAATATATATAAATAATTTATATATTAATAAAACTATAACAAGTAATGTAATAATTTATATTAATAAAAATATATATGCATACACACTTGTATTAACAGCTGTCAAGGAGATACAGAAAGGTACCATTTGACAGGACCAGTCTCTTAATTACTTACAACAGGTCATAGATGGTACAGATGTTAGAGTGGGCCAACCCAAGGCCTGAATATATGGATCTGGGTGGTAGTTAAACTGTTCAGTTCTGGCTACTGGGGTCACATCGATCTTCATGGTTCAGGGTGGCCTCAGGATATCCCAGAGAAGATTCAGTGAGGATCCAGTGAGATGGTGTGCTAGAAACCAGAGGCCTTGAACCAGACCAATGACTCATTGCAATGAACATTTGCTAGCTAAGCTGATTGGACGAAAGGGTATACTAAGAGATGAATTGCTCATAATGGCACCATAACAAATGAAGTCGTATTGAAGATGGTAGTAGTTTTAATGTAATTGGCCCCCATAATTTCAAAGGGGGTGACGCTATTAGGAGGTACATCTTTGTCCAATGGGTATAAACCTATTGGAGGAAGAGTGTCACTGTAGTGGCAGGCTTAGTGGTTTCCTATGCAGAGGATACTGCTCAACCACATAGTTGATGTCCTGTGCTTGCAAAGTATACCAATCTCAGCTCCAGTACTACATCTGCATGTATGCCACCATGCTCCTGTCATGATGATACTACACCGAACCTCTGAAAGTGTCAAGTCACCCCCTCAATTAAATATTGTGTTTTTAAAGAATGCCATTTCCTGTTATTTCTTTACAGAAATAAAAACCCAAACTAAGTTGGTAGCAAGAGTGGAATATTGCTATGATATACTAGCAGATGGTTTTTATTTGGAGTAATATGGACTTTAGGAGTTTGGGTTGGGAAAGAAATGAAATGCTTTGAGCACTGCTTAATGATTGATACTAGCAGAAGGATGAAAAACAGAGTTGGTTCTTTGAGAAAATCAACAGAAAAGACTAACCTTTATCCAAAGTAACTAAAAGGCAGAGAGAAAATATCCAAATGAACAAAGTCAGAAATGAAACAGGGAACATAACAACAGACCCAGAGGAAATACAGAGAATCATAAGCTCATATTTCAAAAACCTGTACTCCACAAAATTGGATAACTTTCAGGAAACAGACATCTCTCTGGATAAATATCATTTACCAAAACTAAACAAAACCAGATAAGCAAATTAAACAGACCTATAACTGCTAAAGAAATAGAAACAGTCATCAAAAGTCTCCTAACCCAAAAAAAGCCCAGGACCAGATGGTTTCAGCTCAGAATTCTACAAGATTTTCAA
Source organism: Arvicola amphibius (assembly GCF_903992535.2). Classification (NCBI taxonomy): domain Eukaryota; kingdom Metazoa; phylum Chordata; class Mammalia; order Rodentia; family Cricetidae; genus Arvicola; species Arvicola amphibius. The sequence continues at coordinate 109,071,381 of NC_052052.2, read as the reverse complement.
TAAAGAACTAGTACCAATATTTCTCAAATTGTTCCATACAATAGAAACAGAAGGAACATTGCCAAACTCATCTTATGAGGCTATAATTACCCTGATAAGCAAACCACATAAAGACATTTCTAAGAATGAGAATTACAGACCAATATCACCATGAACAGTGACACAAGTATACTAAATAAAATACTGGCAAATTAAATCCAAGAACACATCAGAGCCATCTTCTACCATGATCAAGTCAGCTTCATCTCAGACATACAGGGATGTTTCAACATACAAAAATCTGTCAATGTAATCTACCATATAAATACAATGAAAAACAAAAACCACATGGTCAACTCATTGACAAACTACAACATTCCTTCATGATAAAGGTCTTGAGGAGAGCGGGGATACAAGGAACATACCTAAACATATTAAAGGCAATATACAGCAAACCAACAGACAACATCAAACTAAATAGAGAGAAACTCCCAGCGATCCCACTGAAATCAGAAACAAGACAAAATTGTCCACTCTCTCCATATCTATTATATTTATATATATATAATGAGGTCCTAGCTAGAGCAATAAGAGAACAAAAGGAGATCAAGGGGATGCAAATCAGAAAAGAAGAAGTCAAATTCTTACTATTTGCTGATGATATGATAAGTGACCCTAAAAATCCTACCAAGGAACTATGACAAATCATAAGCACTTTCAGTAATGTAGCAAGATACAAGATTAACTCAAAATATCAGTAGCTCTCTATTATACAGATCATAATAGGCCACAAAAGAAATTGGAGAAAAATAAAATTCTCTCATTAAATAAAAAGAATGCAGAGACAATTAGAGCCTAGAATTTAGAAAAGTACTTTTGGAATTCATTCTAATCTGTTCTGAATTCTGACATTATTCACAGCATCTGTGTAAGCAGACCCAGGGTCTCCGTAATCTGTTGTACCTGAAGGTTTGTACACTTTCAGAGAATATGCTGGGCAAGCCTGCATCACTGCTGAATGCCCTGTCATGGCAATAATCTGTATGTCCTGCTAACATGCATTTTGGGCAGTTTGAGGAGCCCATTGAAACCTTTCCAATATCAACATCATGCCAACATGTCATTCTCTCTAGCAATTGATTAAATCCAAATCTTATTTAATATATGACCACCAACCTTGTAGTCTATGCATCACCTGTGTATGAAATTGTTCACTGTGCTCAGGAACCTTTATGATTTTTAATAGTTTGAAAACCTTCATTTCTTTCTGATGTGTTTTTATTCTGGAGCTGAAAGTTTTATTTTGAGAACTGTCTTGATATGTGTGATAGCACAGTCAGAGGATTAGGGTTAGGGTTAGGGTTGATTTTCTTAAAAATAAAGAGGTCAATGTAGAGAACTAAAAAATTAGAGAGAAAATATTTAAGGCCCCAGGAAACACTGAAAGATGACTTAGTAACAACCATCTGTAAATGAGGTCTGGTGCCCTCTTCTGGCCTGCAGGCATACACACAGACAGAATATTGTATACATAATAAATAAATAAATATTTAAAAAATATTAAAGCTTATTTTAAAATTTTGTAATTTTTTGTCATTTTTATTTTTTATAAATTTTTATTGAGCTCTACATTTTTCTCTGCTCCTCTCCCTGTCTTTCCCCTTCCCCCTTCAACCCTTCCCCAAAGTCCCCATGCTCCCAATATATTCAGGAGATCTTGTCTTTTTGTACTTCCCTTGTAAATTAGATCTCTGTAAGTCTCTCTTACTGTCCTCATTGTTGTCTAAGTATTCTGGAATTGTGGTTTGTAGGCTGATTTTCTTTGCTTTATGTTTAAAAACCTGAGTGAGTACATGTGATTCTGTGTCTGTGTTACCTCACTCAAAATAATGTTTTCTAGCTCCATCCATTTTTCTGCAAAATTCAAGATGTCATTGTTTTTTTCTGCTGTGTAGTACTCCATTGTGTAAATGTACCACATTTTCTTTATCCATTCCTCAGTCAAGGGACATTTAGATTGTTTTCAGGTTCTGGCTATGACAAACAATGCTGCTATGAACATAGTTGAGCATATGTCCTTGTGGCACGATTGAGCACCTTTGATATGTACCCAAAAGTGGTATTACTGAGTCCTGAGGAAGGTTGTTTCCTAATTTTCTCAGAAATTGCCACACTGACATCCAAAGGGGTTGTACCATCTTGCATTCTACCAGCAATGCAGAAGTGTTCCCTTTTCCCCACAGCCTCTCCAGCACAAGTTGTCATCAGTTCTTTTGATCTTGGCCATTCTTACAGGTGTAAAATGGAATTTGAGAGAACTTTAAAAGCATTATTCTTGAAATAAATGGAGTAAAACATGTTGCAAGTTACTTACATTGGTGCAGTCACATATCGCAGATTTCTGTTTAGGCCATCAAGTACTTTCATATCCTCTGGACTCAACTGGAATTCAAAAGCCTACCATGCAGATAAGAAACATTTTTACATATTTAGACTGTAATTTTGCCAACTTGAACACGGTAAATGCAACAGACTGAACTGTGATGACAAAAAAGTTGAAAAATCTCAGATCTCTCAAAATGCAAAGTTATTCGTCCAAAGGCTCAAGTGAAAAACAAATGCGAGGGACAGCATCACTCAAATTCCCTTCACGTATTGAATATAGTGTTAAATAGTAGGTGAGGACGGAAGAAATTTGATGTGATTTAAAAAAGAATTCATCATTGTTTAGCTTATCTAAACCAGAAGTGCAATTTTCTAAACGTTTAACATAATTCAATTGCTGTCATTTGATAGTTTTATTTTCACACTGAAAAAAGGCAATCAAATATAAGAATGCTAGTTTGAACACTGCTTAAATGGATATTCTATTATAAATGATGTTTTATAAATGAGTCATGAACTGGTCTCAAAGTGGTCATCTTTAATACACTTTGGGCAGTTTAATCAACAAAATGATCATAATTGTTAATGTATGTAAACAAATGGATCAATAAATTGTTTTGATCTGAAAATCAACACCAAGAAAGAATTAGAGAATAAAAATATCAATCATACAGCAACTTAGTCATGTAATTGACAGAATAAATGCAAAATATCCTGAATATTTCAAAGTTGATGAAACAAAAATGCAATATCAAGAAATTCACAAAATTACATGTTTTCTATGTATAAATGAGACAGAATATAAGCAGTTACTTATTGTGAAAATTATGGGAGTACATAAAATATCATCTATGTAACTGCAAATTCCAATAAAATGATCATGGTTTGGACAGAACAGTACTACCTAAACCTCATAGTCTCCAAAATTATGAACAGATGTGAAAACAAATACAAACTTAACACTCTGGTTGAGAGTTAGAAAGTGGATTCTAAACATTTTTATTACATAAAAAAAAAATAACCAAGGCAAGCCAGGTGTGATGACACCTGTCTCTAATGCCACCACTTGGTGTAAATGGCAAAAATTAGAAGTCCTTGGTCATTTTCACCTGCATTGCTAGTTTAAGGCTAGACTACTTCAAAAATGACAACCTCAAAGTAAACTATTGTTAGGAAATACAAAATTGCCCACAAAACCAAACTCAACCCAAAGTCCAGAAAACTCCCTTGACATATACAACACAAAACACTTAACTTCCCTAGATGTTTTAATTTTTTAAAACATTTTTTCTCTAATTTTTCAGTAACACCACAAGGGAACAGCAGTCATTCACGAAAGCAATTGCTTAGCTGGAGCCTCTGCACAGAGGATGTAGGCACAAGATATTTATCAGAAAATAAATCAAAATCACAACAAAAATAAGGAAATGTAAAATAACAAACAAAAAAATCATCAAGCTGTGTTTAAGAAAGAGGAGAAATAAGAAACATTTTCATTTGAGATAGCCAAACTAAATTTGTACTACGAAAAATATGATAATTGACCACAAGGGTGAGGACAGATGCATAGTCATAGATAGTGAATCTAATTATCCATTTTTAAATTGTACATATGCTTTGGTTAACACTTGAAATTACAAAACAGTAATTTTGGTGGAATATAAAAAATGAGATGGAAAGAACAGAGGATATTTTCAAAATAATAGAGAAGAATATGGGTGTGTTGCACACAGGAATAATTAGCATCAGTCAACCAAATAGAAAGTAACGAAGAATCTTAATATATAGAGAGGCATTTCTCCTTATGTTACTTAATGAAAATTTGAAAACTACAGCATTTTTTATAGTAAAAGCTTTAAAATCCACTTCAGAAACTGAGACCAATAGATTTCCAGAATACATAAACATAGTTAATGGATTCACAATAAGACTATAATAATGCCAGAGGAAGAGGGAGCCTCTCCCAGGGACGATCCTCCTAACTTGTCCAATACAAAGTGATCTGCTCAGAAGCTATATATGTACTATCAACAAAAATGGACTCAGCATGTTTAATTTATACAATGGTGCATACAAATATATAAATAAGATATATGTAACAATAATAATTTGGAAATAAGGGACAGAGATAGAAGACTATGTATGTGGATGAGAGAGCAAGGAACTACATAGAGATGAGACAGGCTCCACTGCAGACAATGCAGTCTACGTCTTAGAGCCGATGTGACAGAACACATCCAAGCATGGAAAATCTCTTTGAGGTCAGAGGAGACACACAAAAAATCTAACCGCAGAAAAATGGCTTACATAAATGTTTTATATATGAAGTCCTTACAAAGAACAATTGCATGACTGCTTCATATGTGGAGCCCGTGCATTGAAATGGTTGTTTTCTAAACTCATACAATTATTCATAATAAAAATAAATGATCTATTTGAAAAGAAAGATACTCTACGGGATTTGAAAGGTGACAAAATTAAATTTTAAGAAGATAAATGCCTGTGTGTTAAAATAAATGTGTGTGCAAGGAAACTACAAAATAGGACATAAATAATTTGAAGACCCATTATCTAGACTAAGTCCATTTCATTTCAGAAGACAAAGGAACATTTCATTCACTTAAGGTTAATGGGTGCATTGCCATTGCAATGCTGAGAACAAGAGTCTGTCTTGAACCTAATTCTAATTCTATATTGCAACAAAAACTATAGTGTTATTACAGATAAGGATAAACCCTTCATATATATATATATATATATATATATATATATATATATATATGACACAAGGGCATGGGAAAGCAAGATAGAAGGACTAGGGTGATATAGAATCAAGAGTTGCCAAAGAAGTACATTGGGGTGAATCAGTGTGAACAGTTTTGAAGCCCACAGTCTAACTCAGCACCTGGATGTTCTCTTTGACTCGCTTTTCTTTGATAGTGGTGTTGAGGGCCACAAGCCCACGCTGTAACTGATAGCGAAGGGCAATCAAGGCTGGAGTTTGATTGTATTTCTTTGCCATGGAATGTAGAACTGGTTCATCCAAGAGAACAGGGGAGCTCGGGTCCACCCTGGAATGAAATACAGCGAGGCTAAATCCTTCAATCTTTAACATGTAAAGAAGTTTCAAATACACATGAAGGTAACCATAGACATTGGGGCTTCTCAAGTGTGTTCCTGTAGCAGTAACATTAAAACCATTTTTCATTCTATAAAAATGCAAATTATTCATGCTATCAGATTGCATAAGTTTGAATTTAGAATTATGGGACTAAACGTATGCCAGCACAATTGTTAATATATGCTTAATTTTTAATGACATCATTACCATCCTGTATATCGTTGTGTTCCCAGGACACCATAGGCAACCAGTATAATATCATTTGACTTGCAGAAATCAAGAAGTTTCATTTGGTTGAGATAAGGATGGCATTCTACCTGCAGATGAATGAATAAAGATACCGTAATACATAAAATCCCACATTGATATAAAGAAAAGTGTTAAAATACAATAAACTAAATTTAGAAAACTTGTCTAATAAAATATGAATTGACTATAACAACACCAAGACTTAAACATATAGCACCCTACCCATTCTGATATGATAAACCTTGATTAATTGCAGTGGATTATTGAAAACATGAAAATAAAGGTTCCTGAGAAGTAGAAAGGTTCTGCAGCACGAGAGTTGGAGAACGAAACAATAAATGATAATTGGGGGACTTTAACCAAGGAACATATATAAATTCTCTTTTTTTAAATTCAAATATTTTATTTTTTGCTTTATTGAAGGGGAAGCCTAGCCCAAAACCTTGTTTTGTAAGGCGTGTCCCCCTTGGTTTAAAGGCGTGTCCCCCTTGGTCTAAAGGCGTGTCCCTCTTAGGCGTGTCCCTCTTGGGCGTGTCCCCCTTAGGCTAATATTGACTTATAAAATCTTGCGGGCCTGCGGCCCGCGCGCTCTTTGTTTTCCTGCCCTCCTCGCTGGAACCTTGGATTTGTAAGTTCCCTTTCCTTTCCTTTATTAAAACTGAATTATATATATTAAAGCTTGTCTGGTGAATCATAACTGCCGATCAACCACGCACCTTCATTTGGCGTCCAACTCGGGCATTTGGGAGCCTTCAGCTCCAGTTCCCACACTGCGTGGCAAGGATTCGGCCTTGGGCTCTTGATTGCTTCAGAGCAGTTTCCCAGACTAGCCTGTCCCAGCCCCGCTTGTACGGAGCAAAGGACGTGTGTGTGACTCGGTTTGGCCGAGCGGTTATTGCCCTAGCGACCTACTGGCAGGGAACGGTCATTTCAGGTAAAATTTCTTTTGATTAAAAAAAAAAAAAAAAATGTCTGACCATATCACCGTTGAAAGCTTCTGCAGTCTATTTAATTGTACTATGGTAGAAATATTACAGGATACATATGATATTCCCATAACTTGGATGTTTATAGGGCTTGCAATTTTTCTCGTATTTGGTTTCTCCCTTACATGGTTTGAAAATAGAAAAATGATAAAGTCCTTACAGAATGAAACCAGGATTCTTAGGTCAGAGGTTGAATGCTTAAGAAAGGGCACAACTGTTTTGAGTAACAACTTTAAGTCGGTCGAGGTATTTGCAAAAACAATTCAGACGGACTCCAAGAAAGAGTTTGAAGGTCTCAAGGAAGGGAATAAGGCTTTGTCTGATATGACTCGGTCAAATGAGCAAAATTTAGAAAAACTACAGTCTGATATTAAGGAGAGACTCATTGCTGCGGAGGAGAGAACAGCTGATTTGGATCGTAAACTTCAGTCCCTGTCTGAAACATTATCAGAGAGAATTAAAACTGCTGAATGTGAAAATCGGACTTTGTCTAAAGGATATGACAGATTGGCTGACAGATTGTCAATACAAGAAGGCACAATTCAGGCCATGAAAATTCTATCCAAGGATGAGACACTAACTCTACTGGACAAACTTCATGTTTTGGAATCCTCCATGAAGGCCTTGGAGCATAATTCTGGACAGGAGATCCAGGCCTTACAGAAGGCAATAGTAAGCAGATTAGAAAAGATTGAGGAAATTATAGAACAGGAGCAAACGGTACAAAGGCGAAATTTAACTCCGTCAATGAGTAAAACTCTCCGGGATAATTTCCATAAAGTTCTACCTGCCTTTCCAATAGTAACGTCAGAAAAGGTGACTGGTTCCAAAAACCCTAAAGTCATCAAGGAATATACATGGGAACCCGTCCGTATGAATGATCTCAAAGAAATTAAACAAGCTATTATGAACTTTGGGCTACATTCGTCCTTTGTTAGAGAGATGCTCAAAACTTGGTCTATAAGCAATAAGGCAACGCCCCATGATTGGGTACAATTAGTATCAGCTGTTCTAGAGAGTGGGTCACAATTAAATTGGAAATGCATGTTCAGACAAGAGGCTAAACTTTTAGAACAGCAGGAAAGAGCAAAGGGAATTGAGATCTCCCTAGATCAAATTCTAGGTGAAGGACTTTTCTCCGATCCTCTGGAACAAGCGAATTATGATGAACACACCTTATCCATATGTACTACAGCAGCTTTAAAGGCTTGGGACAGGGTTCAAGACCCAGGACAGAGACTGGAATCATATATCAGAGTTAAACAGGGTCAGAGAGAACCCTTTAGTGATTTTTTACAAAGGCTAACTAAAGCTGTACAGATAGGGATATCTGACCCAGAAGCAAGACGTATAATAATTGAATCTTTGGCTTATGAGAATGCCAATGTGGAGTGTAAAAGGATCCTGGGGCCTTTAAAGATGAGATCAGCGCCCTTGGACGAATGGGTCTTACATACAATGAATGTTGAATCATTTGACTATGGCACTGAAGCATGGGTCGAAGAAGCAATTTCTAATGCAAAAAGGAGGCATCAAGTTACCAAATGTTTTAATTGTGGCAAGATGGGACATATTAAAAGGAATTGCAGACAACGGATTTTCAGAAATAATAATAATAATAACAACAACAATAATAATAACAATAATAATAATAATGCCTCTTCTAGAAATAACAGACGTAGGAGGACTCAGCCTTCAGGTATATGTAGGAGATGTGGAAAAGGCAGACACTGGACAAATGAGTGCAGATCAACAAGAGATAGACAAGGCAACCTGTTGCCACTGGGAAACTCAATGGGGGGCCTCTCGCAGGCCCCCATGGCGAATGTGGTCCAGTCATTTCCAGTTACTGCCGAGAACATGCCTCGTCAAGAAAATTAGAAAGCCCCATGCCTGCTGTTAAAAGCAAAAATGGCCTGAAAGATGAGTTACGTGTATTTTGGCAGACTTTTATAAATGAACAAAGACCAAAGTTAAGAGTGTGTGTAAATGGCGTTTTTATTACTGGCCTACTGGACACAGGTGCGGATGTAAGTATCATTACTCCAGAATCTTGGCATCCGTATTGGCCTCTTCAGGATGTAAATGTTCAGTTCCTGGGAATTGGAACCCTATCTCAAGTAAGGCAGAGCACGAGATGGGTTGAATGCATAGGGCCAGAAGGACAAATAGGAAAATTAAGGCCATATGTAGCCAATATTGCAGTGAATTTATGGGGCCGTGACCTGTTGCAGCAATGGAATACCCAAATTAACATTCCTGCTGCTTCTAGAGCCTATATCACCGAGGGAAATATTAAAAGATATTACAGAAGGCGGAAACCGGCTGTTCGGGCTGTACAAGAATGCAAAGCAATTGATGGCCCTTCAGAGATACGAACAGCACTGCCTCTAAAATGGTTGACTGAGAAACCAATATGGACAAAGCAATGGCCTTTAGCTGAGGAAAAGTTGCAGGCTTTAGAACAGCTGGTACAAGAGCAATTAGATGCTCGACATATAGAAGAATCTACCAGCCCTTGGAATTCTCCTGTATTTGTTGTTAAGAAAAAATCTGGTAAGTGGAGAATGGTGACAGATCTCAGGGCTATCAATAAGGTTATTCAACCTATGGGCTCTCTGCAATCTGGAATTCCTCTGCCATCTTTATTACCAAAAGGATGGCCTCTCATAGTAATTGATTTAAAGGATTGTTTCTTCACTATACCTTTACAAGAAAAGGACAGAGAAAAGTTTGCCTTCACAGTGCCTACTTATAATAACTCTCAACCTACAAGGAGATACCAGTGGACCGTCCTCCCACAGGGCATGTTGAACTCTCCCACCCTGTGCCAATATTTTGTAAATCAACCATTGCAAATAATACGCAAGCAATTTCCCAAGTCGATAATTTATCATTACATGGATGATATTCTGTTATCTGATTCAAACATGGCTACTTTAGAAAGACTGTTTGAAGAAGTAAAAATACTTTTACCTAAATGGGGATTGCAGATTGCTCCTGAAAAAATTCAGAGAGGAGATTCTGTTAATTATCTAGGTTATAAAATAGGTTTACAAAAAATTAAGACACAAAAAGCACAAATTAGGAGAGATCGGTTACGGACTCTCAATGACTTTCAAAGGTTGTTAGGAGACATTTCCAGCTTACGACCAGCTGTTGGCATAACACCTGATATGATAATTCATTTAAATAAAACCTTGGATGGTGAAAAAGACTTAAACAGTCCCAGAGAATTAACAGCTGAAGCAGAAAAGGAGCTGAGAATGATTGAAGAGAAATTACAAGAGACACATGTGGACAGGGTGAATCCAGAGCTCAGTTGTATTCTCGTCATATTGCCTTCCAAAATTTCTCCTACAGGAATTTTAATGCAGAGAGATGATATTATCTTAGAATGGATCTTTTTACCACATAAACCAAGTAAGAAAATAAAAACTTATGTGGAAAAAGTCTCTGAATTAATTATAAAAGGCAAATTGAGACTTCGTCAACTAGCAGGCATAGACCCAGCAGAAATTATAGTGCCTTTCACTGCTGATGAACTAAAAAAGTTGTGGGAAGATAACGAACCATGGCAAAGAGCTTGCGCTAATTTTTTGGGAGAAATCAATAACAACTATCCGAAAAGCAAGAGGCTTAACTTTATAAAGAGAACTTCTTGGATTCTCCCTCGAATCATCCGTGATGCTCCGATAACTGGAGCACGTACATTTTATACTGATGCTAATAAATCAGGGAAAGCAGGTTACAAATCAGAAGATTTGAGTAAGGTGGAACAAAGCCCTTATGATTCTGTCCAGAAGGCAGAATTATATGCCATTCTTATGGTGGTAAGGGATTTTAAAGAACCGCTTAATATAGTTACTGATTCACAATATGCAGAAAGAGTAATCTTACATATTGAAACTGCTGAATTTATACCTGATGATACAGAACTAACCTCATTGTTTATCCAGGTACAAGACATGATCAGGAACAGGCTTTGCCCTATGTATATAACACACATCAGATCCCATACGGGTCTGCCAGGTCCTCTAGCAAAAGGTAATGCAGAAATTGATCAATTGTTGATTGGTAGTGTGCTGCAGGCCTCTGAATTTCATAAAAAACATCATGTCAATAGCAAAGGCTTGAAGAAAGAGTTTTCTATTACATGGCAACAAGCTAAGGAAATTGTAAAGAAATGCCCTACTTGCTCTTTTTATAACCAAACACCACTGCCTGCAGGGGCTAATCCAAAGGGCACTCAAAGGAATGAAATCTGGCAGATGGATGTGTTTCACTTTGCAGAATTTGGCAAATTAAAATATGTACACCACACCATTGACACTTATTCAGGTTTTCAATGGGCAACTGCTTTAAGCTCAGAAAAAGCTGATTCAGTAATCACTCATTTATTAGAAGTTATGGCCATCATGGGTATACCTACACAAATAAAGACGGATAATGGTCCAGCTTATGTTTCTAGGAAAATGAAACAGTTTTTTGCTTATTACAATATTAAGCATGTTACAGGTATACCATACAATCCTACAGGTCAAGCAGTCATAGAAAGATCAAATAGAACTATAAAGGACATGTTAAACAAACAGAAAGGGGTGGAAAATACCCCTAGAAATAGGTTACATAGTGCTTTATTAACCTTGAATTTTCTCAACGCTAATGAGAAGGGGACAACGGCTGCAGAAAGACATTGGATAATGGAAAAGTCTGCTGAATTAAATCAACCAGTTTATTTCAAGGATGTGCTGACCTCGCAGTGGAAGCCAGGAGATGTGCTGCGTTGGGGAAGGGGTTTTGCTCTTGTCTCCACAGGAGAGGAAAAATTGTGGATACCGTCAAAATTAATAAAGGTTCGGTTTGAAGAGAAGAAGCCCCTTGGAAAAGAAAAATAATTCATTCACAAGGTTGATGATCATACTGATGGTAAGAAAAGCATATAGGTTGGGGGCAGGGTTCTTTTCTTATCTCCACAGGAAACCACTCATCTTCAAAGAACTTAAGGGACCCTGGATATTTAAATACTGATTCATGGACACTAGTTACAACCTAATATGGATCAACACAGAACCCGAATATGTTTAGTAAGTATAAAACTTTTTTTACATATATACTGTGCCTTTATTTATATGTATATAGAGCTGGTTTTGGAGTTGGACTATGGCTCAGTTCTTCTTCAATTCCAAGCCTGTTTATAAGAGATATCTCAGAGTTTCTGTCTCAGGTCAGGAGCCATGAAATGGGACAGAATAATAATAGTAATAATAATAATAATAATAATAATGATAATGATGATGATGATGATGATGATGATACTTGATAAACTTTCTTTGCCTTTCCTCATATCTGTCTGTCTTTATTATACCTTTCATCGAATATATATGTCTGTATATGTCTTTGTAGATAATGTTTACCTTTCCTGTAACAAACAACAAATTTTCCTTCAGTAATCTTTGAAGTTTCCAGGATGAAGATGGGGCCCCACAACATCAATTTCACCTGGTTACTATGACGTCATGTTTTTAATAGCGCTAAAATTAGACCTTTTTTTGGTTTTTTTTTTTTTGGTACCAACTACACAAGACAGTTTCAAATGGTGTACAATTTTGACAACACTCTGGCCGGACCTCCTCAAAACACTCAGAGGCTAGTTACAATTTCCTCGACAAAATGTTATTCTGGGAATTTTACCATCATTTGCTTTCATGGAACCCCCTGAGAAGAACGTCGCCCCCATGTCAGCTAGAAGCAATCTTAGAGGACGACGCCCCCTCTCCCAACAGAGTTTGCCCTCTGGTTTAGGGACATCATTTAGTAGATGGTATAGGGTTGAGGGGATGGGGGAGGTATTATATGGACTCAGGGGTGTTTATGAAAAAAAAAAGGGGGGGGGGATTACCTGGTTTGATGGGATGATTAGTATTTGTGAATTATTGTTATTAGAAAATTGCATTGGTGTTGATTCTTGTATATTGAACATTGTATGTGAGTATGCTTCTACCTCTATTGTATGAGAGTATGCTTCTACCTCTGTTTAAAACAATTGTTATATTGAGATATTTATCATATTGCAATGTACATTTCTACCTCTGATATTATTTGTATAATGACATTGTTTACGTTTGGGGATATTGTCCTCATTTATTGCACAGTTGTTTTTCAGGTTTTTTAGATACATAGAAATTATATTTAGTATAGATAGTATAATCTTCGACCTCTTTGAAGAGCTGTAGAACATGGCCTTTAATCTAACCTAGAGTTTGGTACTTATGAGACACAATCACTCCTGGCAACACCACTCTACTCCCGAGAGAATGTTGAGCACCAAAGACACTCCACTGGGAGCTTGTCTTCTTCTTGGCAGAAGTGGCCTTTAGGCAAAGAAAAAGCCCATACCTCGACCACTGACAGAGTTTCAGAGTATCCGTAAATGGATAAAAACAGGATTGTCTTATCTTGCCAAGACAGGGTTGGACAGTTCTACAAAAAGTTCCTTGCCTTTGAAAAATGTTATGTCAGTTGTGTTAGGCCTTAGCCAAAGTTGGTTGCCTCAACATTGCAAAACGAAACTTTGGGTGACTGCCCAGGTAGTTAGTTGTCTCTGTCATTTGTTGCACATTTTGGAAGTTTCTTGTTTGTACTTCCTGGTTGCTTAAGTAATATTACTTCCCTTCTCAGATCTTTGATGGGGTTGAAGATTAGATAATTGTAGTTACCCTCTACATTATTTAGACTCCTTGAAATAGAATACTTAGTAAAACTTTTGTTATATGTTTCTTCTTAATATTGTTTGTAATTTTATATTTATTATTTGTTCCTATTGAATATAGTTGTATTTGGTTTGGTTCTGTCTTATTTAGACAAAAGGGGGAGATGAAGGGGAAGCCTAGCCCAAAACCTTGTTTTGTAAGGCGTGTCCCCCTTGGTTTAAAGGCGTGTCCCCCTTGGTCTAAAGGCGTGTCCCTCTTAGGCGTGTCCCTCTTGGGCGTGTCCCCCTTAGGCTAATATTGACTTATAAAATCTTGCGGGCCTGCGGCCCGCGCGCTCTTTGTTTTCCTGCCCTCCTCGCTGGAACCTTGGATTTGTAAGTTCCCTTTCCTTTCCTTTATTAAAACTGAATTATATATATTAAAGCTTGTCTGGTGAATCATAACTGCCGATCAACCACGCACCTTCACTTTATAAATAATACCATTCAAAATTTCCACCTGCTCCCCTCCTCCAATCTCTCTCCCACTGCGCCCTCCCCCTCCTCCCTCCCCCTCCAGTCCTAAGAGAAGGCAGGGTACCCTGCTCTGTGGGAACTCCAAGGCCCTCCCCCCTCCATCCAGGCCTAGGAATGTGTGCATCCAAACAGACTAGGATCCAAAAGAGACAGTACATACAGTAGACTCAAATCCCAGTGCCAGTATCATTGACTTCTCAGTCAGCCCCCATTGTCAGCCATTCAGAGAGTCTGGTTTGATCACATGCTCATTCAGTCCCAGTTCAGCTGCTTTTGGTGAGCTCCCCTAAGGTCAGTCACACCATCTCAGTGGGTGGACAAAACCCTCACAGTCCCGACTTCCTTCTTTAGCAATCAGGGAAATGCAAATCAAAACAACTTTGAGACCATCTTACACCTGTCAGAATGGCTAAAATCAAAAACACCAATGATAACCTATGCTGGAGAGGATGTAGAGTAAGGGGAACACTCATCCATTGCTGGTGGGAATGCAAACTTGTGCAATCACTCTGGAAATCAGTGTGGCGGTTTCTCAGGAAACTGAGAGTCACCCTACCTCAGGATCCAGCAACTCCACTCTTGGGAATATACCCAAGAGATGCCCAATCATACTATAAAAGCATTTGTTTAACTATATATATAGCAGCACTATTTGTAATAGCCAGAACCTGGAAACAACTTAGGTGTCTCTCAATAGAAGAATAGATAAAGAAAGTGTGTCACATATACACATTAGAGTTCTACTCAGTGGTAAAAAAACAATGACATCTTGAATTTTGCATGCAAATAGATTAAAATAGTACACACTATACTGAGTGTAACCTAGACCCAAAAAGATGAATATGGTATGTACTCACTCATTAGTGGATTCTAGCCATAAACAAAGGACATTGAGCCTATAGTTCATGATCCTAGAGAAGCTAAATAATAAGGTGAACCCAAAGAAAAACATATATGTATCCTCCTGGAAATTGGAAGCAGAAAAAAATTGCCAGGCAAAAGTTGGAAGCATGGGGGTGGGAGTGGTGGGGAGAAAGGGAGAGGGAAAGAAAGAAGGAAGGTGAGGATTGGGGAGAGCTTGAGGGAGTGATGGTTGAGATGGAGGAAGGACAGATATGGGAGCAGGGAAGAAGATATCTTAATTAAGGGAGCCATTTTGGGGTTAGCAAGAGACTTGGCTCTAGAGGGGTTCCTAGGTGTCCAATGAGATGTCCCCAGAGAGGTCCTTGGGCAGTAGAGGAGAGAGTACCTGAACTGGCCTTGTCCTTTAGCCACACTGATGACTATCTTGAATATCACCATAGAATCTTTGTCCGGTGATGGATGGAGATAGAGACAGAGACCCAGACTGGAGCACTGAACTGAGGTCCCAAGGACCAATTGAAGAACCGAAAGAGGGAGAACATACATAAATTTTCAACACATAAAACGTTTTCATGTGTTTAAACGAAAATACTGGGAATGTTCATGGATCTAATTTCGAGAATTAAGGATAGTGTGTGTGTGTGTGTGTGTGTGTGTGAGAGAGAGAGAGAGAGAGAGAGAGAGAGAGAGAGAGAGAGAGAGAGAGAGAGAGTCTATGATGTTTGCTTTAAAGTTCACTTGAACCTCAGCATGCCTTTGGAGGTTCAAGGACAACTTGTATGAGTCGGGTGTTTTCTTCAACCACACGAAGGATCAAACTCAGGTTTTCAGGCTTGGTGGAAAATGCATTTACTCACTAATCTATTTCACTGGCTCCATAATTTGTATGTTTCATTGCTACATTTATAGTTTCAATATGCTTCAGAAAGATGTATTTATATAACTACACTTGGTATTTTGACCTTATTCACTGCAATTTCCATTCAAGTCTCTGAATTTTTATTTAAAAAAAATTCTGATGTCTTATGTTCCAGATCTTTTATAAAGTTTTTTATAAGTAACCATTTTGATTTGAAGTCACTTCAAACTAAAATCAATCAGAAAAGATGGAAAGGGACACTTTATACTCATAACAGGAAAAATCCATCAGAATGAAGTCTCAATCCTGAATATCTATGCCCCTAATATAAAAGCTCCCACATATGTAAAAGAAACACTTCTAGAACTCAAGGCAGCCATCAAACCACACACACTAATAGTTGGAGACTTCAACACTCCTCTCTCACCAATGGACAGGTCAATCAGACAGAAACCTAACAGAGAATTGAAAGACTTAATGGAGGTAATGAACCAAATGGACTTAACAGACATCTATAGAACATTCCACCCAAATAGGAAAGAATATACCTTCTTCTCTGCGGCTCATGGAACCTTTTCGAAAATTGACCATATACTTGGTAACAAAGCAAACTTCCACAGTTACAAAAAAATATTAGTAACCACCTGTGTCTTATCGGATCACATGGATTAAAATTAGAATTCAACAACAATGCTACCCCCAGAAAGCCCACAAACTCATGGAAACTGAACACTCAACTACTGACCCACACCTGGGTCAAAGAAGAAATAAAGAAAGAAATTAAAGTCTTTCTTGAATTTAATGAAAATAAAGACACAACATACTCAAACCTATGGGACACAATGAAAGCAGTGCTAAGAGGAAAGTTCATAGCACTAAGTGCCCACTTAAAGAAAACGGAGAAAGCACTCATTGGTGACTTAACAGCACACCTGAAAGCTCTGGAAAAAAAAGAAGCAGACTCACCTAGGAGAAGTAGAAGACTGGAAATAATCAAACTGAGGGCAGAAATCAACAAAATAGAAACACAGAAAACAATCCAAAGAATCAATGAAACAAAAAGCTGGTTCTTGGAGAAAATCAACAAGATTGACAAACCCTTAGCCAAACTAATCAAACGGCAGAGGGAGAACACGCAAATTAATAAGATCAGAAATGAAAAGGGGGACATAACCACAGACACAGAGGAAATTCAGAGAATCATTAGATCTTACTACAAAAGCCCATATGCCACAAAATTGGAAAATGTAAAAGAAATGGACAGTTTTTTAGATAAATACCATATACCAAAGTTAAACCAGGACCAGGTAAATGCTCTAAATAGTCCTGTTAGTCGTGAAGAATTAGAAACTGTTATCAGAAACATCCCTACCAAAAAGAGACCAGGACCAGATGGTTTCAATGCGGAATTCTACCAGAACTTCCAAGAAGACCTAATACCTATACTCCTTAACGTATTTCATAATATAGAAACACAAGAGTCCTGCCAAATTCCTTTTTTTTTTTTTCTTTTTGGATTTTCGAGACAGGGTTTCTCTGCAGCTTTTTTTTTTTTTTTTTTTTTTTTTTTTTTTTTTTTTTTTTTTTTTTAGAGCCTGTCCTGGAACTAGCTCTTGTAGACCAGGCTGGCCTCAAACTCACAGAGATCCGCCTGCCTCTGCCTCCCGAGTGCTGGGATTAAAGGCGTGCGCCACCACCGCCCGGCTGCCAAATTCCTTTTATGAAGCTACAGTTACCCTGATACCTAAACCACACAAAGACTCAACCAAGAAAGAGAATTATAGGCCAATCTCACTCATGAACATTGACGCAAAAATTCTCAATAAAATACTGGCAAACCGAATCCAAGAACACATTAGAAAAATTATCCACTACGATCAAGTAGGCTTCATGCCAGACATGCAGGGCTTCTTCAACATACGGAAATCTATCAATGTAATCCATCAGGAAAATAAACTGAAGGAAAAAAACCATATGGTCATCTCATTAGATGCTGAAAAAGCATTTGACAAAATTCAGCATCCTTTTATGATAAAGGTCTTGTAGAGATTAGGGATACAAGGGTCATTCCTAAATATAATAAGAGCCATTTACAGCAAGCCGACAGCTAACATCAAATTAAACGGAGAGAAACTCAAGGCTATCCCACTAAATTCAAGAACATGACAAGGCTGTCCACTCTCTCCCTCTCTCTTCAATATAGTACTTGAAGTTCTAGCAACAGCAATAAGACAACATAAGGGAATCAAGGGGATTCGATTTGGAAAGGAAGAAGTTAAACTTTCGTTATTTGCAGATGATATGATAGTGTACATAAGCGACCCCAAAAACTCCACCAAAGAACTCCTACAGCTGATAAACTCCTTCAGTAATGTGGCAGGCTACAAGATCAACCCCAAAAAATCAGTCGCCCTCCTTTACACAAAGGATAAGGAAGCAGAGAGGGAAATCAGGGAAGTATCACCTTTCACAATAGCCACAAATAGCATAAGATATCTGGGAGTAACTCTAACCAAGGAAGTGAAGGATTTATTTGACAAGAAGTTTAAGTCTTTGAAGAAAGAAATTGAAGAGGATACCAGAAAATGGAAGGATCTCCCCTGCTCGTGGATTGGGAGGATCAACATAGTAAAAATGGCAATTCTACCGAAAGCAATCTATAGATTCAATGCAATCCCCATCAAGATCCCATCAAAATTCTTCACAGATATTGAGAGGACAATAATCAACTTTATATGGAAAAACAAGAAACCCAGGATAGGCAAAAAAGTCTTATACAATAAAGGTACTTCTGGAGGCGTTACCATCCCTGACTTCAAACTCTATTACAGAGCTACAGTATTGAAAACAGCTTGGTACTGGCATAAAAACAGAGAAGTTGACCAATGGAATCGTATAGAAGACCCGGATCTTAAACCACAAACCTATGAACACCTGATTTTTGATAAAGGAGCCAAAAGTACACAATGGAAGAAAGAGGGCATCTTCAACAAATGGTGCTGGCATAACTGGATGTCAACCTGTAGAAGAATGAAAGTAGATCCATATCTATCACCATGCACAAATCTCAAGTCCAAATGGATTAAAGACCTCAATATTAATCTGAACACACTGAGCTTGATAGAGGAGAAATTGGGAAGTACTCTACAACAAACGGGCACAGGAGACCATTTCCTACGCATAACCCCAGCTGCACAGACATTAAGGTCAACATTGAATAAATGGGACCTCCTGAAGCTGAGCAGCTTCTGTAAAGCAAAGGACATTGTCACTAAGACACAAAGGCAGCCTATGACTGGGAAAAGATCTTCACCAACCCTGCAACTGACAAAGGTCTGATCTCTAAAATATATAAGGAAATCAAGAGACTAGACTTTAAAATGCTAATTAACCCAATTAAAAAATGGGGTGCTGAACTGAACAGAGAATTTTCAACCGAAGAAGTTCAAATGGCCAAAAGACACTTAAGGACATGTTCAACCTCCTTAGCCATTAGGGAAATGCAAATCAAAACAACTTTGAGATATCATCTTACACCTGTCAGATTGGCTAAAATCCAAAACACCAATGATAACCTTTGCTGGAGAGGTTGTGGGGTAAGGGGTACACTCATCCATTGCTGGTGGGAATGCACACTTGTGCAACCACTTTGGAAAGCAGTGTGGCAGTTTCTCAGGAAATTCGGGATCAACCTACCCCAGGACCCAGGAATTCCACTATTGGGAATCTACCCAAGAGATGCCCAATCATACTACAAAAGCATTTGCTCAACTATGTTCATAGCAGCATTATTTGTAATAGCGAGATCCTGGAAACAACCTAGATGCCCTTCAGTGGAAGAATGGATGAAGAAACTGTGGAATATATACATGCTAGAATACTACTCAGCGGTAAAAAACAATGACATCTTGAATTTTGCATGCAAATGGATGGAAATAGAAAACACTATTCTGAGTGAGGTAACCCAGACCCAAAACGATGAACATGGGATGTACTCACTCATAATCGGTTTCTAGCCATAATTAAAGGACATCGAGCCTATAATTTGGGATCCTTGAGAAGATAATAAGAAGGTGAACACCCCCTCCCCAAAAAAGATATAGTAATCCTCCTGGATATTGGAAGTAGACACGATCGCCAGGCAAAAATTGGGAACTTGAGGGTGGGGCGAGATGCGGCCAAGGGAAGATGCGGAGAGAAAAGCATGAAGGGGAGAATGGGGGGAGCTAGGAGGAATGGGATGCTTGGGATGCAGGAAGGGTGGATATGGGAGCAGGGAAGCATATATCTTAATTTAGGGAGCCATCTGAGGGTTGTCAGGAGACTTGACCCTAGAGGGGTTCCCAGGTTTATAGGGAGACGCCCCCAGTTAGTTCCTTGGGCAACTGAGGAGAGGGAGCCTGAAAAGGCCAGTTCCTATAGGCCATACTGATGAATTTCTTGCATATCACCATAGAACCTCCACCTGGCGAGAGATGAAGAAAATGACTGAGCCCCACATTGGAGCCCCGGACTGAGCTCCCAAGGTCCTGATGAGGAGCAGAAAGAGAGAGAACATGAGAAAGAAAGTCAGGACCGTGAGGGAACCTCCACCTGGCAATAGATGAAGAAAATGACTGAGCCCCACATTGGAGCACTGGACTGAGCTCCCAAGGTCCTGATGAGGAGCAGAAGGAGAGAGAACATGAGAAGGAAAGTCAGGACCGTGAGGGGTGAGTTCACCCATGGAGACGGAGGGACAGAACTAATGGGAGATCACCAACTCCAGTTGTAAGGGGACTGATGGAACATGCGACCAAACAGGACTCTCTGAATGTGGCCGACAGTTGGGGCTGACTGAGAAGCAAAGGACAATGGCGCTGGGCTCTGATTCTTCTGCATGGACGGGCTCTGTGGGAGCCTTCTCAGCTTGGTCGATCACCTTCCTGGACCTGGGGGGAGTTGGAAGGACCTTGGTCTTAGCATGGAGTGGGGAGCCGTGATGGCTCCCTTGGCCTGGAGAGGGAGGGAAGGGGGGTGTGGGTGGAGGGAGGGAAGGGTGAGCAGGAGGGGAGGAGATGGAAATTTTAAATATAAAAAAATAAACCATGGAAAAAAAAGTAACCATTTTGAGATAAATCAAATTTTATCAAAATTCTAGATGATATTACCCATTTCTTCTATGCGGAATCATGACATAAGCCTAGATGCAGAACATGGAAAGGACTTACTAAATTTTGACTGTTAAAGAGAACAATAAAGCCCAAACTATAAAGTCTATAGCTTGAAACAGCCAGTTGGGTATAGATTACAAACCTGGCAGATTTTAGCAAGAACTTAAAACCAAAAATTAATTCAAATAAATGAAGTAATTCAAAATCAATAAATTCATTTGAATGGACACAGAGAACAGAGATAATTTGACAAAGAAAAAGAAAAACATAAACTTCATGTCACTAACAATTGTGGTTTCTACAACTCTTGTCTAAGAACATTGGTAACTAAAGGTATACATTTAAGTAGAACTAGGCTTTTCTTTAGTAGACAATAAAATAAGAAGTAACAATACAACTTGAACTTGAATTTGAAGTAACAAATTGAAACAAAATAATTGGCTTAGGAAAAATCTTTAATGGATTCTCAAATATTTTATTGCAGTTCATCATAAACTATGAATTCCTTCTTGCAAATCATGCACCCATGTCACAGCATTTGGACTGGAGGAAAATGTTGAAAAAGAAAGGATTTGCCTGAGAGGAGCAATTTCACAGTCAATGGAACATCACTAAAAGTATGACATTGCATCGGTCCATAACCCTTTATCATATTCCATGTGAACATCAGAACATGGGAAGATGCTTTCTTGGCAAAAAGTTTAGCATTAGTGAATAAACCATTCAAACTCAAATTCTAGGTGTGCAAACTTGCAGTGATAGAAAAACTGTCTATGATTAAAACATAAGTATCTGAATCGACTCAGTACTTTAATTATTCTTCTTAGATGTCATTTAGAAAAGCACAGATCAATATTAAAGTATAAAAGATCTGGGAAAATATTTGGGAAAAATGTATGCATAACAGTTTTACCTTGATGAGGAAAGAACTACATAAGATGATTTGGGACAACAGGGAAATCTTACTAAGAATTGATAATTTATAGAACATGAAAGCTGGAGAGATGACTCAGTAATTGAAGCAATTGTTACACAAAGAAGAGGCCTGGAGTTCAGACTCCAAGAACCTGCATAAACTTGAGAAGGGCAGACTGCTCCGTCCATGCTTCTAGATTTTAAGGGCAAAAACAAAGAACCCACGAAACAACTTAACTAGTAAAACTATCATCATTCAAAATGGGTTTGAATGGCATAATCTGTTTCAAAGCACAAACTGTGGGAGGAAGACTAACATCAGCCTTAGGCCTCTATGTATACCATTGCACATACTATATGTACACCACAAGCACATATACAAGAAATGAAGCATAGGGTGAAATGTTATAAACTCGGTTCTCATAATGCAAATCCAACCAAAAAAATATGTGTCCTCATTCCAAGGAGAAGTTTGAAAAATTATTAGAGGTTGGTAGTAATACGTACATCTAACTTTGAAAGTTTTGCCAAGGTATTGTTCAAATATGTAATCATATGCATTTACTATAATTTACAGTCTTGCAAAATGTCTACAATTTTGGAAATAGATGAAGAAATATAGAAGATCTGTACCATTAATTAAAATTTCTTAAGTGGTTTAAAATAATCATAAAATTATATAAAATTATGAATATCACATTGTTTTTTCTAATCTAAGTTTAATATTTTAATATCTAATAAATTGATCTGGCTATGACAAGTATATTAATAGCATACACCCTTATTTCCTATATGTTACTTTATCTTGTCTACTGTAAGTTGTTTTAAATATCTGAGAGAACGGAGTCACAGATACAAGGAAGTTCTTTCACACTTTACTTGATGCCAAAAAGCCAGTGAAATATGCCCAGGAACAAAGTCAGCTGAAGTATTGTTCAAAGTTTCTGAGTATTAATATTATACATCCAAATAATATCACTAAGAACAGTAAACTCCCTCGCTCTAACCTGGATGAGAATTGTGACCTGTTGTAATTCTTATGTAGCTAAGTCTTGGTCCATAATCACCAAAGCATGGGAAACCTACAGAAGCCTAGACCAGTATCATTTGTTACATTCACAGTATCCTTGTTTCCTGGACATCTCAAGCTTTTTCAGTCTTATCTCAGTACACTTCCTAATAGCCTTCTCCCTTTGTATATTGTTTTTTCTTAATATACCAAATAAAGTTTAACCTATCCTTCAGACTGTAATCAAGACTGTAGTCTAGCTTGATTATCATACCTCTCTACAATCTACTAAGAAAAGATTTCTGTTTGTGTTTTCTATTAAGGCTTCACAGAGGAAAACAAAATCAACTGTCATAAAAATCCTGTGTGTAAACACTCTGGCGTTAGCTTGTGTTGCTCCACATATAAAATGAATGCTGAAACCCGTACCTATTAATCAGTGGCAACAAGGGAAACGGGAGACGGAGAACAAGAGGTTAAGGATGCCCACCTCATTACACACAGGCTTGTACTTGAGCCCTGGCTTGTTCAGGATCATCTCCAGCTGCCTGCGGTTAAAATTGGACACTCCAATGGACTTGGTCAGTCCTGCATCCTTACACTTCTCCAAGGCCTAAAGAAGAAAAGGGAGTCACAAAGTATTTTATGTGGTTGTATATCCCTTTGATTCTATTATGTTAAAGTCATGCATGCTACCCCAACTCTTAAATAAAACATTCCTTGGAAATAATGTCAGTTTTTCACAAAGAAGACACACCCCACTCTCATGAATGAAAGAGTGGCCTGATGTTTTCTCTCCCTGCATTCCCTCATGTGCTCTCTATTTCTAGTACTCACTTCCCATGTGGCACAGAGATCCACTGTGTCAAATATTAATTTTCCATGTTCATCTACTGGTAAATTTTCTTCTCCTGGCTGGAATAGAAGCAAAAGTTAAAGTAACATCTCAAAAAGGCATGTTTTCTATCAGTAGCCATGTTTTAGGGAAAGGGAATGCTGAGAATTAACACTCCATAATATAGATGGGTCATATTTAATGTAATTATATTTGTCATGCTTTTTTAATGTGAGTTATATAAAATGTCTTTAGGTTGTAAGATTCTATTTTCTCATGCCTATTATATGTGTTCCTAAATATTACATCTCTGGGTCATTATGGGCTGTCCTCTAGATTTTTATAAATTTTTTAGGGCTTTCAACATTGTGAGTAACAAATTTTGTGTCTCTTCCCTGGAGAAGACTATTTTCCTTACTCTAATTCATTAGTTACCCATAGTTGCTGCCTCATGAGATTTTCCCCTTCCACATTAACATGTTTACTGATCGTTGTTTGGGTCTACTTAATCGGCACGTTGGTAAGACTTCATGGGTATAGATTCCCTGGTATCTCTAGAAAATACAATCTCATAGAAAACCCTCTATTTCTCTGAATCCTACCACCATCATAACTACAAACTACTCTAAATAAAATAGTTTTGATTATTCAAAAAACATACTTTCAGGGCCATTGGGAAATGTATGAGGTAAAGGTCCACATAGTCCAACTGAAATTTCTTCAATGACCGTTCCAAAGAAGATCTCACCAGTTCTGGGCGAAGACAATTACACCAAACCTACAGCAAAAGGTGGAATTCAGATTGAATTAATACATTCTAGGAATTTTTCATTTACTTTACCTATTACAGATTTTTTTCCTACTAATTTTAAATTGATGTGGTCAGTGGGAATATTGCGCTTCTTCCCAAAAGTCTTTTAATCTGATCCAGCCATGTACATCATGAATTAATCTTGGAAATTACTCAAGACACAATATTTTAGTCAAGCAATAACAATTTTCACCATCAATATTATCTTTCAATGGATTTAAAATTCACAATGAGAGTCTAATATTCTAACTAGTCAACCCAATATGAAATAGTTGGTGGTGAAAGTATCTATATGTGTGTACTGTTTTGCTTATTCAGTATACACATATGGAGGCTTAATGTCATTCTTGTGTGCTTATTTCTGTCACTCTCAGTCTATGCATTTTTAATTTACATAACCATAGGGAAAATATTTTCAACATTTTGTTGTATACTAGATTAGTTACATCTTGCTTAACAACCAAAATATAATCTTATTTTCTCATATTACTAAAGGTATCTGAAATATTCAGAACAATTAGAACTGCTAAAAAGTTATCCAAGAGATAAGCAAAGCTCCTGAATGTCTTCCATAATCCACTTACATCATAGTCCTATAAACCAAGATGATGAAGTAAGAGCCATCAAATCAAATCATATTCATAAATCTAAAGACAGCAATAATGTGCCAACCATCCCCTGTCAATAAACACTATCCACTGTGTGTAAGCACAAAGATAAAACAGTAAATACAATTCACTAATAATTACTGATCCAGTCATATCAACCTCTGTCCAAATATTATGGTTCATTTGCAGGTACATTATATAAACAGTACCTTGGATGTCAAAAATATATCTTCTCTCCTCACAGTGCCATCAGCAATCTTACTTCGGATGACCTCTCCCACATAATCTTCAGTTTTATAAACAGGAGCAGAATCAAAATGACGGAAGCCAACATCTATAGCTACTTTGATGATCTCCTTAATCTTACTTTCGGGAAACTGAGGAACAACAAAAGGTACCATTTACAGTTAGACAGGCATGTATCAGAAAGTATTCAGGCATAAAATGTGACCTGTTCTGGTATCAATGTCTCAATGCATCTTATGTCACAAGGACTCCATCTAAGTTAATTATTACATTTGTCTATGTAGTAACAAGAGGAAAGCATTCTGGGAACCTCTTCTATTCTCCACAGTTTAGTCATCATCACAAGATATCTCTCCTAGCATTTAGGATCCAGGACTTAAACAGGAAATCATAAGAATATTAAAAAATTTACCCAGGAAATATGTTTCAGTGGACATAAACATTAAATGTTGTGTAAGTAAATTTTCCCCAACTCCAAGCCAAGGCCATAAAACTGAGTTCTATGTTCCAAGAAGTCAGCTACTTAGTGGTTTCAGAAGAAAAAGAGCTGACTCTTTCCCTAAATAACTGATGACCACAAAAATCTTACAGAACCTTGTAGTTTCAAAAAACAAAAGAAAACAAAAATAGACAATTTAAGAGAAGCAACTGACTTCTCAGTCTGCCCTCTTCCCTATCCTTGGCTACAAAAACAGAGCTGAAAAGGCATCATCTGAGTCCTGTCACTCCAGTTGCTAGGTAAGTGGGTCTCATGCCATGATGACTGTGTGGCCAGAACTTGAGAATCTCCTTTTCTGGCATCAAGTAAAACTTTCTCTGGGATGAATCCTACTTGATCATTATGGATGATTTTTTTGATATGTTCTTGGATTCGGTTTGCCAATATTTTTTTTGAGAATTTTTGCTTCGATGTTCATGACAAAGATTGGTCTGTAATTCTCTTTCTTGGTTGTGTCATTGTGTGGTTTTGGTATCAGGGTAATTGTAGCTTCATAAAAAGAGTTTGGCAATGACTCTTCTGTTTCTTTTATGTGGAACACATTAAGGAGTATAGTTATTAGCTCTTCTTGAAAGGTCTAGTAGAATTCTTCACTAAAACAATCTGGTCCTGGGTTTTTGTTTTTGTTGTTGTTTTGTTTTGTTTTTTTATTTTATTTTATTTTTTGTTGTTGTTGTTTTTGGTGGAGGTTTTTGATGACAGCTTCTATTTCCTCAAAACTTATAGGGGTGCAGGTGGGGTGGGTGAAAGGGGAAAGAGGAAGAGAGAGAAAAGGGAGAAGGGGAGGACTGGGGAGAGCTTGGGGGATTGGGATGGATGAGATGGAGGAAGGATGGATATGGGAGCAGGGAAGAAGATATCATAATTAAGGGAGGCATTGTGGGGTTGGCAAGAGGCTTGGCTCTGGAGGGGTTCCCAGGTGTCCACAGGGTTGTCCCCAGCTAGGACCCTGAGCAGTGGAGGAGAGGGTGCCTAAACTGGCCTTGTCTCGTAATCAGACTGATTACTATCTTGAATATCACCATAGAAACTTGGTCTGGCGATAGATGGAGATAAAGACAGAAACCCACATGGGAGCACTGGACTGAGCTCCCAAGGTCCAGTTAAAGAGCAGAAGGAGGGAGAATATAACAAAGGAAGTCAGGACTATGAGGGGTTGCTTCACACACTGAGACAGTGTGTCTGAACTAATGGGAGCTCACCAAAGCCCGCTGGACTGGGACTGAACCGAGCATGGGATCAAACTGAACCCTCTGAATGGGGCTCACAATTGAGGCAGACTGAGAAGCCAATGATAATGGCACTGGAATTTGTCTCTACTGCATGTACTGGCTTTTGGGGATCCTAGTCTATTTGGATGCATACCTTCCTAAGCCTGGATGGAGGGGAAAGGGCCTTGGACTTCCCACAGGGCAGGGTAGCCTGCCCTCTCTTAGGACTGGAGGGGGAGGGTGGAGGAGGAGTGGGGGAGTGGGAGGGAAGTGGGAGGAGGGGTGGAAGTGGAAATTTTGATTCCTATTATTTATAAAGTAATAAAAAATTATCAGAAAAAAACTTTCTCTAGTTTTTGAAATAGTTTAAATTCTCATCTTTTGTTTCTTCTTACACAATTAATTCTTAAATAGTCTTACACTGGGAATTTTCTATTAGCTTTCTCCCAGGAAAAGTGGACAGAACTCATGAAATTTCCCAAACAATGATTTCAGAAAGGGTGCTGTGAAGTT
Source organism: Arvicola amphibius (assembly GCF_903992535.2). NCBI lineage: Eukaryota > Metazoa > Chordata > Mammalia > Rodentia > Cricetidae > Arvicola > Arvicola amphibius. The sequence continues at coordinate 109,043,910 of NC_052052.2, read as the reverse complement.
TAAATGGATACTGTTTAGAGCCTCTATTCAAAGAGCTTCATAGGCAGTTTGTATATAAACACTTGTCTTTACATGTCCCCATTTCCTGTCTCCAAATCAAAATATGTTTATGAGAGCCCCGGTGCTTGTTCCAGTAGTAGGATTGCAATCTACATATTATGAAATCTGTGTTCTAATTTTTAATCAACAAAATTATGACACACAATGACACACCTGCTGTCTCCTCTAGACAACACCTTTTTCTTATTTTGAAACCTTAGGAGCTCCTAATCTTCTGCCTTTTATTCTGCTTTCCTCCACAATTTAAGCAACTCTTGTCATTGTTCTTTATCATTGTCCTTTGGACACTTCAAAAACATGTAATTACATTGAAATAATTCAACAGGTTAATCACTATCAACAATTCTGATGACTTTTTTCAATCCCTGAGATTCAAAAGGTGGAAGAGAAATGACTTAAGTCTGTTGATCTCTGTCCTCCACAATTGATCCATGGTAAATATAAACACAAACACCCCATGCACACGGGGGATGGGTGGGAATAAGAGAACAGAAGAGAAGGGAAAGGACAAACAGAAAACAAAATTTGAGCCTTCTATACCTAAAAGCCCATACCCTGTAATTAAAAGGTAATAGTCACTCAAGAAGAGAGAGAATCTGTAGAAAATGAGGAACCATTCTGCGCACAAAGCACTAGTGTTGAAATTGTGTGGATAATTCAAATCTAGCAAAAACCACATAATCCATTTCTTGAACGGGTAGCCTAACTGCAAAAATTTTTCCCTAGATGTGAAATACATTGTAGGTAAACATTTAAAGATTCTATAATATTCATTTTCAGGTAGTAAAACAGAAATAAATGGACATTAACAACAGGGAGCATGACTCCAGGATAATCATTAGGCAGCCAGTGACCACACTCTGTCTCTGAGCAGTCTTTCTCTCTTACAGCACATAGCTGTAGCCTGGGTAAGTATGAATCTAGGAACCCCAGCATTACCAGGAAGTGGTATAATCATATAGTTTTACATTTATTCTGGTTCTATTTCTTCTAAACCCTCAACACCCAGCATCACTGTTTTTACCTCTGCAGGTACAGCAGTTCCAAAGCCCAGCACAGGTATGAAGTGCCCATCATTCAGTTCTATATTTTGACATTTAGAGTTCATCTTCTGTCACTTTTCAGGGTTAGTTGGTTCTGCCTGTTGTTATCCTTCAGAGGTCATTAAGTAATGGGAGTTACTCTGCTGCCTTCCAAATTAAATAGCAGTCTGTGACATGTGGGAGGAGATTAGCTGACTTCCACCAGTGAGGATAAAATGACTAACTTATCTTTAGCTGAAAGCTAAGAATAGCCATCACAGGATGTATAGCATGATCTTCAAGTAGATTAATTGCTATCTTTCTGAGGAAATAACACACTGGTTTCCATAGTGACTAAACAAATTCGCACTACTACAAGTAATGGATGTGTATTCCCTTTAATTCACATCCTCAGTTTCATGAGGGCTCATTTATCAATTGTTGATCTCAGTGCCTGTGCTAATGGTGTTCTGTTCAGAAATTCTCCTGTAACAATGGCGTAAAGGTTATTCCACTTTTTCTCTTCATTGTATTCAGTATATTTAGTTTTGTATTGTTGTATTTCATCCATTTGGAGATGATATGAGGCAAGATGGTATATATGTCTTGTAGAAATGATTTCTGTTTAGTCAATAGGGTTTTTCTAAAGATCTTACTTGTATTTCTGGCCAGAATGTTGTAAGAAAGTGCACCATTTCAGCAGCTGATACCAAAAAAAAAAAAAAAAAAAAAAAAAAAAAAACTGTCTTATAGTACTGCTACAAGCATCATGACATCTTCTTGACCAGATGGAGTCATTGTTGTGGGTCCCCATCTTGTTCCTGGAAACTTCAACAATTACTGCAGGAAAATCTACTAATCGTTGTGGACAACTTAAACATTATTCATATAGACATATATTCAACAGAAGATACTATATAGACAAAATTAGCATGGAGAAAAGTAAAATATTTTCTTAAAATGTATCTTCTTTCTGTCCCATATAAGAATGTACCTGACATGAGATGGAAATCTAAATTTTTCTCTTAAGAACATGCTTGGATTTAGAGAAGGATAGCCATTGTCCAACTCCAAAGCCCCTTTCTCTCTCTCTCTCTCTCTCTCTCTCTCTCTCTCTCTCTCTCTCTCTCTCTCTCTCTTTCTCTCTCTCTCTCTCTTCCTCTCTCTGTCTCTCTCTTTCTCTTACTCTTTCTCTCTCCATATAATATATATATATATATATATATATATATCACCTGATATATATTGATATCTGTCTGTCTGTCTATTGATCATTGTCCTTTGGACACTTCAAAAACATGTTATTACATTGAAATGATTCAACAGGTTAAGCACTATCAACAATTCTGATGACTTTTTTCAATCCCTGAGATTCAAAAGGTGGAAGAGAAATGACTAAGTCTGTTGATCTCTGTCCTCCACAATTGATCCATGGCAAATATAAACACAAACACCACACACACACAGAAATGGGAGAGAGGGGGAAATGAAAGAACAGAAAAGAAGGGAAAGGACAAAAAGAAAAAAACAAAATTTGAGCCTTCTATACCTAAAAGCCCATACCCTGTAATTAAAAGTTAATAGTCACTCAAGAAAAGAGAGAGTTATTTTTTTCTTATTAGGCACCTAAACATCCAGAATCTCTTTACTTTTTGAAGATGTACATTTTCCTGTAAAGACAAGAACAGAATCTTCCACAATCCTATATGAGGTTTCCTTACCACCTGTATGATTTTAACTGCTGTGAATGAGCTGTCATTTCTCTTTCTCACAAATTTTTATTTTTTTCAAAGCAAATCTTTATTCATCTTGAGGGTAGGGTATTCGTAGTTTCTCTTCTCCTGTGGAAACAAGAACAAAACCCCTTCCCAAACTTAGCCCATCTTCTGGTTTCCATTGTGAGGTCAACACATCCTTGAAATATACTGACTGATTTAATTGAGGAGTTTTTTTTAATTATCCATTGTCTCTCTGTTGCTGTTGTTCCTTTTTCATTAGCGTTAGGAAAATTCAATGTTAATAAAGCATTATGCAATCCATTTCTGTGGGTATTTTCCATCCCTTTCTGATTGTTTAGCATATCTTTTATAGTTTGATTTGATCTTTCTATACCTATGTGATCTGTAGGATTCTTTGGTATATCTGTGATATGCTTTATATTATAAGCAAAAAAACCTGTTTTATTTTCTTAGACACATATACTGGACCTTTGTCTGTCTTTATTTGTGCAAGTATACCCATGATGGCCATAACTTCTATTAAATGTGTGATTACTGAATCAGTCTTTTCTGAGCTCAAGGCAGTTGCCCATTGAAGACCTGAATAAGTGTCAATGGTGTAGTGTACATATTTTAATTTTCCAAATTTTGTAAAGTGGAACACATCCATCTGCCAGATCTCATTCCTTTGAGTACCCTTTGGGTTTCTTCCTGCAGGTAATGGTATTTGGTTATAGAAAGAATAAGTAGCTTGTTGCCATGTAACAGGAAACTCTTTCTTTAAACCTTTGCTATTGACATAAAGTTTTTATGAAATTCTGATGCCTTGAACATACTTCCAATCAATAACTGATCAATTTTTGCATTACCTTGTGCTTGAGGAACTGGCAGACCCAAATAGGATCGAGTGAGTGTTATGTATATGGGACAAAGCCTATTTCTGATTATGTCTTGAACCTGAATGAATAATGAAGTCAATTCTGTATCATTTGGTATAAATTCAGCAATTTCTATATGCAAAACAACTCTTTCTGTTTATCATCAATCAGTCACTATATTGAGAGGTTCTTTTTTTAGTTATTAAATTTTTTAATTTTTTTATATTTTATTGCTTTATAAATAATACTATTCAAAATTTCCACTTCCTCCCCTCCTCCCATTTTCCTCCTGTTCCCCCTACTCACCCTCCCCCCTCCAGTCCTAAGAGAGGACAGGGTACCCTACCCTGTGGGAAGTCCAAGGCCCTTTCCCCTCCATCCAGGCTTAGGAAGGTGTGCATCCAAATAAACTAGGATACCCAAAAGCCAGTACATGCACTAGAGACAAATCACAGTCTCAAAAACTGATCACATACTAGATAACAAAACATACCTCAACAGAAACAAAAAACTGGAATAACGTCATGTAGCTTATTGGATCACCATGGCTTAATATTAGAATTCAACAACAACACTAATTCCAGAAAGCCAACACACATGAAATTAAACAATGCTCACCTGAAATATACATAAGTCAAGGAAGAAATAAAAGAAGAAATTAAAGACTTCCTAAAATTCAGTGAAAATGACCTCAAAACATACCCAAATTTATGGGTATTAATATTAAGCAATATTAAGAGGAAAGTTCATTGCACTAAATGTGTAAATAAAGAAGCTGGAAAAAATCCCACACTAGTGAATTAGCAGAACATTTGAAACTTTAGAACAAAAAGAAGCAAACACACATAAAAGAACTAGATGGCAGGAAATAATCAAATTGAGAGCTGATATAAAAAAAATAGAAACAAAAAAAGCAATGCAAAGAATCAATGAGACAAAGAGTTGGTTCTTTGAGAAAATCAACAGAATAGACAAACCTTTATCCAAACTAACCAAAAGGCAGAGAGAGAATATCCAAATGAATAAAATCAGAAATGAAACAGGAGACTAACAACAGACCTGGAGGAAATACAGGGAATCATCAGGTCATATTTCAAAAACTATAATCCACATAATTGGATAACTTGCAGGAAATGGACATATTTCTGGATAAATGTAACTACCAAAATTAAATCAAGATAAGATAAGTAATTTAAATAAACCTATAACTGCTAAAGAAATAGAAACAGTCATCAAAAGTCTCCCAACCAAAAAAAAAAGCCCAGGACCAGATGGTTTCAGCTCAGAATTCTACAAGCTTTTCAATGAAGAACTAATACCAATACTCCTCAAATTGTTTCACACAATAGAAACAGAAGGAACATTGCCAAACTCTTTTTATGAGGCTACAATTACCCTGATACCCAAACCACATAAAGACATTACAGACCAATCTCACTCATGAGTATTAATGCAAAAATACTTAATACTAAAAAAATACTGTCATTTCAAATTCAAGAACACATTAGAAAAATAATCCACCATGATCAAGTCGGCTTCATCCCAAAGATGCGGGGATGGTTCAACATACAAAAATCTGTCAATGTAATCCACCATATAAACAAATTGAAGAATTAAAACCACATAATCATCTCATTAGATGCTGCAAAATCATTCGACAAAATATAACATCCCTTCATGATAAAGGTCTTGGAGAGAGCAGGGATACAAGAAACATGCCTAAACCTAATAAAGGCAATATACAGCATATACAGCAAGCCAACAGCCAACGTCAAACTAAGTGGAGAGAAACTCAAAACAATCTCATTAAAATTTGGAACAAAACCAAGGTTGTCCATTCTCTCCATATCTATCCAATATAGGTCTTGAGGTACTAGCTAGAGCAATAAGACACCAAAAGGAGAGTAAGAGGATACAAATTAGAAAAGAAGTCAAACTCTCACTATCTGCTGATGTGATAGTTTACATAAACAACATTAGTAATCAGAGAAATGAAAATCAAAACAACTCTCAGATTCCATCGTACACCTGTAAGAATGGCGAAGATCAAAGACACAGATGACAACTTCTGCTGGAGAGGATGTGCGGTAAAGGGAACACTTGTGCATTGCTGGTGGGAGTGCAAATGGGTACAGCCCCTTTGGATATCAGTATGGTTAGTTCTCAGAAAATTAGGAAACAACCTTCCTCAAGACCAAGCAATACCACTTTTGGGTGCACACCCAAAACATGCTCAATGTTACCAAAAGGATGTGTGCTCAACTATGTTTATAGCTGCAATGTTTGTCATAGCCAGAACCTGGAAACAACTTAAATGCCCCTCAACTGAAGAATGGATAAGGAAAATGTTATATATTTACACAATGGTATACTACACAGCAGAAAAAAAAAATGACATCTTGAAATTTGTAGGCAAATGGATGGATCTAGAAAACATCTAAGGTAACCAAGACCTAGAAAGACAAATACCATATGTACTCTCTTATAAGTGACTTAAGACAAAAAGTAAAGAAAATCAGCCTACAAATCACAATCCCAGAGAACATAAACAACAATGAAGACCCTAAGGGAGACATACATGGATCTAATCTTCTTGGGAATTAGAAAAAGACAAGATCTCCTAAGTAAATTGGGAGCATGGAGAGCATGGGAGAAGGTAGAAGGGGAGGGGAGAGGAAGCAAGGTGAGTAGAGAAAAATGTATAGCTCAATAAAATCAATAAAAACAGAAAACCTTGAAAAAATAAAAAAAAAATCCCTTAGTACTATGAGAATAGCACATAATTCTGCCTTTTGGACAGAATTATAAGTGTTAGTTTCACCTTATTTTATTCTGATTTGTAACCTTCCTTTCCTGATTTATTTGCATCAGTATAAAATGTACAGGCTCCAGTTAATGGTGTGTCACATTACAATTTGGGGAAGAATCCAAGTAGTTCTCTTTACGAAGTTAATTCTATTGCTTTTGGGATAATTGCTATAAATTTCTCCCAGAAAATTAGAACAAACTCTTTGCTGGGGTTCATTGTCATCCCAAAACTTTTTAATTCCATCAGTAGTAAAAGGCACTATGATCTCTGGTGGGTCTATACCTGCTAGTTGATGAAGTCTCAATTTTCTTTTTATGATTAATTCAGAAATGACTGCACTAACAAGACTTAACAATGGCAATAGCGATAGACATGCTAACATAGAAGGGGGAAAATCCCATAGCAGTCTTCCCCAGACAAAGATACAGACAACTAACAACTACAGAGAAAGGCAGAATGAGCCTCTCCCAGGGATTAGCCCCATTACTAACTTGTTATCCCATAGAAAGCTGTCAATCCTGAAACCACATATTCATAAGCATCAAAATGGATTCAATAGATTGTATTTGTGTATTTGTCTATGTAAATATGTGAAAGATATATAAAATGTAATATATACTATATATAAAATACTAATGACAAAAAAAGATAGCTATCAATATAAAAGAAGGTACATGGGAGGCCCAAGAAAGAAATATAAAAGGGAAGTAATTTTTTAATTAAAAATAAAAATATGAAACACTAACTCTTAAACAGAAGTTAAATAAAGCAGCAATTAGGGCCAGCTAGCACCACAGCTCTTAGCTTTAGAATATCTGGATGCTTGGCATCCAAAAAAGTTTGAATTTGCTATTCTAAAGAAAAGAATACTTTTTGTATCTGAGGAACATGGTGCCTGACTACTCTTTTGCCTTCATTTTTCTGCCTGTAAGGCATATGTTGCTTGAGACAGTGCAGACATCTTCATTGGTGGTCACTGAGCAAAGACTTTCTGGTGAAGAGTCATGAATTCAGCTGTAGTAGGTCTTGGACCTGAACTGTTCTCAGAGTGATCACAATATATTGTTCTAATAAGTTAAACTGCCATTAAGAGATTTTGTTTGATAGTTGAGTAGCTACTAGGATGACAGCTCTTTTTTCCAGGTTTTCAATCACAAGCAGAAAGTCTCTGTAGCTGTTTGATGATCAACTTTTAGGGACTCTACAATTTAAACAAGAAAGAAAAGAAAAAATTATAACCGTTTACAATAAAGGTCCTAACAAAATTCCAAAAGTAAAATTAATATTCTAAAGTGTGCTTAATGCTTGTAAACACTCAGAATGCTTAGAAACAACAAAACCATGTCTTCATAGAATTGAGTCTCTATGACTTATCCAGCATAGGACTGTAAAGAGAGTCCCCAAACCTCAGTGTCTCATTGAAATTCTGTACTGTCCCGTTTGGAAAGAGTAGCAGAAACTCTTTTTTCCTGTCTTTGGGAGGTGGACACAGTGACTACCTTAATGTGTTTAGGTTACAAAACATGTTCTTCATTATGCTTTGATGTGTTTTTCTTGTCAATGCTTGGACATGGGGTCACTTTCTCTTTCCGAATGCTTGATTTTTCTAATTAGAGCATGTCTGCCCTATATCTCTCAGCATTGCATTATGAAAGCATGCCATTTGTTAACTAATGTCAGAAACCAGGAAGTTTAAATCTTGTTTAAAATTTTACTCTCACATCATTTGTATAGGGTGATATGTTGGTCTTTGAACTTTTGAGTTGTTGTTTAACCAAGATAAGATTATTATCATGAAATGGAAATGGTGCCCGTGTGAAGATGGGAAGGATGACACCCAGGGAATGCTGTTGAAGTATGAATATAAAGCGGTGATACTTAATTTGATCTTCAACTTTACTGAACCTACAGAAGAGATATAGCTATGGGCAGGTATGTAAGGGCATTTCCAAGGAGAGTTAGCTGATGAAAACAGAACTGCCTGGACCTGCCTGGACTGTATGGCATCTTCCATGATGGTCTCATATTTAACAACTTGAAAAGGCTACCTTTTCTGCATGCCTGCTGTCCTTGCTGGTGAGTGCCTCTATCCATCTTTTGTTGCTGCTGTTGCTCTCCTTCACTGATGGTGAAACCTCTTTTTATTCAGTCCTCCTGCATGGGTACTCCATGAGTCCTGCAGGTCTTCAGTGCCAGTCTGAGACTGGTTCCCTTGAGCTTTGTGGACTGAGCAACTACTGCTTTCAACCTCTCCAGCAGCACCCACCCATTCTTGCACTACCCAGCCCCTATCGCATAATCCAATCTAAGAAACTCATTTTCAAGTAGATAATTTTCTGTCGTTACTGTTCATTTGAAAAACGTCCCCACCCGTGAAAACTGTACAGGGACTAGTTATTCCCAAATGCAGCAGTGTTGAGTTGAGGCCTCACAAGACATTTCTAGTGCATGAGGACTCCAACCTCATGAATAAATTAATGTCAGTAATAGAAAGACTTGCTTTTCCACATTCCAAGATCTTTCTCTCTTCTCAAGGATCTTTTGTGCCTTTCTCCTTTCATAGACACAGCTTGTAATCCTGTGTCAGAAACTATCCCATCTATTTGTTTTTTTTTCTGCCCTTTATAACTGTAAGAAACAAATCTCCATCCTTTATAATTTACTACACTCTCTTACAACAGAATAATATAGACTGCAATGACATGGTGATCAAATCTGAAAGAGAATATAAGGAGTATTTGTTAAAGGATTAAAGTAGACAAAATACATTAAATTTTTTACCTTGCCTTTTAAGTACTTTGGAAGAAATATGCTACCTTTCTATTGTAAGAAGTTGGACTAGATTCTACTTCAATGTAACTGTGTGAATGAGAAGAGTCTAGGTGAAGGACAGAGTATTTTCTGAACAGAGAGAAGTGTACAGTGATGTGGCAGGACAGATGAAAAGAATGAAGAAACAGCCACAGTTCCAACCTCCGCCTTCCCACTCATGGATGGTAAATTAGACATCAAAATAAACCAAATAGCATTGATACCATCAGTATGTTCATCTAAAGCTACGTGAGAAGCCCACAGTTTTAGAAAACCTTGAATCCAAGGCAAGAATTTGATGCAAGAATGGCTCTTACATAGCAGGCAATCGTCTATTTTGTCGTGACCTAGCCTAGTTTACTATGGTTTCTCTGATAAAACACTGACCAAAAACTACTTGGGGAAGAAAGGATTTATATTCTCTCTCTCTCTCTCTCTCTGTCTCTCTCTCTCTCTCTCTCTCTCTCTCTCTCTATATATATATATATATATATATATATATATATATATATATACTAAGTGAGAGAAGTCAAAGCAGAAATCTAAACAGAGGAATTGACACAGGAATGAATTTTTGGCACTACTTACAACTTGCTCAGTTACCTTTCTTATTTAATCCAGATATAACTTCTCAGTGTCTTCATCAACTAGAGATCAACAAAATATTCTACAAACATTCTCACAGGCTAATCTCATGGAGACAATTTTTTGATGGAGGTTTCCTTCTCTCAGGTAACTCTAATTTCTGTAGACAAGTTGACAAAAAAAGTAACCAGCTCAAAGATCGTTTATCAGCTTGACACACAATCCCATCAGTATTCAGCTACAACATTTCCTTGTTTATTTGTTCCTATCACTGACTTGAAGACCAGCCTTCAGCAAAGGATAGCTCAGAGGGAATCTGGAGTGTCAGTGTACTAAGACTTTTAATCTGAAGGGATAAGGAAAAGATACACTCACTCTCTTGATAATTTCCTTCTGACTTTTCTTTATTCTTCTATGTATTCTGAATTTATTTTTCCTGATTTCTTTCTCTCATTCTTGATGTTTTCCTTCTAAATCACTTCATTTTTCCCTTGCAGGTTATATACCCCAGCAAAATCTTTCAAGCAATATAAAAATTACAATGAATGCAAGTGAATAGCAGCATGTTTTCCATATCCCTTACTTGATTAAACATTTTTTTGTATTACACGTGAAAAACAATTTGTTCCTAGAGCCCACATATATTCATGTCCAAGCAATTTGTTATTAATTAACAGAGGGTGAGAAAGCATGGTTCTTTCTCAGACAGTTCTTTTGCTGGTACACTGCATTTTGCAGTTACAAGGAAAGGATCAATCACTTTAATACTTATCTCAAGAGCAATCCTATAGGAATCATAAATATAAACTTCTGTATAAGAAAAAGAACCAGTTGGCTCTATTTTAAATCCTCAGATTGCCAAAGCTTTATTTTAATTAGGATGTGCTCTGCAGCCTGTGCAAACATTTCCCAATATTAAGAAGAATTTAAACTAGCTAGGTTACTGTGACTCAATCAATTTTAGAAATGATAACCTAAGCCACAGTTTACCTGTCTCCTCAACAGAAACTCATGTGTTCTAGTTGTGTGACACTTTCTTGTTTTGTTTTTATCCTCTGCATACTCTTCTTCATCAGAGGCCCAGATAACATTTTATCCTACCTTTACCTATGTTAATTTTCCTACTAAACTAACCCCTATCATAATTTCTTACTATATGTACTAAAAACCCTCAATCATCAAAATTCTATTGAAAATAGCACTCTTTTTTTTCATGGTTTATTTTTTTATATTTAAAAATTTCCATGTCCTCCCCTCCTCCTCCCCCTTCCCTCCCCTCCTCCTCCCCCTTCCCTCCCCTCCCCTCCACCCATACCTCCCCTCCCTCCCTCTCCAGGCCAAGGAGCCATCAGGGTTCCCTACTCTATGTTAAGACCAAGGTCCTCCCAACTCCCCCCAGGTCCAGGAAGGTGATCGACCAAGCTGTGAAGGCTCCCACAGAGCCCATCCATGCAGAAGAATCAGAGCCCAGCGCCATTGTCCTTTGCTTCTCAGTCAGCCCCCGCTGTTGGCCACATTCAGAGAGACGGGTTTGGTCGCATGATCCATCAGTCCCATTCCAACTGGAGTTGGTGATCTCCCATTAGTTCTGTCCCACTGTCTCCATGAGTGAACGCACCCCTCACATTCCTGACTTTCTTTCTCATGTTCTCTCTCCTTCTGCTCCTCATCAGGACCTTGGGAGCTCAGTCCAGTGCTCCAATGTGGGGCTCAGTCAGAAAATAGCACTCTTATTGTATAAAATCATGGCTTCAGTTAAACTGTACAACTTAGGAGGAAATCGTCTTCATAACAATCCACAGGTAAAAATATCCTGTAGACTGGGATATTTCTAAGAGATGATCATACTGCATTAAGGGCAGTGGGATTCTCCCCCTGCCCATTTATATAATTCCAGATACCAAGAAAAGTGGCAATGGCAAACATGCAAAGATATACATCAGCAAGAAACATTCTGGGGCCAAGGCTCTTAGGGTCTTACCTATTCGAGATTCACCCATCAGGGTTTTCTTTCCTGGTGGGCCATACCCTTAAAGTCAATTGCCATCTGCTGCTCCCCTGACATGACCACTGACATGTCCCTAAAATCTCATATTACTATTAATACAAAATAACATCCAATCTTTTAAGATTATTTTTTATTGAGCTATATATTTTTCTCCATTTCCCTCTGTTCATCTCCCCTTCCCTTCTACCCTCTCCTATGATCATCATGCTCACAATTTATTCAGGAGATTTTGTATTTTTCTACTTCCCATGTAGAATAGAACCATGTAAGTCTCTCTTAGGCTTCTCTTTGTTATCTAGGTTCTCTGGGGTTGTGAATTATTGTGAATTGCTTTATGTCTAAAGGCCACTTATGAGTAAGTACATATGGTATTTGTCTTTCTGGGTCTGGGTTACGTCAGTCAATATGATGTTTTCTAGATCCATTCATTTGCCTGCAAATTTCAAGTTATCATTACTTTTTCTGTTGTTTAGCACTCTATTGTGTGAATGTACCACATTTTCTTTATCCATTCTTCGGACGAGGGGCACTTAGGTTGTTTCCAGGTTCTGGCTATGACAAACAATGATGTTATAAACATAGTTGAGCACATGCCCTTGTGGTATGATTGAGCATGCTTTGGGTATATACCCAAAAGTGTTATTACTGGGTCTTGAGGTAGGTGGTTTCCCAATCTTCTGAGAAATCCCCAGATTGATATCCAAAGCAACTGTACCAGGTTGCGCACTCACCAGCAATGCGGAAGTATTCCCTTTACCCCACAACCTGTCCAGCATAAGTTGTCATCAGTGTTTTGATCAGTGTTTTGATCTTGGCCATTCTTACAGGTGTAAGATGGAATCTCGGAGTTGTTTTGATTTGCATTTCTCTGATGGCTAAGGATGTTGAACATTTCCTTAAGTGTCTTTCAGCCACTTTAGATTCCTCTGTTGAGAGTTCTCTGTTTAGGTCTGTACAGCTCCACTCTTCCCTCTCTTTCACATCAATACACACTGTGCTTATCTCGTGGAGTCAACAAAACTCCACTCTGCACCTGCCACTGTCTTTGAATCAGTTCACTGTCCTGGCATCACCTTTATGCTGGAGGCCTACCATGAATCTGAGGCGACACTTCTGATGGTCTCGTGTCCTCTTCTCAGGGACTCTGAATCTGTCACATGATGCCAAGTGTTAGCTGTTCTTCACAATCCTTTAAGTCTTCAGTTTTCATACTTCCAAGAATAGAACCACGTGATAGATTCCTACACATTATCAAGTTCAGCTTCCAGTTTGAGATGCAGTCTTAACTCCCTCCAGACCATAACTCCTGGATGCTGACCCTGGGGAAACACATTCAAGAAGAATTCTCAGTGTGCTGGTTTTGTGAATTACAGCTAATTCTTCAGTGCCAGCTAATCAGCTAATCAGATATAAATTCTTATTTTTTGTAATCTATTTATTTACTTGGTTTTTGAGATAGGGTTTCACTGTGTTGCTTTGAAGCCTGTCCTATAACTAGCTCTTGTAGACCAGGCTTGCCTTAAACTTACAGTGATCTCCCTGCCTCTGCCTCCTGAATGCTAGAATTCAAGGCATGTGCCAGTACCGCCCAACTTCCATAGATTCTTAATCAAAAATATCACAAAACTGACTCCAAAAGAGACTGTTCTTCTGTCTTAAACTCCATAGGCCATGTTCTGCATCTCTCTTGGGACTGAGGAGGCACCGGCTGCCACCCTGAGAAAAGCCTGAGGCTGGAGCAAGAGGGAGATCCTGGTCTCCTGAATCTGAATCTTTCACAGTTGATGTGAGATTTTTTTTTTTTAAAAAGTCCTTTCTTGCTGCAAAGATGATCAACAGTTTTGGCAGGACTTTTGAGCACACAGTGAGATCTAAAGAACCAGGCCAAAAAATAATTCCTTCTTTCAATTTCTTTAGTCTGAGATGCCACCAGAAAGTACCACCTGTGTTTATGGTAGATCCTTCTGTTTCAAATATTCTAGCCAAGTCCCTCACAATAGGACTCAGCAGGTTGTGTTTTAATAAATTACAAATGCAGTCAAGATTAGGCTGAAAAATGACCCCTGGCCTGCCTAGCCCACACTCAAGTAGAAAAAACTTGACTGTTGTGAATCACAAGAGAATGTAACCTTAGCTCACTAACCACACCACTAGAAGACTTAATATTAGCAGTCCTAGAAATAAACCTACTCAATCCTGCCATTTTTTTCCAATCTCGTACTCTTTTCTTTCTTTATTTTTTTCTGTTTTACTTTCTCTTCTACTACATTTTATACTTATTTTGCTTTTAAAATATTTAAGTCAGTAGAGGATCAATGAGTAAGCAATTAAGAGCACTTCTTAATAATGGAGTGGATTTTGGGGTGGGCCAGCTCATAGCCTTGACCCAAAGCTGCAGGATTTCCATAACAGAGGGCAACAACAGGATTTGTAAGAGGAGTCCAAATGAGAACCCAGTATTCATAGTAAAGCAGAAACAGAGGCCTCAGACCAGACTAATGACTCTTTGCCGTGAACATTTGCAAGTAAAGATATATGGAATAAAGAGTATACTATGTGGTTCACTGTGTCACACTTCAGCTTCCATGATGAGATTTTCCTTCCCCCCCCCCTTATTTTAGCTTTTATATTAATTTGTGGGAGAGGTTGCAAGAACAGAGGATATATATGAATGGACAGGAAAATGAATGGATTAATATTTCCATATCGACATAGAATAAATGAAAAATTTACAAAATAAACTCTTGTTGTTCTTGCATATTCTGGGAACAGGATGCCTGCCTCAGACTTCTGTGGGTATTGCATGTCTGTAGGTGTACCTACGTGAAGGAAAAACTCTCATACGCATCATATAAAACAAATCTAGAAACTTCAAGGGAAAACTGAAACCAGGATGTAGTAAATAAATAAATAAATAAACAATAAATAAATAAAACATATGTAATTTTAAAATTAATCTCTATCTAATTTTGTTCTCATATATTTAATTACTTGGCTATCCAATATTTATAATATTGTATATGAGTATAATTTATATTATTGCATTAATAATATTCCTATAATAAATGATAAGAATTTTATTATTTTTAAAGAAGGTGTTAAAATGGCCTATAATTCACTGAGTATACTAGAATAACTATCCAGTGAGGCCTAGGAATCACAGTATCTCAGTTTGTCCAGTGCTGAAATTATGTCCATTTTGATTAAACAGGGACTAGAGATTGAGCCTTAATCCTAACACTAAGCACTGGGCAGGAATTACTAACTCTAAACTGATAAACGCTAACCTTTCAACATAACCCTAACAATGGTCTCTAACCCACTCATAACCTTAACTGTAATTCTTAACCATTATTTTAGCTCTTACCCTAATCTCAATATCTAAGTCTAGCTCTAACTCTTCACCATCACCCTAAATCCTAATCTCTAATCTTAAACAAAAACCCTACCCTTAAACTAAACCTATAATCCAGGACTAATTATGAACTTAATATTACACCAAGTTTCTACCCAATGACTAACTCACAGTCTTAACACTAATCACGACACCAATCCAAAGTCTATTTTATTGAGCTGTCTTTCACTATGTAGAAGCATAGTTTGCTATTGTGATGAACTGTGGTTCAATATTATGCTGGGTCATTTATACTTACTGTTGTTTGACTACTGTTCTGAGTCATTTTTTATTCTATTCCTGGGTCATAGTTGGTGTTTTTTCAGTGTTGTGGTTTGATTTACTGCTGAATCATGATTAAAGCTTACAAAGTCGTGGTTAACTATGTCCCCTAAATCATGGTTTGATTGTTTTACTGAGTCACCATCAAATTCATTAATAAGATTATATGCAGCCAATGGCTCAAAAGAGGACAAAAGAAAATAAAGCCATACTTTGAGCCTTTATCTTGATTAACATATATTTGTATATATATGAATATATGTTTGTATGAATGTGTGTATATATTGCTGAGAATGTTTGGTGTATTTTTGCAACCTGATAGGTATTTAAGACATAAAACTTGTCTTTCTGTGTTTCAGATATTGCTTCCTATTTTTTAATTAAGAAATAAAGTTGGCTGATTTCTCAGAAAAATAATACATTTACAAAACTTTGTTTCAAGAGCAAAGTTTTTTATTTGTTCAGCATTTTTTAATTTAATTTTTTAAAATTGATTTTATTGAGCTATACATTTTTCTCTGCTGGGATTAAAGGCATGTGCCACCACAGCCCAGTTTGTTCATAGTTTTTACTAAATTTGTCAGGCTTCTAATTGGGAAGGTGAAAGTTAACAGAATCAATATTTATTTAACATTATGTCTTCATCAAGTATTATCTGATAGTTTTATAACAAATTTAACCATTTATTATTCTTCAATCCTGATGTAATTGACCTCTGATTTCAACAGTAATATATGGGGGCCAAAGTCAATGAAGATATAGAGAAAAATAGGTTGGCTCACTCATTTCTTCATGACCATTGATCAAATAGTGTCCAGGGAACAATGGGCCACCTCCTAAAGCCTCCTACCTCTCTGAAAGTCTCCCATTCCCTTCATCAGAGTAGGCTATGGAGAGGCAGATGTTGGACTCTAAGCAGAGTATATTCTGAAAAATTTCTTTTATTCTCAAACCACAAATAGGAACATACCCAAAAAGAGCACAATCAACTTTTCACCCTCTACATTCTACTGTGGTTTGAGATCTCATGATCTCAGGCAAGTTCATCTGTCACCTCCTTGAACCCTCACATACCACACCCTGTATATCTAAACCTTGGAACTTTGGTCCCCAAGACTCTGGACAGGAGCCCAGATGTATTGGTCCATCTTCTCCTTATGTACACCTATTTCTCAGACTACATAAAGTGTGTTTCTTCATTCCTTAAGATGGAGAAACACATATTAAGAAATACTTGATAATTGCAACTCATCAAGGATGTAAACTCTACCTACTCATGTTCTGTAAAAACTGTGTATTAAGTGACTGTTATTTTCTTTGGATATAAACTTCCTGGCAAATCCCTGTATGGTCATAATGAATCAGAAGAAGACAAAGCATTCAATTAATATACTGACACTGACAAATATTAAAGCAAGTGTTTTTTATTTATTTTCAGAATGGGACAGAGTTTTCTTTGTTTGTTTGTTTTTTATTTCTTTCAAGTTTTGTAGCAATTCCAGACTGAATTGCTACTGAACAGAAGTGACAAATTCAAGTCATTGGCATGTGAGCGGTCTCCTCCAGCACTGTCCATTGGCCATCCCTCAAGGTGTCCAACAAAAGTCATCATACATTAATATTCATCAGAAAATGGAAAGTTAGCATGACCAGGAAAAGTGCAAAGACAGAAAAGCATTTCATACTGCATTTGATTATTCTGTTTCTAGAAGAAGTCATTTCTATGACTCTGATATTAGTTTGGAAATACATATTTTTTCATTTTTTGGTAAGGCATAGAGACAGTCATTCTTACTTTCATAAACAATATTTTCAACCTGCAAATAAAACAACAGTAAAGTATTTCTCCTTTCCCTGAAACCTCACAGGAAATGTAGATTCAGATGATGAAACATGCATCCATCAAAAAAGCAAGGAAACAATCTCTTCTCTCTAGTATAGTTTCTCAATAAAAAAAACTGTTTTATCTGTCTTAAAATGAAGAAGCCAGGCTATATACTCTGTGAGGACATATGACTTGAGAAGATGAAATTACTACTAGCAATCTCATTTTGATTTTTAAATCAATTATTTGTAAACTGCCTACCACACGTAACATAAGGGATTTGACTCAGACGTAGAAATAACGATAAAATCCCATATCTAAGGAGATGCATGTAAAGAATCTCCATACAGTATCAATCACACAATGGAGAAAAAGGTGCTCCATTAGAAATTGTAATGGCAAAATATGAGTTCTGATATAATATTAGTATATACTAGTACAATAGTGATATGATATTAGTTCAGGAGATCAAACTAAGGTCTATAATTTACAAGTCAAATGCCTCCCTAAGCTTTTCTGAGTTTTTAATGTCTTTTCTATCATTTCCTAATCCTCTGAATTGACCATTGTAAGAGTCTAAATAAAGGACCCCATACATGAGTAAGTCTATTTCTTTTCCTGGGAACACACTGGGCTCCACATTTAATGCACATCACTAAATTGGGGCACATGGCATACAAAGCATATTATTATTGGTTAGACGTATTTCTCAAAGGTTATTGATTCATGTTTTCCAAGCAAAGACGCACACAAATTGTCCCTCCTAGGTTTTCCTTCATTGGAATCTTCATGATCCATAAAAACTGGTTTACCCTCATCACCTGTGAACCCTCCCACAAGGATAGTTCAGTGTCTAGATCACTGAAGAAACAATGTGACTAAAGGTTGCCCTTCCTATGTATGGTTTACTTGCTATCCTACACATAACACACCTCTTATTCCTTCAAATGCTAGAGAAAAACATATTAATAGACACTTGATAACTGCTACTTTCCAGATGATGATAATTTTGTTTAATATCAGGTTAGATATGTTTGTAAAATGTCTTTTATCATTACATGCCCTGTACACATATTTCTACGAAAATGCTTTAGAGATCTAAATGAGTCCAGAGATGTTAAAATAAGTAAATACTACAAACTGGCATAGATAAATGCTGAAGAAAATTATTCTTTTATTTCCACTCGGGAAGGGGCAAATATATATCGTATTTGTTCATTGCATATAGCTGTAGATTCAGCAAACCAGGGTTTCCCAGAAAGGATTGGGGCGGCGTATGTAATAATCACCATTGGCACACATTTCCTCTGTATGTCCACATCACAGACTTCTAGCACTGGGCATGGCACAGAAAGGCCTTCATGTTAATCTTCATCTGAAAATGGAAAACCAGGTTGTCCCTTAAATCTAGAATGACAAACAAATCATATGAGTTTTGAGTAACTTCTATGAACCTGTTATGCAAAAATACAAAATACAAAATTTTATTTTCTGGTAATTCATAGTCTACCTTAAACATTATTTTATAAATGGTTAAACAAAAACTAAATAAATATTGCATATTATGCTCCTTCCCCTAAGACATACACAGAAAATAATATTAAATTGTCAAATATACATCGATTCAAAAAAGATATTTTTTCATTTTTTTTAAAAAAGAGAACAAACTGCCTTTTTACATTATACATGGATCCAAGTTTCCACTCCTTCCCCTCCTCCCTTTCCCTCCACCTACCTCCCCACTACCACTATCCACTCCTCAGAGAGGGTAAGACCCATTGCTTTGGGGAAGGTCCAAGGCCCTGCCTACTATATCTAGGCTGAGCAAGAGAATAGGTTCCCAAAAAGCCATTACAGGCAGTAGGATAAATTGTGCTTCCACTGCCAGTGATCCCTCAGTCTTCCCTAGCCATGTAATTGTCAACCATATTCAGAGGGACTAGTTTGTTCCTACGCTTGGTCTTTTTCAGTCCAGCTGGTTTAATTTCAAATTCTTAATGAAAGCAGAAACTAGTCACCTTGTTTTGAAAATAACAAGGCAAACTACACACTCCACAACAAAAAAAAAATACTTCAGGGGGATATAAATAGGAGGCATCAATTTTGCCTCAATTTCTACTTGATAATTTACTTGCTAAAATTCTGCAAGCACTATACTAATCTTGGTTTAGAAGTAGAAATAATGGACTAGGAACATTTCTAAGTGGAGAAATATTTTTGGTGCAAATGTGTGGTATGAGTTTTGATCCTCAGTGTCCACATAAAACTAGCCATGGTAGCATGCAACTGTAACATGGTGCCATAGAAAGTGGAAACAGAACACTTCCTGCAAACCTACAGACAACGTGAAATACACAGTAGAAACAAGATATTCTGTTTCAAACAAGATAGAAGGCAAGGAACACAATCACGGTTGCATGGTAGATCTTTCCATTTTCTGTTGTCTTCTTCTATTTCTTTCAAGTATTAATAGTTCTTGTCATACAGGTCACTTGTTTGGTTTAGGAGAAGTTATATTCTTTTGGGTTTCTGTGAAATGTTCTACTGATATCTCTTAAGCCCTTTTGAGTCATAACATCTGTTAGTTCCTTTATTTCTCTGGTAAGTTTCTGACTGACAGACTTCTCAAGTGGTCCAAAAGTCAGTGGTGAAGTCTCCCATTATCAGTGTGTGGGGTCTGTTGCGTGATTTAAGCTCAGTAGTGTTTCATTTGCAAATGGCTGTGCCCTTATATTTGCAGCATAGAACTGAGACTTCATCTTGATGGATTTTTCCTGTGATGAATATGAGATGATCGTCTTCATATCTTTTAACTAATTTAGTTTGAAGTCTACTTTGTTATATATTAGGATAGCTGCACCAGCTTGTTTCATAGGTACATTTGATTGGAAAATATTTCCGAAACTTTTACTCTGAGGTAATGTCTGTCTTTAATGTTGAGGTATGTTTCTTGTATGTCGCAGAAAGATGGGCTCTGTGTTCATACCCAATCTGTTAGTCTACATCTTCTTATAGGCAAATTGAGTCCATTGATATTACAGGATATTAATGGCCAGTGATTGCTAGTTCCTGTTATTTTTGTCTTTGTTGTTGTTGTTGTTGTTGTTGTTGTTGTTGTTGGTGGTGGTGGTGGTGGTGGTGGTGGTGTGTGTGTGTGTGTGTGTGTGTGTGTGTGTGTATGTGTGTTTCTATTCTTTGGGATTTTCTGGTATGGGATTATCTATTGCCTATGTCTTTGTGGTTATTGCTAACTGCCTTGTATTGGAGTTTTCTTTCTAGTACTTTCAGTAGAGCAGTATTTGCGGGTAGATACTGATTAAATCTGGGTTTGTCATGGAATATCTTGTGTCTCTGTCTATACTGATTAAAAGTTTTTCTGGATATTGTAGTCTGGGCTGGCATCCATGGTTTCTTAGTTTGTTCATAATGCCAGGACTTTCTGTCTTTCATTGTTTCCATTAAGAAGTGGAGTATAATTCTGATAGATCTGCCTTTATATGTTACTTGGCCTTTTCAGTTGTAGTTCTCAATAATCTTTCTTTATTCTGTATGTTTAATGTTTTGATTATTATGTTGCAAATGAACTTTTTTTGTCCAGTCTATTTTGTGTTTTGTAAGCTTCTAGTATTTTCATAGGCATGTCTGTCTTTAGGTTGGGGGAAGTTTCCTTCTATGATTTTGCTGAATATATTTTCTTTGTTTTAGAATTGGGATTCTTCTCCTTCAATTTTTATTATTCTTAGGTTCAGTCTTTTCATGCTGTCCCAGATTTTCTTGCTGATAATTCCTGATGTCACTGCTGTTGCCATGGTCTACTGCACTGCTGAGGCTTCTCCCAATGGCCTGTCCCTTCTGCTGCACTTCGAAGGTATCTCTTGGCAGACTGAAGCAGAAAATGTTCTGCAAAGTCTTCTCCCTGTGGCCTGGCCTACCCATCACACTGATGAGGCTGCTCCAAGCAGACTGGCCTGCCTGCTGCACTCTGTACTAGCAATTTTCAATATGCTAGCTCAACAATTCTCATATTTATATCCTTTAGAAGTAATTTCCCAGTAATAGAAGAAATACATATACAATTCTTCCATCATGGCTGTAATAAGTATATCTTTCCTACTTATTAGAGATATCTATATTCATAAAGCATTATGGAAGTATAACACTTTTGTTGGTTAAAAGTTCTTCTACAGGTGGCATTGTTTTCTACATTCTATAATGTTATTCATATTTTTTTCTAGTACTTCTTAATCTTCAACATTGAGGTCTCTATATTCTAGAAAACCATTACCAAGTGAGCTACAGAATTCATTAAGCCACTCATTATAAACTCAAACAGAATACATAAAAGCATTATATAGCACCTGAGGGAAAGGTGCTACATAAAGGATGTGGAACTTTTCAAACCATTGAAAACATTAAACTTCCTGAATTCAAGAAACAATTTCACCTGGAAGAAATTTCACAGACCACAGGGCTGCTGGTCATGTATTTAAAATAATTAGAGATTAAGCAGGTATAGGTAAAATTACACGACATTGAATTAAAATGCTTCAAGAGGCTTGTTTAAAAGCCTCAAGTGTAAATCACGGGACAGACAAATTTGGGAGCCCACACGAAGACCAGAGACCCAGCACTGATGACACAGAAACTGTCCCTGAAACAGGAGAAGAGCAGTAAAATGCTTTAGGTCAGTACAAGCCTAGGTCCACACCTCCTGCTTCTCTCACAATGGACAGAATTCACAAAGAATAAAGCTCTTGTGTCCATTCTGGTGTAACATGGTCTCTGTATTCCTTGCTTAAATTAAAGCAAATGATAACAATTATGTTACATCCACCTCAGAAAAAAAAAGTTGAGAAAAAAACATTTACTGAAATTACTTACATTGTGAAACTCATGTATCGCACATTTTTATTCAGGCCATCAATGACTTTCATATCCTCCAAAGACAACTGAAAATCAAAAATCTATCAAAGAAATAGGAGCTACATTATTATATTTACACTGCATATTTGTCAATCTGCCTATTCCAAATGCACCAGACTGAATGATGCAGATAAATATTTAATATATTCAAGAAATCAAGAAAATGAACACATGCTCATCAAAACATTTAGGAAAGTGATGAATAGCAGATGTAGAAATTCTGGGAATTAATTCTGAATTGAAAGGTACAGCCTCACACACAAAGGCATTAATAAATAATCTGAGGAAGAAATAAAGACATTATGATGACAAACATGATCTTAATCAGGTTGTTAGATGGTCCAAAATAAAATAAATGCAGTCGTTTAAATGTTTAACAAATTCCCATAGTAGTCCTTGATACAGTTTTTCTTTATTTTAATTGAAACTATTTTTATATACTACTATCAATCACTTCCCCCTCCCCAAACTCTTTCCAGATTCTGCTCATCTTCCCACCTACACAATTTTAACACACACTCACTCACTCCCGGAGAGAGACAGAGACAGAGACACACACAAAGAAATAAAAGGATCAAAGTAAACTAAAAAATGTAATAAAAATAATATGAAACAAAAGACCAGAAAAAATATGGCATTAATTTTGTGTTGGCCAACTATCCCTAGGTATGCCGCCTGCCAGGAAATATAGTTCATATATTCAGTGACACCGCTGTGAGAAAACTGACCTCATCATTCCCAGCAGATATCAGTTAAGAAAAACTCCTAAGCGTCCAGGGGTCAGACCTTAAATTCATTTCTCCCTTTTAGTTCTGAGGATTTTTCTAGCCTAAACCTGTGCATGCTGCCACAATCTCTGTGAGTTCCTATATGCATCAAGTCAATTGAGTCTGGTCTGTGGCAATAAAAAGACTCCTAATGGGTGAACGCACCCCTCACGGTCCTGACTTTCTTTCTCATGTTCTCCCTCCTTCTGCTCCTCATCAGGACCTTGGGAGCTCAGTCCGGTGCTCCAGTGTGGGGCTCTGTCTCTATCTCCATCCATCGCCAGGTGAAGGTTCTATGGTGATATGCAAGATATTCATCAGTATGGCTATAGGATCTGGTCTTTTCCTGCTCCCTCTCCTCAGCTGCCCAAGGAACTAGCTGGGGGCATCTTCCTGGATACCTGGGAACCCCTCTAGAGTCAAGTCTCTTGACAACCCTAAGATGCCTCCACGGGAGATCACCAAGTCCAGTTGGAATGGGACTGATGGAACATCCGACCAAACCGGACTCTCTGAATGTGGATGACGGTGGAGGCTGACTGAGAAGCCAAGGATGATGGCGATGGGCTTGGACTCTACGACAAGGACAGGCTCTGTATGAGCCTTGTCACTTTGGTTGCTCACCTTCCTGGACCTGGGGGGAGTTGGGAGGACCTTGGACTTAACATAGTGTAGGGAACCCTGATGGCTCTTTGGCCTGGAGAGGGAGGGAGTGGGGGTATGGGTGGAGGGGAGGGAAGGGGAGGGAGGGGGAGGAGGAGGGGAAGAGATGGAAATTTTTAATAAAAAAAATGAGAAAAGAAAAATAAATAAATTATATATATATATATATATGCAAAAAGACTCCTAATGATTTATTTCTATACCTGCGTATCAGAGCATCATGCAACCCTCATCAGAAAAGCTTCTCCTTGCAGTAGATGGAAATTGACATGGAGACCCAGAAATAGACAATGCACAGAGAGTGAAAGGCTTATGAGCTCTCTCTCTCCTATATGGGAGACTTTTCATTGAACCCTTCCCCTCAAAGCTCAGGGGTCTATGTGGAAGACAAGACAAAAAGACTGCAAGAGCAAGAAACAGTGACTGCCTCCAAGTAAGAGTGTCATTAACAGAGTGTTCTTCTATGCCTCAATGCAATTCAAAGTAAAAAATTTAGAAATCTTAATAATTAAACTCCAATTAAAAAGAAGTGACATCAAGAAAATTTTCTTATATAAAATGTGGTCCAGTTCATCAACAAGAAGGTCTCCTGTTGTTAACAAATGGAAAGAAATAAGATGAGAAGACGAAAAGTTCTCAAAAAAATAACACCAAGAAAAAATAGTTAGCCATGTCTGAAAAATTAAACATATTAAGTAACAGGTACTTCTTGCAAACTTCCTCTCTTTTTGACGCATCTGGCAGCTAATAAAACAACAGCAACAAAGGCTGTTAATAAAATAATTATATTTCTATGAGTCAATAAGATAGAACAGAAAAAATAAAGTTCCTTAGTTTGAAATGTATAGAAGTTGGAAATGAATATAGTAAACTATTTGAATTATTGCAAGTTTCTAATGTTATCATGGATTGAGCACTTCAAATCCAAGTCAAATAGCATAGTCACAGTCTCCAAAATAATAAACTCAGTGCAATATTAACTTTGTCAAAAACACCCTGGATGGAAGTGGCCAAATTGATTGCATAAAAGAATAACCAGAATATGTATGCCATTATGTAAAGTGAACATTAGAATATCTAGAAGATAGACTCATTAACAAAAGTAAATACATTAATTAATGATATGAATGAGTATAGACATGGGATTACTGAAAGAGATTAACATTTCTGCCTTCCAGGTGAACCAAAATAACCCAATTCTTTTGGATGATCCAGTTCTTGGTTCTATGGCAAAAAAATACAAGCGAACTCCAGTCTGATAGCTCTTCGCTATCAGCTGCAGCGTGGGGTTGTCGTACTGGCCAAGAGTTTCACTGAGAAGCGGATAAAAGAGAATATGCAGGTGATGAGATGCTGCAGGTGTTAAGCATCTACACAGATTTGTCCTATGGACTTTGTGGTTAGTCCTATAACCCTAGTCAGTATCCCTTACATTCTGACTGTATCTGTGCTTTAAGGGCATCTCCAGGAGGTTTAAATACTATTCCTCAGAAGGAATGACTGGGAAGGCTGTATTCATGAATTTATAAATATGTATGTACAATCACATATCCATATCTGTATATAACAACAGTTAATCAAAATTAAGGTTATGAACTGAATTTGACCAAGGAAACTAAGTGTATAGCAGAGAAAGGAAAGGAGAAATAGGAGAGATAAACACTACACTCTGCAGCAATCATTATAGAAGCTTTCCTTCTCAAAATACTTACAATGAAAATTATGAAAGATTATCCCATCTTCTAGAAATAATTTTACTAGGCTAATTTTTCAAAAAAAAGTTTCAGATAAGGAATGTTAACATAGAAGTTAAAGATCAAATATATGAGTTCCAGACAACAAAAAATTGACTGAGACAAAAATCATTGATGAATCTAAAACCTGACAAGAATATTGGTCAAGAAATATACACCAAAAATGTGTATGATTTAGGTTACAATTTATAATAAAGAAACTTTACCATTTCCCTTAATGCAGCAGAGAATAACTCAAGGGACAAAGCTAGCAAAATGAATGTACTTTAATGTTTTATTTTATGGCAGAACCCAGAAAAAATGGAAAGACACTATAGAACAGGGTCATCTCAAAGCTTCATGTTAAGTTTCCAATGTTATTTCCTCACTCCAATTGGCACCTCACAGTAGCAGAGGAAGAAAGGAATGGAAAGGAAAGGTTGGGGGCTGAGGATCCCCACCTGGTTGCACACAGGCTTGTACTTGAGCCCTGGCATGTTAAGAATCATCACCAGCTGCCTGCGGTTAAAGTTGGACATCCCGACGGACTTGGTCAGGCCTGCATCCTTACACCTCTCCATGGCCTAAAGAGAAAAAAATACCAACATATAAACTAAGATAAGTGGGAAACTATAACATCAGAAACAACACTGTAAGAAGATAAAAATGAAACTTTATGGCATTCATTCTTAGGAAAAATAAACCAGTAACGAAAATGACAGTATCAATCTGTAAGAGTACCCTGAGCTACCCTTAGTCAATTAGACTGTTCTCATCATTTCAGTCAAATGTTCCCTTCATTTCTATTATATCGCTGTCATGCATGGTCCCCACTTCTTAAGTAAATAAACACTTACGAAGCTCATTAATTTTGACAAGACAGAATGCACACCTCATTCTCACAAGTGGAGTTCTGACATTAATCTCACTCTCTACTTCCACTGTGCTCTCTCTCATCCAAGTACTCACCTTCCAGATAGCACACAGATCCACTGTGTCAAATATGTATTGTCCATTCTCATCTGTTGGAAGATAATTTTTTCCTGGCTGGAATAGAGTCAAACGTTAAAGTAATCTCTCAACAAATGCATTTGCTCACAATAACAAAACTCACTGATAGAGAGGGCTATGAATATAACTTCCAGCAGATGGGTGTATTATATTTCATTTAATACTGATCTTATGTTTTGGGTTTTTTGTTGGTTTTTTTGTAAGATTTATTTATTATATATACAGTATTTTGCCTGCATGTACACCTGCACGCCAGAAGAGGGCACCAGATGTCATTACAGTTGGTTGTGAGCCACCATGTGGTTGCTGGGAATTGAACTCAGGACCTATGCAAGAGCACTCAGTGCTCTTAACCTCTAAGCCATCTCTCCAGCCCCTGTTCTTACGTTTTGAATGTAAAGTTGTAAAAAATGTCCTTAAGTTCCATGGTTCTTTTTTAAAAAACAAGTATTGCCATACTCATGAATATCTTGCATATCACCATAGAACCTTCACCTGGCGTTGGATGGAGAAAATGACAGAGCCCCACATAGGAGCACCGGACTGAGCTCCCAAAGTCCCGATGAGGAGCAAAAGGAGGGAGATCATGAGCAAGGAAGTCAGGACCGTGAGGGGTGCGTTTACCCATTGAGACGGTGGGACAGATCTAACGGGAGACCACCAAGTCCAGTTGGAATGGGACTGATGGAACAGGGGACCAAACCGAACTCTCTGAATGTGGCTGATGGTGGAGGCTGACTGAGAAACCAAGGACAACGGCGATGAGCTTGAACTCTACAGCATGGATGGGCTCACTGTGAGCCTTGTCAGTTTGGTTGCTCACCTTCCTGGACTTAGGGGGAGCTGGGAGGACCTTGGACTTAACATAGTGAAGGGAACCCTGATGGCTCTTTGGCCTGGAGAGGGGAGGAGTGGGGGTATGGGTGGAAGGGAGGGGAGGGAAAGGGGAGGAGGAGGGGAGGAGATGGAAATTTTTAATTAAAAAATGAGAAAAAAAAACAAGTAATTTCATTTTAATAAAGAACTTGTTTCTGGTTACTTAGACTATCATGCTTGACTTGTGTTTCTGTTCAATGCCACTTTCACTTAGAAACTGTTAAGAATATGAGGAGCAGAAGGAGGGAGAACATGAGAAAGAAAGCCAGAACTGTGAGGAAACCTTCATCTGGCGATGGACGGAGATAGAGACAGAGCCACACATTGGTGCACTGGACTGAGCTCCCAAGGTCCAAATGAGGAGCAGAAGGAGGGAGAACATGAGCAAGGAAGTCTGGACTGTGAGGAGTGCTCCCATCCACTGAGATGGTGGGGCTGATCTATTCGGAGCTTACCAAGGCCAGCTGGACTGGGACTGAAAAAGCATAGGATAAAATGGGACTCCCTGAACATGGCAGACAATGAGGGCTGCTGAGAAGCCAAGGACAGTGATACTGGATTTGGATCCTACTACGCATACTGGCTTTGGGGGACCTAGCCTGTTTGGATGCTCACCTTCCTGGAGCTGGATGGAGAGGGGAGGAACTTGGACTTCCCACAGGGCAGGGAACCCTTACTGCTCTTGGACAGGAGAGGGAGGGGGAGGGGAGGGGGAGGGGGAGGGGGGTAAATGGGAGAGGGGAGGAGGCGGAAATTTTTAAAAAAGAATATTACAGTGATCTCCACCAACAATAAAGTTCATTTTTGACCCATAGCAAACAAGAAATCTTCCCCATGTTCCTTGCTTTTTTGTTCTTCAATCCTGACAAGTATGCAAAAGATGACACAAGATTGTTGTGTTTTGTTTGCTCTTTTGTCTTTGTTTGTTGTGCGTGTCTGTATGTGTATCACAGCTAAGGTGCTGATAAACACTTGAAGATGGTGTCAGGTTCCCTGGAGATGGAATTACAATTAATGAACTATCTGAAGTGGAGGCTGGAAACTAAACTCAGGGCCTCTGCAAGACCAGAAAGTGCTCTTAACCACTGAACCATTTGTCTTTTCAGCTCCAAACTGGTATATTTTAAATATTATTTTGATGATGTAAAATACATAGAAGTAAACACCTGTCAATGAACTAGAACTTCAAATTACCTAAAGTCTCAATTTATCACCAATAGAAATTGTTGAAATAAAAATTAAGCAAATTTGGAGCTGGAAAGATTGTTCAACAGTTAAAAGACCTTGTTGGTCTTCCAAAGGAAACATGTTCAATTTCAAGCACTCACATGATAGCACATAACTGTTAATAACTCCCATCCCAGGAAACTCAATCCATCTTCTGGCCTCTTTGGGTACCACACTTGGTGAAAACACATGCAGAGAAAACAATCACACGTATGAAATAAAACTAAAATAACTTTTAAAACAAATAATCAGATTTATAATAATACACAGGTCAGTAATTAAAAAGCAAAGACAATTTTTAAGATTACTCAGAATACCAAATTCAAGACTTAGGCTATTCATTCACATAATCCTATTAACTCCTTTGCATAAATTATAAGAATTTTCTAAAATTAACCAAACTCTGTTTTAAAACTTTATAGAAGTTGAATTAAACCCATCAGGAAAATGTTGACTTTAGAGATGAAATCGTTTGGTGATCCAATCTGCATACCTTCAGAGACACTGGGAAATGAATGAGGTACAGGTCCACATAGTCGAACTGGAGTTTCTTCAGTGACTGTTCCAAGCAAAGCTGCACCAGTTCTGGACGATGAAAAGTACACCAAAGCTGCAAAAATGAAAGAATGGAACTGACATTGTATTATTAAATTTCAAGAGTTTGTTGTGGAAGTTTACTTAATAGAGACATTTTTTTTCAAGTGCTGTGACATTGGTGACCATAGGAAAAACTATTCCTATTCCCCTTGAATTTTATTCATTTTATCTATCCATGACCTCTCTTAAATGTTTGCCTATTTTAACTTAATCTTGGATATTACTCAAGTCCCAAAACTTTCATCATGCAATTATAGTATTTATCATAAAAATTTAATTTTGCTTTATGAAAAAAACAATTTTGAACTCTAATACACTATAAATTTCTTATGTATAGTTCATTATGGTGTGCTGTGCTAGATTAATATATATGAAGTAACTCTAACCTCACCCATAACTATTGTTTGTAATGTAAATAACCTCATTCACCTTGTATAAATGTCTTTGCAATGTACCAGGATTCCCAAGAATACTATGGGAACAGTCACTTTATAATAAATCAGCAACAATGAAGGAACTGTTCTCTAGAACATCATGGTTACTGCTTCTCTATGTCTAAATAGCCATTTAAAATCCTTCCAGAATGACATATTGTGTTATCAGCAGGAAAATTTGGTGGTCTGCATTTGCTCACTCTGAATTGTTAGTTGTGGGGGGGGGCTCAGGTCTTAAATGATTGGTCAAGGAATAATTATTGCCACGTGTGCTTTCATCCTTCACTATTCATCACAGGAAGAGGAAGTAATGCTGCTATGTCTATGTAAAAAGAAGCTGAACAAAAGTATACAACCTCAAAATAGAGCATGGAGGGTTAGAGAGACGTGTTAGCAAGACAGTGCTTGTAGATAGGCCTGATTTGGTTCCCAGCACCCATGTGGCAGATCATAGCCTTCTTTACCTCTAGTTCTAGGGGATCTGATGCCTGCTTCTAGTCTCTGCAGGTATAAAGCTCACTCATGGTACATGTAAGATACATGCAATCAAGATACGAATACACATACAACAAGTAAATATTTTTTAAATTACACATAGATAAAATCAGGTATTCTAAAACATAAGTTACTGGACAATTTTACTAGATGGGGAACAAGCATTTAGAAAGATTTTAAAGTATTACTTTAGGTTAATTCCCAGTCTCTTATTTCAGTTTCCTCCCAGTAAAGAGTGGCATCATAAACAATAACATCCTAAGCAATTTTATTGAATCAGAGTAAGAAAAAAATCAAAGTATTTATATGGCCTGAACACTCACATTGAGATCACGGCCTTTGGCAGCAACAAAAACCTCAGTAACTACTTGATTTGGAAATATGAGACTTTTAAAAAATGTAGAATACATACAGTTCTGTTTTTATAAGAAACTACATACAAAAGAAACATGAAAATACAAATACAGAGTTTATAATCATGTGTTATGTAACAAAGTATTTGTGAGGAATGATCCACACATTCAATGGTGCTCTATAAGGCTATAAATTGATCATTTAATCATATAAAGATTACTTCAACACATCACATTTTATTTATTTATCAATACCTTTGTTGTGTAAAATATATCTTCTCTCTTCACAGTGCCTTCTGCAATCTTGCTTTGGATGGCTAGTCCTATCTCCTCTTCATTTTGATACATAAAAGCAGAATCAATATGCCGGAAACCTGTATCTATAGCTATTTTGGTGGCTTCTGTAACCTTAGTTTTGGGTACCTATAAGATCAACCAAAAGAAGTATTTAGAGATAGATGTGACTTAGTATTTTTAAGGCATAACAACAAAACATCTTTAGCATTAAGCTTCCCCATGTCTTCAATGAGGTATCTATTTGCAGTGAAGAATCCAACCAAGTCTGAATGGACCTCTTCACTGAGTCACAAGATTAGGGTACCCAGGAACCAGTCAATTTGTCCAGTCGATTACATATAATTGGCATTAGGGTCCCCACCCACACCACAGGAAATTATGTGTGCTAGAAGGATGCCTATGTATATGACACCATAAATTTTATAAAAGAAAAAGGACATGAGACCACACAAAGAAGAAACACTATAGAATCTTCTATGAGCTTTCTCCCAGGGAAGTGAAAAAGAATACATCAAAGTACCTAATACTGAATTTATAAAATAAAAGCATTTAAATATAAACTATTTAGTTTTCATTTCTAAACTGTTAATTTGTAGCTTGATAAATAACCCCTAGTTCATCCCAGATGAAAGAATGCACACAAGAGTCCTACTGTTTGCACAGAGAGTTAATGGAAAGTTTTCATCCTTGTTATGAAATGGGAAGATTTCAACATTCCCAGGGATCATCTAAGGTTCAATTTCTCAACAGAAATTTGAGAAGATAGAAATATGATATAAATTATTTTCACACAGACATTTTCTTTGCATAAAAATAATAAAAACTATCAGCAAGATTGTACTCAAAACAAGATTGTACTCAAAGGAAATTAAGGACATTGTACATAAATATATTTAGGGGCATGTCCTCATTTAAGCTACAGTTTCTTAGTTTATAGGAATTGTGATTTAATAAAAAACAAACTTTTTATTGGCTAAATTTTATTAAAATCTATACTGCATTAAAGGAAGAAAATGAAATAGCAATATAGTAAACACAAAAGGAAGTTTGTATTGCTATGTAATTTCAGGGAAATATAGGAAAAAGTAGATATTTTCCACAACATTTGTTGCTTTAGTTAGAATTTCTATTCCTGTGATAAAACACCATTACCAAAAGCAACTTGTGGATGAAAAGCTTTATTTCATCTTATAACTCTCAGATCACACCCCATCACTCAACAAAGTCAGGGAAGAAACTCTAGGGAACGTGCCTGGAGGTAGGAGCTGACTTAGAGGCCATGGAGGATTGTTGTTTACTGGCTTGCTCCTTTTGACTTTCTTAGCCTGCTTTGGATCCCAGGATCACCACCAGGGATGCTACCACCCAGAGTAGGCTGAGCCCTATCACATCAATCACTACTTTAAAAAAAAATTTCTAAAGTCAAATTTTATGGAGACATTGTCTTAGTTAACATTTTCTTCTCTCAAATGAACTTGGCTAATGTCAAGTTGACATCTATAAAGCACATAAACAAGAATACAGGTTTCAAATGGGTAAATATATAAACACACATTGTAGATGGAACGGCGGGCTCTGTCCTGCCACCCAGCTAGCTTTACCCAAAATAATTATACAGAAACTGTATTCATTTAAATACTGCCTGGCCCCTGGCCCATTATCTGTAGCTTCTTATTGGTTGATTCTCATATCTTGCTTTAACCCATATTTAGTAATTTTATAGCACCACGAGGGGTGCCTTACCATGAGAGATCTTAACCTGCGTCCATCTCAGAGAGGAAAAGCATGGTGACTGCATATGGCGACTGCCTGAAGCATCTCCCCAACTCTGCTTCCTTTCTCCCACAATTCTGTTCTGTCTACTCCGCCTACCTACTTTTCTGTCTCTTAAAGGGCCAAGGCAGTTTCTTTATTAAAAATGAAAGTAACACATAGACACTTCTCCATCATTTCCCCTTTTTCTGTTTAAACAAAAAAGAAAGGCTTTAACTTTAACATAGTAAAATTACATATAACAAAACAGTTATCAAGCAAGAATTACAGTTACAATATTTAAATCTATTTTATCTTTTATCATAACTAAGGAAAACTATAACTATCTATTTATTCTTGTTTTTTTGTTTTTTGGGTTTTTTTGGTTTTTTTTTTGAAACAGGGTTTCCCTGTAGTTTCTAGAGCCTGTCCTGGAACTAGCTCTCATAGACCAGGCTGGCCTCGAACTCAGAGATCCGCCTGCCTCTGCCTCCCAAGTGCTGGGATTAAAGGCGTGCGCCACCACTGCCCGGCTATCTATTTATTCTTCAACTCCATCAAAGACTTAAGAAGGATATAATATTACGTAAGTAAACAAGTCATATGCAACTTTCAAACTCTAGAAATGACAGAGACAGCTCGCTGCCTGGACAGTCTCCCAAAGTTCCTCTGTACCATTGGGGCATCCATCTTCGGCCTTCAGGCCCATACTGTCCAGCAGACATTTCCATGAAGCAGGAAGTTCCAAAGGCAGTTCAGTAACTTTCTGCTGTGTCCTGCATAACGTCTCTCAGACTCTTTCACGAATCAGGAATCTCGAAAGACCATCTCACCTTTAGGCAAGTTCAGCAGTCCTCTCTCTGCGGGTTCTTTGTGTCCAGTTTATGCAACAGTCCAGGCAGGAGCAGTTTCTTACCCAAATGGCTAGCCAACTCCATAAGTAGCCTCTTCGATGCCCATCTTCCTCTTGAAGTAGATTGGTGCTACCAGGAGCAGATGTGTCTCATTGTCATGAAAACCCTAAGTTATTAAAACATTTAAAATGCCATATTCTGTAGCCTTTGAAAGATATGAAGAATGCCTATTTAACTAAAATATATCTCTATATATCTAGAAAATCTAACATGACTAAAAGCTTGACTATTATCAATGATTATCCATTAACAACCTATATTTTCTAATTATACATTACATTCTTAAATGAACTACACAATCACAATACCTTAATCAAGAGCATAAATACATTTACATATAACAAAATTGACCTTAAAATCCATACCAATGAAGATTATTCATACCTATATCATATCCCCCTTTAAATGTAAAAGAACATTTATAAAATCATGGGAATATGGGCGCAGTAGGAAAACTGAAAAAGGGGAAATGATGGAGAAGTGTCTATGTGTTACTTTCATTTTTAATAAAGAATCTGCCTTGGCCCTTTAAGAGACAGAAACTTAGGTAGGCGGAGTAGACAGAACAGAATTGTGGGAGAAAGGAAGCAGAGTTGGGGAGACGCTTCAAGCAGTCACCATATGCAGTCGCCATGCCTCTCTCCGAGATGGACTCAGGTTAAGATCTCTCCTGGTAAGCGATCCACCTCGTGGTGCTACACGGATTACTAAATATGGGTTAAAGCAAGATGTGAGAAATTAGCCAATAAGAGGCTGAATCTAATAGATCAAGGCAGTGTTTAAAAGAATACAGTTTCCGTGTAATTATTTCTGGGGCTAAGCTAGCCAGATAGCCGGGAGCAGGGCAGCGGGAATGCAGCCCGCAGCTCCTTCTACAACACATCTCAGAAAAGGAACCAGGACTTGCCAACAAGCACTTTTTAAGAGTTTAATTCTCATCAGAGAGGCTGCATCCTGCAACTGGAGAACAAACAGAGACCCACAGCCAAACATTAGGCCCAGCTCAGAAAATCTTGCTGAAGAAAAGGAAGAAAGATTATAGACAGGGGGATCAAGGACATCACAAAAAACCCACAGAATAAACTGCCCTTCTCACAAAGGAGCTCACAGTGTCTGAACTGACTACCAGTGAGCCTTCATGGGACTAACCTAGGCCCTCTGCATATATATGACAGTTCTGTAGCTTGGTCTTCTTATACGACTCCTCAAAGTGGAAGCAAAGGCTGTCTCTATCTATTGGCTGACATTCAGGACCCTATTCCTTATGTTGGTTCACCTTGTCCAGCCTTAAGACATGGGGAGGTACTTAGTCTTTCTGCAACTTGATATGCCATGATTTTTTGATCTCCATGGGAAGCCTGCCATTTTTCTGAAAAGACATAGAGAAGGAGTGAACTGGGTGGGTCAGGGGGTTGTTTTGTAAGTGAATGCAATGAGAAAAGGGAAGGGATACTCTAGTCAGGATGTGAAATAAACAAATTAAAAAAAAAACATGCTCAGAACTCAGTATCATTGATCCTCATGCAGTGCTCTTGAAAGCTTGATTTCATTCTTTCTCCCTAATTAGGATAGAGGGAAATGGAAGGAAAAGCTAATGCTCTTAAATTCTGCTGTAAAACTCTTCTAACAGTCCTGATGCTGAGTGCATTCTGCCTTGTCCTTGTACAAGAAATAGTTCTACCATGGTAAAAGAAAAAGCAGGTTAGCCCCACAGAATCACATCAGAACTCAATGACTGCATATACCATATCAATCCCACATAGCCAAGCCAAGCAATCTTTTTTCTTGAACCCTGAGCCCATTCTGTTGCCCTTACCCCTTTAGGTACATAGGTACCAAAGCCCAGTACAGGGATGAAGTGACCATCACTTAGTCTCATTGTCTGCTGTTTAGAATTCATGCTTCTAGGTTCTCCAACAAAGAAGATATTACTTTTGTCTTTATAGGACAGCAAATACTGGCCCCAATCCTGACTGTCTTATAATGAGTAACTAATGGGAAGGGAAAATAAAATAATTTTTTGGTGTAATGGGGGTGGGAGATAATTGGAATAGGAGGGGTCAAGTAAGGGGGAGGGAGGGAGAAAGAGAGTACTGGAAGAAATGACTGGAAAAGCAGGTCATTTCAGGAGCAAGGTAGAAACGTGGTGTAATGGTAACTTCTTGGAATAGACAAGGGTGAACCTACTAAGACTCCTAGCAATGTGATATATGAAATCTGAACATGCCATCCTCTATAACCGGGCACGGCTTCCAGTAGAGGGACTGGAACTCCAACCCAGCCAAAAATCTGTGACTTAAAATCTATTTTGCCTGCAGGATATGTTGGGTCAATGGAGGCTCAGAGTTCTTGATAATGGCCAATCAATGATTGGTCAAACTTTAGGCTCAAATCACAAGAGGGTTTCCAAGCCCAACATTGCCTAAATGGCCAGGGTCCAGAAGCTGGATGGCTCAGAGACATAGAACTGAACCAAACACAACTAAAAAGCAACAAAAATTAATCAATCCATTTCTTAAAATATTTTTGCTATACTCATAGAACTATGCCTAGTCCAAATGTCATCAGAGAGGCTTCCTCAGCAACTTATGGGAGCAGATACAGTGACCCACAGGCAAACATTAAGCAGAGGTAGGAAACTCAGTAAAAAACAGGGAGGAAGGATTGTAGGAGCCAGAGGGGTATAGAATACCAGGAAAATACAGTTACAGAATCAACAAAGCAGGGCTCATAGGGGCTCACAGAGGCTGAATCAGTAATCACAAAGTCTGCATGAGTATGAACTAGGTTATCTTCATACAGGCTATGATTGTTTATCGTAGGGTTTTTGTTGGACTCCTAATGGTAGGAGTGGGGTTATTCCTCCTACTGAGTTGTCCCATCCAGCCTTGAAATGAGGATTTATGACTAGTCTTATTGCAGCATGCTATGCCATGTTCACTCGATATCACTGGGAAGCCATCTCTTTTGAGAAAGGAAACAGAGAAGCAATGAATGGGGAATAGGAGAAGTCAAGGTCTGGGAGGAGGGAAGAGAAGAGATGTTTTAGTTGGGATAAACTGCATAAAAGAAAAAATTAAAAATTACACTAATTTTGACAAAGGAAATGGAAGGGGGAACTGATTATATTACATTATAGACTCAAAAACTAAATTTATAAATAAATCATTGATCCATCTTTGACCTAACACAGTAAGGGTAACAAACCAATATTTAATTTGATTTAAGGCCACCTTCCCAAGATGAAACTCCTACCCAAAACTGCTTGGGTGATCACAAACCAAAGACCAGATAACCCAGATACTTAGTATAAAACCAAATACTACTGGGCTTAAAATCAAAAAGTAGTGATAAAATTACTCCTAATGATATTTGGCTGTACTCATAGCTCATTGCATTTAGGCAATATCAAAGAAACTTCCTCCTACAGCAGATGGGAACAAATACAGAGATCTGTACCTAGACAATACTCAGAGAAAACGAGACCTTGGAATACACATCCCTAAATGGGATGTCTCTATCAAATCCATCCCCACTAAGCTCAGGAAATTATGTGGAAGAGGAGACAGACTATAAGAACCAAGGATATAGAGAAGAAAGAGTCCTTTAAATTAGTTAAGCAAGGCTCATATCATCTCACAGAGACTGAAGGAGCAAACACAGGGCCTGTACAGGTTTACCATGTCCTCTACCATATATATCATAGTTTTCAGGATTTTATTTTTATAAGACACCTGAGTATGTGACAAGTAGGTTTCTGGTTCCTGTGCCTCCTCTTGGGCTCTTTTCCTTCTATTGATTTGCCTTGATTACCTTCAATGTGATTTTTTTCTTATATTTTATTTTGTTCTGTTTTGTTATCATTTAGAAGCCTTTCCTTTTCTAAGAGAGATAGAATGTGCTGTTGAACAATGGTTTTACCCTGTAAAGATTTGTATTCTGTACCTGTTTAATAAAATGCTAATTGGCCAGTAGCCAGGCAGGAAGTAGATGGGGTAACCAGGCAGGAAGTAGAGGTGGAGCTATAAGAATAAGAGAATTCTAGGGAGAAGAAAGATTTAGTTTGCAGTCATCACCCAGATACAGAAGAAGCAAGATGAGAATGCCTTGCTGAAAAAGGTACCAAGCCACCTGGCTAACACAGACAGAAAATATGGACTAATATAAGAAGAAAGATGCTTAAAAAATACCACACTAGCTCAGAATTGAGAATAATAGACTATTATTTATTTAGGAGTAGACTCACTAATCACAACCCTCTGTTGGAACAGGGAACAGCAACCGAATCCCACAGCTAGAAAAGAGACTGAATGCGTACTTTACATTGGCATAAATAGTATAAAAGGTCATGTCCAAGTGGGTGGGTAACTTAAAGGCTACTGGTGGTAGGAATTCCTACAGCCACTCCCTCTTTTGTTTAAATAAGAGGGTTCTAAGCCTAATACAATATTATATACAATAAAAGCAAATATATCAACAAGAACCATGTGATAAATGATTCAATAATTATTCTATCCTAATGAGTTTATGTCTTGTATAATAAATAACTTGGTTAAGTCATAAGAGGAAAGTAACTACAACTATCTGGTCTTCAGTCCCATCAAAGATCCAAGAAGGGAAATAATATTACTTGAGTAAGCAGGAAGTGTAATCAAACAACTTCCAAAATGTGTAACAAATGACAGAGACAACTGGCTACCTGGGCAATCACCCAATGTCTCATTTTCAATGTTGGAGCAACCAACTTTGGCTAAGGCCTAGAGTAACTGTCATACTATATTCAGAAGCAAGAAATTTTTCAAAACCATCTTACCCTGTTGTTCATGTATCCTGCTTGTCCTATCTAGACATTGTGCATTTTGTCAGTGGTCAATGCATGGGCAGTTCCTTGCCCAAAGGCCACTTTTTCCAAGAAGAAAACAAGCTCCAATTGGAGTGTCTTAGGTGCTCAACATTCTCTCTGGAATAGATCAGAATTGCCAGGAACAATCACGTCTCACTTCAACAGAATTCTAAATTATTTAAATACCATATTCTACAGCTCTTTGAAGTGGTTGAAGATTACCTACCTATGCAGAATACAATCTCTATGCATCTAAAAAACTTGAGCTGTCTAACTATAAGTATGACAAACATAGATGACTTTTGATCTATAATTCTTAATGCCTATATAACTTAAAAACTAAGATTTAATATTAGAATATTATACAATAAACAAATGTGCTACAAATGAGGACAATGGCCTCAAAATGTAAACAATGTATAAGTATCTTGATCAGGGGTAGGAGTATACATTGCAATATGATAAATATATCCTAAAATTGTAACAATATACAAAAAAGGTTTTAAGCAGAAGTAGAAGCATACATACATACAATATGTCAAAATAACTTTACCTAGGTGTACAAATATTGCAGACAAAAATAGTAACACGTTCAATATAATTTAAGTTTGTATCAATATGCAAGAATCTATACCAATGTAAATTGCCTATAAATAATATCTCACAAGTATTCACTGTATTACTCATTATTATTATTAATGTAAGTAAGCTCACATTAATCTATTATCCCATCCAATTCCCCATTTTTTTTCAAAGAGATCCCTGAGCCTACATAATTTTCTCCCCAATCCCCAACCCTATGCCAATTATAAAAACCCGAAAATAATGCCCCTAACTATGAGGACAAACTTTGATGTGAGAGGAGACCTTGTCTTCTAAAATTACTTCCAGCTGTCATGGGGGCATGTTCTTTCTATAAGATCTTGTGAATGTAAAATGGTGGTTAAGTTCCAAGATTACTGTCTGGTGTAATTTCAAATAGTCTTTGAGTATTCAGTAGAGTTTTTCTAAGGTTTCTATTTGGAGTTCTGGCCAGAACAATGTAAAAATATGCACCATTTTGGTTAACCAAGTTGAAATCATCTTGAGCTGTTGGTACTCAAAACAGGTCTTATAGTAGTGCTATCAGCATAATGACATCATATCAACAAGGTGCAGTTGTTGTTGTGGGGCCCAATCTTCTTCCTGGAAATGTCAAAGTTTACTGCAGGAAAATTGATTGTTCATTGAGGAAAACTTAAGCATTATTTATACAGACATATATATCCAATGAAAGGTATAATAGAGACAAAATAGGTATGAAGAAAAGTAAAAATTTTTCCTGGATTCTTTTTTCTTTCTTTCCCAGATCATGGCTCCTGACATGAGACAGAATCTCTGAATTTTTATTTTAAGAACATGCTTGGATTTAGAGAAGAACAGAGCCAGTGTCAAATTCCAAAGTCAGCTTTGATTTTTAAGTGAATCATAATTATTATTTTTAGTTTGTTTTGAGATTCTTAGCCTTAGATTACATGTCCTCATAAGTCATAATTCTCTTCACTTAGTGATCCTATCAGGATAATTCTCTTTTTCTCTTGAGACATCTAGATGTCCAGGGTCTCTTGGCCTTTTGAAGATTAGTATTTTCCTTCAAAGACAAGAATAGAGCCCTTCCGACTGAGAAGCCAAGAACAATGGCACTGGGTTTTGATCCTACCGCATGTACTGACTTTGGGGGAGCCTAGTCTGTTTAGATGTGCACCTTCCTGGACCTGGATGGAGTGGGTTGGATCTTGAACTTCCTGCAGGGCAGGGAACCCTTACTGCTCCTTGGACTGGAGGGGGAGGGGAGTTATGGGAAGGGGAGGGAAATGGGAGGTGGGGAGGAGGCAGAAATTTTTAATAATAATAATAAAATTTTTAAAAAATCTTATACAACATAGTGTTCATGGATATCTTTATAACTCATGCAATGTACAAAATGATCTACAAGTAAATACTAAATTTGATTGCTTGCTTGAATTTTGCAGATAATCCTTGAATCATAGAAAAAAATCCTTTGGCCTTTAATCCCAGCACTTGGGAGGCAGAGGCAGGCAGATCTCTGTGAGTTAGAGGCCAGCCTTGTCTACAAGAGCTAGTTCCAACACAGGCTCCAAAGGCACAGAGAAACCTTGTCTTGAAAAAAACAAAAACAAAGAAAGAAAAAATCCTTTGTATTCAGTAATTGTGTAAATAACACTCAACTTCTATTTACTATTCTGTGGCTAAACCTACAAAGAAATCCTCTATTACTTCACAACCCCCTGAACTTGCTAAGAAAAATATCAAAGCTGTCTCTCCTTGATCAGTGTTGAAAAAGACACACCTCCCTGTGAAACACTTCTGTTGCTGTGATAAAGCATCCTAAAAATGTAATGTGAAGGAGATACCTACACTATCTGTGACTATATGGATAGAGGTTTAGTGTGTCAGCTCTCTCTCTTTGTCTCTCTCTCTGTCTGTCTCTGTCTCTCTGTCACTGTCTCTCTCTCTCTCTCTCTCTCTCTCTCTCTCTCTCTCTCTCTCTCTCTCTAGATGTGTCTGTGCATAAAATCTACTGAATCCATTTAATTTTGTTTGTAGGTATACATGTCCAAGTCTGTTCACTTGGCTTTGCAAGATCTATATGGGAGCTCATCCCTGAAGGAAACTAATTCTCCCTATTTCAGCAAGTATAATTATAACTCTTCATCAAGGCATGAAACCTTGTGGAATTTCCCATCGCCCAG
This sequence comes from Arvicola amphibius, assembly GCF_903992535.2. NCBI lineage: Eukaryota > Metazoa > Chordata > Mammalia > Rodentia > Cricetidae > Arvicola > Arvicola amphibius. Next base: position 109,002,880 of record NC_052052.2, on the reverse strand, counting down.
ACTGGCATGTCAACTTGTGGTGCCATCAAGCTCCTCTTACTCAGGCAGTCATATTGTTGATAGCTCATGGGTGCACTTACCTTGTAATATAGCTAGACTATGCTAGCAGGGGGCTTTCTGGCGTTCTGGCCTGTCACTTCTCTTCTACAAGTTTGCCTTAGCCGTAGAAGAAGAAGTTGCCTTTTACATGTATATCAAGTGGAACTGGGCACTCTGTCAACACCTGTTCTCTCCATGTGGCCAGTAGTGGATATTTTAAAAATCTCTTCCTACTGCAAATGCAAAAATGAGAATTAAACCATGAATTTGAGATGGTGAAGTTTGAAAAGAGCCAGAGGCAATGCTGAGGCATATTTAGGACCCCTTTATGGCATTCTCAAGCAGAAAGAAAGCCACAAATGTTCTATAAATTAAGCAAAATGTGAACAGTGAAGGAATGAGTGCAGTCCATCATTGCAGCAAAGCCACAGAGGCTGGAGCTTGAGACCACTGCTCACAGCTTATGTCATGTCCACAAGCAGGAGGAGAATGAATGAGTATGTGTTCCATCTTGGCTTGCTTAGATTCAGCCAGTCCCCTCATGTTCTATACACCCCAGGGATGCCAAGAGTTGAATGTCCATTGATAATCAAGATAATGCTCCACAGACATGTTCATGGGTCAGTCTGATTCATGGAACACCTCAATAGATGATTTGTTATCAGATGATTCTAGACTTCTGCAAACTAATAGTTAAAGGTAACCAGCATGCTCACTTTCATTTTTCTAAAACTGATTATTTGAAATATGCTTGCTCTCTTCTGTTCATGATATAAAACAATAATTTTATGCAGATGGAGTCTTTGTAGTAGAATAATTATAACTGTCAGAAAGAAGGGACTAACCTTCATTCGTGCATTTGGTATTTATTTTTTCCCATCCTAGGTAACTTTTAAATAATTATTCTTTGTCTTAAAATTTCTACATTTTTGTTTTGAATGATAACAGATTCATCTCCCATACCTATGATTCATTGCATAAATAAAGAATATATACAAAAAATAGAGCCCTTCCGCAACCCTTATAAGACTTCCTTGCCACCTGTATGGTTGTCACCATTGTGGATGAGCTGTCATTTCTTTTTTTCAAGAGATTTCTCATTTTCAAAGCAAATCTTTATTATTTTTATGGTATCCTTAGTTTTTCCTCTCCTGTGGAAACAAGAGCAAAACCATTTACCCAACATAGCACATCTTCTGGCTTCCATTGTGAGGTCAACACATCCTTGAAATATATCGGCTGATTGAATTCAGAAGACTTTTCTATTATCCAATGTCTCTCTGCTGCTATTTTCCCTTTCTCATTAGTGTGAAGAAAATTCAAGGTTAATAAAGCATTATGTAATCTATTCCTAGGGGTATTTTCCATCCTTTCTGTTTGTTTAACATATCTTTCATAGTTTTATTTGATCTTTCTAAAACTAACTGCCTGACCTGCAGGATTGTGTGCTATACCTATAATATGCTTAATATTATAATGATCAAATGATATAGATATAAATAGGTTGGATTGTTGTGAATCTTGGTTAATGATATTACTTTAAGGTCAATCTTGTTATATGTATTTCTGATCTTGATTAAGGTATTGTGATTTAAGAATGTAATGTATAATTAGGAAATATAGGTTGCTAATGGATAATCATCGATAATAGTAAAGCTTGTAATCATGTTAGATTTTCTAGATATATAGAGATATATTTCAGTACGATAGGCATTCCTAATATCTTTCAAAGACTATAGAATATGGCATTTTAAAAGTTTTAATAACTTAGAGTTTTTTCTCATTTTTTTACTAAAAATTTCCATCTCCTCCCCTCCTACTCCCCCTACCCTCCCTTCCCTTCCACCCATACCACCACTCTGCCCCTCTCCAAGCCAAAGAGCCATCAGGGTTCCCTTCACTATGTTAAGTCCAAGGTCCTCCCAGCTCCCCCTAAGTCCAGGAAGGTGAGCAACCAAACTGACAAGGCTCACAGTGAGCCCATCCATGCTGTAGATTTCATGCTCATCACCTTTGTCCTTGGTTTCTCAGTCCTCCTCCACCGTCAGCCACATTCAGAGAGTCTGGTTTGGTTCCCTGTTCCATCAGACCCATTCCAACTGGACTTGGTGGTCTCCGTTAGATCTGTCCCACCGACTCAATGGGTACATGCACTCCTCATGGTCCTGACTTCCTTGCTCATGATCTCCCTCCTTTTGTTCCTCATCAGGACCTTGGGAGATCAATCCGGTGCTTCTATGTGGGGCTCTGTCATTTTCTCCATCCAATGCCAGGTAAAGGTTCTATGGTGATATGCAAGATATTCATGAGTATGGCAAAAGGATCTGGATATTTCTGGCACCCTCTCCTCAGCTGCCCAAGGAACTAGCTGGGGGCATATTCCCGGACACCTGGGAACCCCTCTAGAGTCAAGTCTCTGCCAACCCTAGAATGGCTCCCTTAATTAAGATATATAATTCCTTGTTCCCATATCCACCCTCCCTATATCCCAACCATCCTATTACCCCAAGCTCTTGCCAACCTCCACTTCAAACTTTTCTCTCCCCATCCCGCCATCCCACCCCACCCCCAAGTTCTCATTTTTTGTCCGGCAATCTTGTCTACTTCCAATATCCAGGAGGATAACTATATGTTTTTCTTTATATTCACCTTCTTATATATCTTCTCTAGGATTGTTTTTACGAATTATAGGCTTGATGTCCTTTATTTATGGCTAGAAACCAATTATGAGTGAGTACATCCCATGTTCATCTTTTTGGGCCTGGGTTACCTCACTCAGGATGGTGTTTTCTATTTTCATCCATTTGCAAAACTCAAAAATTGCAAAATTGAGCAAAATTCAAGATGTCATTGTTTTTTACCACCGAGTAGTACTCTAATATGTATATATTCCACACTTTCTTCATCCATTCTTCCACTGAAGGGCATCTAGGTTGTTTCCAGGTTCTGGCTATTACAAATAATGCTGCTATAAACATAGTTGAACAAATGCTTTTGTAATATGATTGGGCATCTCTTAGGTAAATTCCCAACAGAGGGATTGCTGGGTCCTGGGGTAGGTTGATCCCGAATTTCCTGAGGAACCTCCACACTGCATTCCAAAGCGGTTGCACAAGTGTGCATTTCCACCAGCAATGGATGAGTGTACCCCGTACTCCACATCCTCTCCAGCAAAGGTTATCATTGGTGTTTTTGATTTTAGCCAATCTGACAGGTGTAAGATGGTATCTCAATGTTGTTTTGATTTGCATTTCCCTGATTGCTAAGGAGGTTGAGCATGCCCTTAAGTGTCTTTTGGCCATTCGAACTTCTTCTGTTGAGAATTCTCTGTTCAGTTCAGTGCCCCATTTTTTAATTGGGTTAATTAGCATTTTAAAGTCTAGTCTCTTGAGTTCCTTATATATTTTCAAGATCAGACCTTTGTCTGTTGCGGGGTTGGTGAAGATCTTTTTCCAATCAGTAGGCTGCTTTTTTGTCTTAGTGACAGTGTCCTTTGCTTTACATAAGCTACTCAGCTTCAAGAGGTCCCATTTATTCAATGTTGCCCTTAATGTCTGTGCTGCTGGGTCTATACGTAGGAAGTGGTCTCCTGTGCCCAAATGTTGTAGATCACTTTCCACTTTCTCCTCTAACAGGTTCAGTGTGTTCAGATTGATATCGAGGTCTTTAATCCATTTGGACTTGAGTTTTGTGCATGGTGATAGACACGGATCTACTTTCATTCTTCTACAGGTTGACATCCAGTTATGTTAGCACCATTTGTTGAAGATGCTTTCTTTCTTCCATTGTGTGCTTTTAGCTCCTTTATCAAAAATCAGGTGTTCATAGGTTTGTGGGTTAAAATCTGGGTCGTCTATTTGATTCCATTGGTCGACTTCTCTATTTTTATGCCAATACCAAGCTGTTTTCAATACTATAGCTCTGTAATAGAGTTTGAAGTCAGGGATGGTAATGCCTCCAGAAGTTCCTTTATTGTATAAGATTGTTTTGGCTAACCTAGGTTTCTTGTTCTTCCATATAAAGTTGATTATTGTCCTCTCAAGATCTGTGAAGAATTTTGATGAGATCTTTAAAGGGATTGCATTAAATCTATAGATTGCCTTTGGTAGTATTGCCATTTTTACTATGTTGATCCTCCCAATCCAAGAGCAAGGGAGATGCTTCAATTTTCTGGTATCCTCTTCAATTTCTTTCTTCAAAGACTTAAAGTTCTTGTCAAATAGGTCTTTCACTCCCTTGGTTAGAGTTACCCCAAGATATTTTATGCAATTTGTGGCTATCGTGAAAGGTGACACTTCTCTGATTTCTTTCTCTGCTTCCTTATCCTTTGTATATAGGAGGGCAACTGATTTTGTGGAGTTTATCTTGTATCCCGCCAAGATACTAAAGGAGTTTATCAGCTGTAGGAGTTCTTTGGTGGAGTTTTTCAGGTATCTATCATATTATATCATCTGCAAATAACGAAAGTTTAACTTCTTCCTTTCCAATTCGATTCCCCTTGATTCCTTGTGTTGTCTTATTGTTATTGCTAGAACTTCAAGCACTATATTGAAGAGATAAGGAGAGAGTGGACAGCCTTGTTGTGTTCCTGAATTTAGTGGGATGGCCTTGAGTTTCTCTCCATTTAATTTGATGTTAGCTGTCGGCTTGCTTTAAATAGCCTTTATTATATTTAAGAATGACCCCTGTATCCCTAATCTCTCCAAGACCTTTATCATAAAAGGGTGTTGAATTTTGTCAAATGCTTTTTCTGCATCTAATGAGATGATCATATGGTTTTTATCCTTCAATTTGTTTATATGATGGATTACATTGATAGATTTCCGTATGTTGAACCAGCCCTGCATCTCTGGGATGAAGCCTACTTGATCATAGTGGATAATTTTTCTAATGTGTTCTTGGATTCGGTTTGCCAGTATTTTATTGAGAATTTTTGCGTCGATGTTCATGAGTGAGATTGGCCTGTAATTCTCTTTCTTGGTTGAGTCTTTGTGTGGTTTAGGTATCAAGGTAATTGTAGCTTCATAAAAGGAATTTGGCAATGACTGTTCTGTTTCTATATTATGAAATACATTAAGGAGTATAGGTATTAGGTGGTCTTGGAAGTTCTGGTAGAATTCTGTATTGAAACCATCTGGTCCTGGGCTTTTTTTGGTAGGGAGGTTTCTGATAACAGTTTCTAATTCTTCGCTACTAACAGGACTATTTAGATTGTTCACCTGGTCCTGGTTTAACTTTGGTATATGGTACTTATCTAAAAAAGTGTCCATTTCTTTTACATTTTCGAATTTTGTGGCATACAGGATTTTGTAGAAAGATCTAATGATTCTCTGAATTTCCTCTGTGTCTGTGGTTATGTCCCCTTTTTCATTTCTGATCTTATTAATTTGTGTGTTCTCTCTCTGCCGTTTGATTAGTTTGGCTAGGGGTTTGTCAATCTTGTTGATTTTCTCCAAGAACCAGCTTTTTGTTTCATTGATTCTTTGGATTGTTTTCTGTGTTTCTATTTTGTTGATTTCTGCCCTAAGTTTGATAATTTCCAGTCTTCTACTCCTCCTAGGTGAGTCTGCTTCTTTCTTTTCTAGAGCTTTCAGGTGTGCTGTTAAGTCTCCAATGTGTGCCCTCTCTGTTTTTTTAAGTGGGCACTTAGTGCTATGAATTTCCCGCTTAGCACTGCTTTCATAGTGTCCCATAAGTTTCAGTATGTTGTGTCTTTATTTTCATTAAATTCAAGGAAAACTTTAATATCTTTCTTTATTTTTTCCTTGACCCAGGTGTGGTTCAGTAGTTGACTGTTCAGTTTTTCATGAGTTTGTAGGCTTTCTGGGGGTAGCGTTGTTGTTGAATTCTAATTTTAATCCATGGTGATCCGATAAGATGGAGGTGGTTACTAATATGATTTTGTAACTGTGGAAGTTTGCTTTGTTACGAAGTATGTGGTCAATTTTCGAAAAGGTTCCATGAGCCGCAGAGAAGAAGGTATATTCTTTCCTGTTTGGGTGGAATGTTCTATAGATGTCTGTTAAGTCCATTTGGTTCATTACCTCTATTAAGTCTCTTAATTCTCTGTTAGGTTTCTGTCGGATTGACCTGTCCATTGGTGAGAGAGGAGTGTTGAAGTCTCCCACTATCAGTGTGTTTGGTTTGATTGCTGCCTTGAGTTCTAGTAATATTTCTTTTACATAAGTGGGTGCTTTTGTATTAGGGGCATAGATATTCAGGATTGAGACTTCATTCTGATAGATTTTTCCTGTAATGAGTATAAAGTGTCCCTTTCCATCTCTTCTGATTGATTTTAGTTTGAAGTCAACTTTATTAGAAATTAGTATGGCCACACTCGCTTGTTTCTTACGTCCATTTGCTTGATAAACCTTTTCCCAACCCTTTACTCTGAGTAGATTTCTGTCTTTGTGGTTGAGGTGTGTTTCTTGTAAACAGCAGAATGTTGGATCCTGTTTTCGTATCCAAGCTCTTAGCCTGTGCCTTTTTATAGGTGAATTGAGTCCATTGATATTAAGTGCTATTAATGACCAGTGGATGTTAACTCCGGTTGTCATTTTTTATTTGGTAGTAGAGATTGTGTGTTTCCTTTCTTTGAGATGTGCTGGTGAAGGGTCGCTAGATGTCTGAGTTATTTTAGGCAATGCTGGACTCCTTTGTTTGTGAATTTCCTTCTATTACTTTCTGTAAGGCTGGATTTGTGACTTGTATTGTTTAAATTTGTTTTTATCCTGGAATATTTTGTTTTCTCCATTTATAGTGAATGAAAGCTTGGCTGGGTATAGTAATCTGGGCTTGCATCCATGGTCTCTTAGTTTCTGCAAAACATCTATCCAGGACCTTCTGGCTTTCATGGTTTCCATTGAGAAATCAGGTGTAATTCTGATAGGTTTACCTTTATATGTTACTTGACCTTTTTCCTTTGCAGCTCTTAATATTCTTTCTTTATTCTGTATGTTTTGTGTTTTGATTATAATATGGCAAGGGGATGATTTTTTTGATCCAGTCTATTTGGTATTCTGTAAGTTTCTTGAACCTTAATAGGAATATCTTTCTTTAGGTTTGGGAACTTTTCTTCTATAATTTTATTAAATATATTTTCTGGACCATTGAGCTGTAATTCTTCTCCTTCTTCTACGCCTATTATTCTTAGGTTTGGTCTTTTTATTGTGTCCCAGATTTCCTGAATGTTTTGTGATAAGAATTTGTTGGATTTGCTGTTTTCTTGGATCAGTGCGTTTATTTTCTCTATGGTATCTTCAGAATCTGAGATTCTTTCTTCTATCTCTTGTATTCTGTTGGTTATGCTTGTTTCTGTAGTCTCTGTTTGTTTACATAGATTTTCCATATCCAGCTGGCCCTCGGGTTGTGTTTTCTGCCTTGCCTCCATTTCAGTTTTCAAGTCTTGCACTTTTTCCATTATCTGTTTGATTGTTTTTTCTTGGTTTCCTAGGATATCATTTACAGATTTACTCAATTCTTCAAACTTTTTGTTATTCTTCTCGTCCATTTCCTTAAGGGAGTTTTTCATCTCCTGTTTAAGGGACTCTATTACTTTCATAAAGTCAATTTTTTCTACTTCTTCTTGATTAGTGTGTTCAAGTCCTCCTGTTATAAGTTTGCTGGGTTCTGGTGCTTTCATGTTGTTTTTCAAATTGTTGGAGGAATTCTTGCATTGGCGCCTGCCCATTTCTTCCTCTGAATAATCCCCTTTGGGTCTTCTTTTAGAAGTTCAATTCACCCCAATGAATTCAATTCACTCACCCCAATGAATGATGGATCTTCTGGTAGACAGTCAGGTCTCCTTGCTGGCCAAGCGGCTCACTGACAAAGGGCCTACCTTGCTGCAGGCAGGCTATTGAAACAGGGGACCTCCCACCAGCCTGGGTGCACTCAATTCCAGGTCCCAGTGCCCAAACAGGCTGAGCTGTGGGATTTTGTGGCCCCAAAGACGGGAGGATGAAGTGGGGGGGAGGTTCTGGGTGCAAGCTGGGAAGGGACAGGAAGAGAGAGGCAGTATCGGGGAGAATAACCCCTGCAGGAAGAGCAGGAAGTGTGTGGAGGGGGTGGGGGTTGGGGAATGTCGGTGGTCCCTCTCCGCGCAGCTGCCACGGTTCAGGCACTAACTCACCCCAATGAATGATGGATCCTCTGGCAAACAGTCAGGTCTCCTTGCAGGCCAAGCAGCTCGCTGACAAAGGGCCTACCTTGCTGCAGGCAGGCTAATGAAGCAGGGGACCTCCCACCGGCCTAGGTTCACTCAATTCCCGGTCCAGGCACCCAAACAGGCTGGGCTGTGGGATTTTGTGGCCCCAAAGATGGGAGGATGAAGCAGGGGGGTTCTGGGTGCAAGCTGGGAAGGGACAGGAAGAGAGAGGCAGTATCTGGGGAGAATAACCCCTGCAGGAAGAGCAGGAAGTGTGTGTGTGGGGGGGGGGGGGGTTGGGGAATGTCCGTGGTCCCTCTCCAGGCAGCTGCCCTGGTTCAGGCACTAACTCACCCCAATGAATGATGGATCATTCATTGGGTGTCTCCTTGCAAACAGTCAGGTCTCCTTGCAGGCCAAGCAGCTCGCTGACAAAGGGCCTACCTTGCTGCAGGCAGGCTAATGAAGCAGGGGATCTCCCACCGGCCTGGGTGCACTCAATTCCTGGTCCAGGCACCCAAACAGGCTGGGCTGTGGGATTTTGTGGCCCCAAAGACCGGAGGATGAAGCGTGGGGAGGGTTCTGGGTGCAAGCTGGGAAGGGACAGGAAGAGAGAGGCAGTATCTGGGGAGAACAACCCCTGCAGGAAGAGCAGGAAGTATAACTTAGGGTTTTCATGACAATGAGACACATCTGCTCCTGGAAGCACCAGCTACTTCAAAAGGAAGATGGGCATAGAATAGGCTACTTATGGAGTTTGATAGCCATTTGGGTAAGAAACTGCTCTTGCCTGGACTGTTGCATAAACTGGACACAGAGAACCCTCAGAGAGAGGACTGCTGAACTTGCCTAAGGGTGAGATGGTCTTTCGGGGTTCCTGATTCATGAAACAGTCTGCGAGACATTCTGAAGGACACAGCAGATAATGACTGAACTGCCTTCGAAATTTCCTGCTTCATGGAAATGTCTCTGGATATTATGGGCCTGAAGGCCAAAGATGGATGCCCCAACGGTACAGAGGAACTTTGGGTGACTGTCCAGGCAGCAAGATGTTTCTCTGATTTCTAGAGTTTTGTAAGTTGCTTACTTCTCATTTACTTAGGTAATATTATATCCTTCTGAAGTCTTTGATGGAGTTGAAGAATAGATAGTTATAGTTATTTTCCTTTCTTATGATAAAGGGTAAAGTAGATATAAATATTGTAACTGTAATTCTTGATAACTGTTTTGTTATATGTAATTTTGCTATGTTAAAGTTAAAGCCTTCTTTTTGTGTTTTAAAAGAAAAGGGTTAAATGATGTGGGAGAGTCTTCTGTTTGTATTGATTTCATTCGTTAATAAAGAAACTGCCTTGGCCCATTTAATAGGCCAGCCCTTAGGTGGGTGGAGTAGACAGAACAGGAAGAAGGAAGTGAGGTAGATGGCTCAGTCAATTGCCCCACCTCTCCTCTCTGAGCCAGATGCGATGAAGCTCCAGCCCAAGATGGATGTAGGCTAGAATCTTCCCGGTAAGGCGCCACTTCATGGTGCTACACAGATTATTAGATATGGGTTAATTAATATGTGAGTAAGAGGCTGGAACTAATGGGCCAGGCAGTGTTTAAATGAATGTATATTGTGTGTTGTTATTTTGGGGCATAAGCTAGCCAGGCGGCCGGGAGCTGGGCGGGATGAAAAGCAGGCCTGCCCGCAGCTCCTCACTACAATCAAAAACTGTTCCATTTTCTTAAAGACATATGCTGGATCATTATCTGTCTTTATCTGTGCAAGTATACCCATAATGGCCATAAATTCTAATAAATATGTAATTACTTAATCAGCCTTTTATGAGTTCAAGGCAGTTGTTCATTGAAAACCTGAATAGGTGTCTATGGTATGGTGCACATATTTAAATTTACCAAATTCCGTAAAGTGGAACACATCCATCTGCTAGATCTCATTCCTTTGAGTACCCTTTGGGTTACTTCCTGAAGGCAAAGATGTTTGGTTATAGGAAAAGCAAGTAGGATATCTAATTATAATCTACTTAGCTCATTTCTGTGTAATAGAAATCTCTTTCTTTCAACATTTGCTATTGACATGATTTTTTTTTTATGAAATTCCATGGATAATGGTCAGGAGAAAAGATAAACAAAGGATATTAGACTCAGAAAAAAAACACTTAGCACCATGAGAATAGCATACTGTTCTGCCATCTAGACAGAATTATAAGGACTTTGTTCCACCTTATTTAATTTTTATGATTTTTAACCTGCTATTCCAGATTTATTTGCATCAGTATAAAATGTACAGGCTCCAGTTATTGGAGCATTACATACAATTTGGGAAAGAATCCAAGAAGTTCTCTTTATAAGGTTAAATCTTTCACTTTTGGGATAATTGAATTTCTCCAAAAAAGAATAGCACAAGCTCTTTACCAAGGTTCATTGTCTTGCCATAACCTTTTCTATATTTCATCAGTAGTAAAAGGCACTACAATCTCTGCAGAGTCAATACCCGCTAATTGACAAAGTTTCAATTTACCTTTTATAATTAATTCAGAGACCTTTTCCACATAAGTTTTTCACTTTTACATTGTTTATGGGGTAACAAGATCTGTTCTAAGATAATATCATCCCTCTGCATTAAAATTCCTATTGGAGAAATTCTAGAGGGCAATGTGACTAGAATACAGTTACAATTTAATGCTCTTTCATTCAATTTTAACATTTACATGTAGGGCTGATAAAGATGACTCAGTGGTTAAGAGCACTGGCGGCTCTTCCGGAGGACCTACATTTGATTTCTATCTCCCATATTTTGTTTCACAATTACCTAAAATTCCAATCCAGTGTCCTCTTCTTTCTTCCACTGATACCAGTTCATATGTGGTGCACAGACATACATGCTGAGAAAACACCCATTCACATAAAATTAATTATTTTTATGTATGTGTATGGCTATGGGTCCATCCACTGTTAAATAGGTTACATCCTTCTACTAGCTACATCCCCAAAGAAAAATGTTTCTTCTTGACAAAACTCAATTTCAAATTGAACATAGACCCCAACATAAAACTTGAGACCTGAAATGACTAGAGAAAAGGAGGAGGGGATAAATTTTAACTTATAGACACAGGTAACAATTTTCCAAGTAGAGCTCCAATTAGTTTGAGGGAAAAGGCCAACAGCTGACAAATGGAATCTCATAAAAGTAAAAGGCTTCTATACAGCAAATAAAACTGTCAAATGAAGCAACAGCTCACATAATTGAATTGGAGAAAATGTACAGTAGTTAGACATATGATGGGGAGTGGGTGTGTAGAACATAGAAATAAAGAAGCAGCAACAACAAAAGAAGCAAGCTTGTTGTTGGATAATGATTTTTGCACACTGTAAAGATTTGTCACTCATATTGGTTTATTAAAACACTGATTGGTCAATACCCAGACAGGACATATATTCAGGACTACACTACTAAGAGAATTTTGGGAAGAAGAAAGTCACAAGCCAGAAGCAAAGGAAACATGATTAGAATGCCTCACTGAGAAAAGTACAAAGCCATGTGGCTAAATGTAGATAAGATGTGTGGGTTGATTTAACTTTAAGACTTAGTTACTAATAATTCTGAGCTAACAGGCCAAATAGTTTATAATTAGTGTAGGCCTCTGTGTGTTTCTTTGGGACTGAACAGCTGTGGGACAGGTCAGTGAATTCCAGGACAAAGATACACAGAGAAACCCTGTCTCAAAAAGCCAAAAATTAAAAATAAAAAATAAAAGAAACATAGGTTAAAATAAAACCCCATAAAAGATGTAAAACACACAAAGAGTATGGATACTGTATGCTATTATGTTATGTTTGAATTGTTTGAATGCTGAGGAAGGAGCAACAGGTACTAAAAGACATTTAAATATAAATGCTGCTGGATTAATAAAACATAAATATTTGTAAATGCCTTGACTTTAAAATGGAAGTCAAAAGGTATGTTACTTTGGAAAAGAAGATTTGCTTTTGTTTCCACAGAAAATGAGAAGCTATGGATTTATTCTCAGTTAAGAAAAATCAGGTTTGATCAAGGAAGACCTCCTGAGAAATCTCCAGTAGGAACAGATGGCCCAGATGTCTGAGTCCTTTATCCAGAACAGATTCAAGACTGCTGCCTTAAATGATCAAGCCCCACAGGATACTCCAGTCAGGGCTTGATTATAACTCTAAATTTTCTTTAGGTCCCCATAAGATTATCAGCACCCCCAACCAGCAGAAAGTAGCCTGGAATACAACGTACACATTCCCAAATAATGGACTATGGATATTTTCTTTTGTTTAGGATTTTGGTTACAAGTTGTTATGGATAATGGTCAGAAGAAAAGCTAAACAAAGGATATTAGATTCAGAGTTCTTGTTTTTTTTTTTTTAAAAAAAAGAGGGGGGAGTGGTATGGAACAATTGTCTATATTCTGTCAATTATATTTCAAATAAATGCTGATTGGCCAGTAGCCAGGCAGGAAGCATAGGCAGGACAACAAGACAGGAAATAGAGGCAGGTCAATGAGAACAGGAGAATTCTGGGAAGAAGGAAGCTCTTTCTGCAGTTGTGAGCCTGCCACAGAAGAAGCAAGATATACCTATCCATGTGGCTATGACGGATAAGAATAATGGGCTAATATAAGTTATAAGAGTTAATAAGAAGCCGGAACTAATGAGCCAATCAGTTTATACTTAATGTAGACCTCTGTGTGATTTCTTTAGGACCTAATGACTAGGGAAACCAGATAGGACAGAAAACCTCAAACAACAAATAGATAGTTATAATTATACTTTTCCTTTGTTATGATAAAAGATAAAGTAGATATAAATATTATAACTGCGATTCATTCTTGATTAATGTCTTGCATATATAATTTTCTATGTTAAAGCTAAAACCTCTTTTATTTAAACAGAAAAAGGGGAAATGATGTGGGAAGTCCTTCTGTATATTTTTTTTCCATTGGTTAATGATTAAAAACCTTCTTTGGCTTATGGCAGAGCATACTAGAGCTAGTGGGAAAACTAAGATGAATGCTAGGAGAAAGAAGATGGAGCCAGGGATCCACCATGTAGCTTCTAAAAGAGATCTATGTGCCAGAAATTGATGGTAAACTACGACTGCTGTGATAAAATATAAAATAATAGAAATGGATTAATTGAAGATGTAAGAGCTAGCTAAACACACACTTAAGCAATTGGCCAACACCACTGTAATTAGTATAATTTCTGTGTGATTATTTGGGATCTGGGTGACTGAGAAATAAATGAGCAGCCTCTGCCAAGAAGTGAAATTTCTGGGTGGGACCAGCTTGATTTGTTTATGTGTAACAACAAAAATAATTTATGTCTTCAGCAAAAGGGATATTTTTTAAATAGAAGAAAATATTATCTTTTTGTGTATCTGTCTTTGATTCCCTTCTCAAAAAAATTTCTCTTTACACCATTAGATGCCATTACAGAACACTACAACCAAATCTAAGGATTGTGGATACCAGTCCTAATGGATACATCTACAAAGTACACTTGTACCTAAGATACTGGGAACACTGAAGAAGGTGAGGTGGAAAGATTTCAAAAACCAGAGGATCATGGAGGTTACTGTGAGACTGTATCTCTTAGTAACATCAGAAACTACACTTACAAAGTCTCACCAACATGACTGCCTGAATAAGAGCAGAACACAGTTGATACCAATACACATGCTAAACTGGACAAAGAAAAGCTTATGAGAACTTAACCCTACACAAAGATCTATAGGTACCTTCGGAAAGCTAGGAAAGTGAAAGTTAGTGTTCCCCATGGAAGGGCATACTAATTGTTTACTCAGTGACAACACACACATACATATATACATGTATAAGGTAACATTATAAGGACAGAAGTTACATTTAAGAGTATGTGTATATACATATATGTATGCAAAAGCAATTTAAAAAGAAAGCCTGAACTTAAAGGAGGGTTGGGAGAGATATATTGGAAGGTTTAGAACAGTGATTCTTCACCTGTTGGTCATGACACCTTTGAGGGTTGAATAGCACTTTTCCAAGGTTATTCTTGTGATACTTACATTACAATTGAAAACAGTAGCAAAGTTACAGTTATGAAGTAGCAAAACAATAATTTTATGGTTGGGAGTCACTACACATGAAGAAGTGTAATAAGGGTTAAAGCATTAGGAATGTTGAGTGGTCTAAAGGGAGAAAAGGAAAGGAGTAATGTGGGATTCATAATCTCAATTTTTTTAAATGGGTAAGAAAAGAAAAAAATGAAAGAGAATGCTTCCATGATATTTTTTTTCTGGGAAAGACACACAGGACATGGTAACATCTTCATGCATTTGATTTTTTTAAACATAAGGAAATTGTTTTCTACAAGAAAAGCTATAAAAATATTTTTCTAAGATTTTCATTTGAGCTTATAAGAATACACTTAAATTTTGTTCTTGCAATAGAAGCAACTATACACAAACTACACTGTTTATGCAAACAGTTCAGGGGCAGCCACGGACCTTACGTAAAAGAAGTGGTTAAAGGTCAGTGTTTCTGGATTTTAAATCAGTTAGATAAATAACAGGGCCTTGGGCAGACAGATGACACTGAGGTCAATTAACTCTCTTCCAATTAATTATTAACTTTGTATGAAAGGACTAAATGTTGGCAGTAAAGATGTATATACAGTATAACTCACATGTAAGTAAAAAAAATCACCATTTTTATGTAAGAGATTTTTTTATTGGTCATCACATTAAAGTCAGGCATCCCTCTTTTAATACAAATATAATTATACTACTACAGTAATTTATTAATATTTCTTCATTCTTGAAAATTTTGTACATACATACAATAAAATAGGGGCAAATTTACCTACCATTTCCCATACTACTCCTCCCTATATCTCCCTTAACAAGCCACCCATCTAAGCTTATGCTTTTTGTTTTTCTTATATAGAAAACCTACGAAGTCCAAATAGTGCTGTTCATATAAGCCATCTGCTTGGGCTTGGAATCAACAAGTGGCCACATCCACTTTTTGAAAACTAATTTTCTCTCCCCCAATAACCTTCAACTAGAAATAGCTCATCAGTAAAAGGAGGGACTGGAGGACCAGTATCCCATCTATGCCAGAACACCATCTGCTTTGTCTTATGTAGAGATTATGTGATAGGATTCCAGAGACAGACAAGTTCTGTGATTTTTTTTTTCTAAATGGACTAAAAAACTTCAACATAGAGATACAGTTTCCTTTTAAGTTATGCCTATTACAACCATGAACTAATTTCAGTAAAATTTAAAGTTCTGAGATCTACTAAATTTGGATACTGTTTTGAAAGTCTGTTGATTTGATAAGGAACAAAAATGTAAAATTAACCCATGCTTTTCAGTTATTTTAGAATGTTAGAATCTTTTTTTACATGAAATCATGACTATAACCCTGAATTCCATCTTCCTAGCTAACAGTCCTTTGGTGGATCACCACAGTTGAGGCTATATTGCTGAACTAAATCTGAACATGACTTGACACTATTTTCCCAGTATTGACATTCTGTCCTGTATCTTTAGGAAAAGTTCTTTGTATATTTTCTTAAGTCTTAAAGAAGTGATGAATAGAAACTAGACCCTTGACTAGCTCGGTGACTGCAGATGATATTAAAAGAAATTTACTTCCAATCTACTGAATTCTCTTGGAGAACTAGTATATATATATATATATATATATATATATATATATATATATATATATATATATTACTCATTTAATATATATTGCTCATTTAAATATATGTCATATATATAAATATATATCAAGTTCCATTTATGTATCATGATGGTATATATTCATGAAAATTCCCAACAGATGAAAGTGGTGATACCTTTAAAAACTTCTAAATGACCCACATTGAGTATTCACTTTGAGATACAGAGGGTTACCTCAGAGCAGAATAAAAACACCCCACTAGTCATTGATGAAGACTAATTTCCAGTAACTATGGCCACAATGATGTCTGTGCACCTTGTCTCTTTAGAGGTAAGAAAGGGATCAGGCAATTGTGACAAATGTTTTTAATCCCAGTACTTAGGAGGCTGAGGCAGATGGATCTCTTTGAGATTGAAGCCAGACTGGCCTACAGAGTGAGTTCTGGGACATCCAGGGCTACACAAACAAACCCTGTCTCAAAGAAACAGAAAATAAAAAATAATAAAATAAACAAAGAAAAAGAAATAATTCTTGAATTTTCAAAGCAGAGAAGACATCCCAGTTCAAGTATCATTCACACAGGATTGACAATGTTCTTGAATATCCTGCCCACTTCCATTTCTTTGCCTTCTTAGTTAGCAGTCTCAAATAAAGGAAGTACACTGCCCAGAGTATTCAGCAAGGGATGGTATAAACATCTTCTTTCTTAATATGGAATGGCTGTAGCCTGCAGAATAGCAGAACCAAGCAAGGCCTCCAGAATCACACAGGTATGTGACTGTCAATACATTGACTACACCCATTATTCAAGAGGAAGAGGCAGGGAAATCTCTGTAACCTTCAGGCCAGCCTGGCCTATGTAGAGTTTCAGTACAGCCAGAGCTATACATTGAAATCTGAAAAGAAAAGGAAAGAAAGAAAGAAGGAAGGAAGGGAGGGAGGGAGGGAGGGAGGGAGAGAGGAACCATCTTATACACCTAACCTCAGTGTTTAAGAATGATTGGGAAAGTAACCAAGAAAATATTACTATAGGAAATGAAGTTGATGATTTGGATCAAATGTAATTCGGGTCATTATTGGTCCATTTCCTGACTCCACAGCTTTGTGGATTGCTGTTTATGTCTAGGTACTCTATTCTGGATTCCTGCTGGCCTCTTTCCATGCTGGCCTCTTTCTATGCTGACAAGTAGAGTGGCACCAAAGGTCTGGATGACCTGCATTGTATTGCACTGCCCTTTTCTTGTTTCTGCGGCTCTAAGGAATAAATAGCTGGTTGTGATTATTTTTCTGTACAGATTTTACAGAAATCTGTTTGGTTTTGTTCTTTAAATTTTCAAAGATAATTCTTGATGCTCAATTTTGTTTGTGTAATTTGCAAGGATTTTTACATATACAATCATGCTGCTAATAATGAAACATAATTTTCTTTCTCCACTATTTACTGGGTTTTTTTTTTTTTTTGATAAGACAAGACAAGAAAGTGCAGGAGGTTCCTCCATTTCATATTCTTGCTAAGGCCATCTCAGTTTAACTAGAATTTGATCTCCTTGATGGAAAATCCCATGAAAAACTATGCAATCCTATTCTAGGAACTTGAGGTCAAAATGTCTCAGTTAAGTTTCTGTTAAATTGCCTGCTTATGCAAACCACCTGTTCCAGCTAAATGATTATCTTAGCTTTAGTTTAACTGCTTTCTTGCTTTGTAAAACCTCTGCTTCAACTGCCAGTCAAGAAGGTAAGATTCCATGATGTGGATTTTGCCAAAAAAAAAAAAACCCTTAATCCTAAATGCTCTCTGCTATACTTGTGTCTAAAATACCTGAGTATAGAGCCAGATGGTCGATTGTGTGTCTGAGTGATCTTCTCTAGTGGACACTTTTAGTTTATTTTTTATTATCAGAGAACTCTGCATAGAACTCACCATATCATGTTGACCAGTTGCAAAAATGTCAGGAATGAAGTCATTGTGCATAATGTCACCTGGGGTTTTTCATTAGCACTGATTGACATATTGAGCGAAGTGTGGAGGCCCAAGAGGCCAAAGGTCAGAGAGTTTGGGAGTTATTTTTAGTTTGAGATTATTGTGTTTCTAACTCAAACAAACATCCAATCTAGCTCTCTCAAAGCTATTGTAAACAAGTGTGACTAGTTGCCAGACCCCTATGCTACTGAAATATGAAAGTAGTTGGATCCTACCTAAAACAAAAATCTAAGGATCCAACTAAGTTCTAGTTCCCTTTATGGAAATAACTTGGGATTCCACCCAGGGAGTGGTTTGCCTACAGAGTGTTTGGTCTAGAGCTTGAGTCAAGGCCATGAGTGACTGAATGTGCCTCATGATTTTCAATTTGTATGATAATGCAGTCCTTTTGTTCTACTACTACCTTTTGAAATCAGGGGTATATTAAGCTGATGGAAATTAAAAATGGGTGAATTTTCAATATCACTGAGATTCCCTCCAAATACTATCTATCCTATGGTTTCTGTTTTATTATTTTTGTTCACATATTTTTATTCTTTATGATATTTCTAAAATTCCCATGCCTCCATTCTGAAAGAAAGGTATTTTTGTTGAGGCTGGCCCCTGAGAGATAAGATCTTGTTACTCCTACTTTCTGAATATTTTCTATTATAAAAAAAATGTTATGGGATAATGGTTTGTACCCTGGAAATTGTATTTTAATAAAACACTGATTGGCTCATAACCAGGCAGGAAGTATAGGCGGGACAGCCAGGCAGGAAGTAGAGGTGGGGCAATGAGAACAGGAACATTCTGGGAAGAGGAAAGGCCATTCCTCTGCAGTCGTGATCCAGCCACAGAAGAAGCAAGATGTGACTGCCTTGCCGAATAAGGTACCAAGCCACATGAATAACGTAGACAGGAATAATGGGCTAATATATTTTATAAGAGTTAATAAAAAGTCTGAGCTAATGGGCCAATCAGTTTATAACTAATGTAGAACTCTGTGTGATTTGTTTTGGACTTAACAACTGTGGGAACCAGGCAGGACAGAAACAGCAGACAACAGAAAATAATTAATTTTATCTAGTGGTTGAGATCTTATTTGTTTTTTCTCTTGTTTTTTTTTTTCTTTTCAATGTGGTATATTTTCATTAGTAGATATCTCACATTGAAGGATATTTGAATTGGAATAGAAAATTTCACTTCATTGTATACAAAAGTATTTTAGTATTTAGTAGTGTTGGTTTTCCACTGAGGATTGCCAAAGAGTATTCATGAGAAACATCATTCTATTGCAATAGTGTACATAATAATTACTGTTTAAGAGAACTATAAAACAAAAATGCCTAATTTGTAATTCCTGGAATGTTGGGGATTATTCTTGTAATTGCCTGTGTTTTCACTTCAGTAAACAAACTTGCTTGCTCCTGACTGCACATTAGCAGGATGTGTTCTTAATTCTTTGTAGGTAGTGTTAAGGTAAAAAATAAAATGCTGCAGAATCCCTGGTGACTGCAGTGGCAGAAATGCTGCAGGTTCCTGAGTAGGGGCAGGCAGCAGGCCCCAGAGCAGCTGGTCCCAGTCAGGGATAACATACAAGACCATATCACAAGTCTCTGAAGGCGCCTGGTCCCACGTGGTGAGCCATGTGGTGGTAAGCAAAGGACAGGTGGATAGGCACACCATGCAGAGTGAGGTTGGATATTTATTAAATGGGTTATGGAAAGAAAGGGGGGAAAGAAGAAGAGCAGAGAGAGGGGCAGAGAGAGAGAGAGACAGAGAGAAAGAGACAGAGAGAGAGAGAGAAGGGACAGACAGAAAGAGAAGGGAGAGGTGGAAGCTGCCTCTTTGAGAGAGAAATAAAAAAGGGGTAGACTCACGCTTCAAGCAGGAAGTAAGATCTGCCTGCCTTGGCAGACAGGGGAAGGAGTGGGTGTGGCTTGTTTCTTAAAGGGACAGAACAGACCATTGCTGGTAGGATATCTGCTTGATCACAAGATATATGCTTGACCCTAATTGCAAAATAGCAAGAAATGCATAGCCTTGTGAGTTTTGCCTTTATAAATTCATTAATAATGTAATCTTAAGAGTGTTTTTAGGTATCCAGTGTCAGTATTTAATAAAGTCTCTTATTTGTTAAATTTTTTCATTGTCATGTTGAATCTCTGAGTGACCTCAGACCCATAACACTACAATTCTATTTCTTACAAAGTCTATATCTGGTTGCAATACCAAGTTAATCCTGGTTTTTTTTTTTTTTTTTTTTTTTTTTTTTGTAGGATGGAGTAGAAATTACTTTCATTTGCTATCCTTCACTGGAACAGTTTTACACATTTTCTGTGTGAATAGCTGAAGAAGCATTGAATGAGTGTGTAAAGAGTCAATAAAGTCATGCATATGAGAGGGCCAGGCAAAAATCGTGACAGGCCTCTAATTACTTAATTAAGCATAAATCCTGAGCCAACACCCACTCCACACAGGTGATTACTATATAAGGACAAAGCCTGGGACTTGTCTAAGACTTACCAAAAAATCAAAAAGCTATAATCTTGTCCCACCCCTCATAGCCCTAGCTAATTAGAAATGTACTAATATGATTGCAGTATCAATAAAAACCCAGAGGCAGAAATTGAGGTTCAAACTAAAAACCAGAAAGTCTTTACTGGAGAAATCTTACTTCTACCAAGGCTGGACAACTGAGAACTGACTAAGCAGACAGCCTCTCTCTCCTCTAATTTTGTATTTTCTCTAGTGCTGAGATTAAGAGCATATGACTCCCAAAGAACAGGGATTAAAGTTTAGACCACCACCACCTGGATTTTTTTTTGTATTGATCTTGTGTAATCCAAGGTGGCATTGAAATCACAGAGATCCATCTGATTCCATCTCTTAAATCCTGGGATTAAATGTTTGTTTCACTATTGCTTGACCTCTGTGGCGTAAGATTTGCCTCTGGTCTTCAGTCGAGATTTACTTATCAAAAAACTAATAATATACCACTATATATGATTGCCACCTGAATAAGCCAATCCTAAGCAGGATGGTCATGCTGCTTAAATTTCACTCTGTTAAAATTCCCATAACTGTGCTTAAAAGGAGCTTACACATTCCTCTTGGGGATTTTGCCTTTTTGTACAGGTGTGTGATTCCACATGTATGTGGCATAATAAATGCTCTTGCTGATTTCATTGACACAGGTAGTTTTTTTTGGACTCCTTATGTTCCCTAACATATAAATATCTATTATTGACAAGGATCGCTGTCTCAGAGCTATGAAAAGTAGAAAAGACTTTCGTAGTGTAGGCTCAAAATTTCAGTCTTCCTCTGATCAGTATGCAAATGTTGACAGAGAATAGAGAAAGCATGATTGTGGGAGCCAGCAATGATAAGCCAAGTATGGGCAGGTCACCCAAAGGAAGTTCTTTACTTCCAACCATTATCACCTGCCAGAGTAGAACTCAGCCATCAATAAATTTAATAAGAGGCCTTCATCTCAGTAGTTCACCTTGAAGCAGAGTTGCAGGAAAAAACACATGCTGAGATTACCCAACCTCCACCCAAGAACAGACCATTCAAAGGAAATGCCTAACATTCCAACTGCTGTAGAAAGGACTACCTGCCAGAACACACTCACCAGTACACCCCTAAATAAATGTCAGCTAATCAGGGGTCCTAAATCCTCAGAAACCCCCACCCCCACCTTCACTACTATAAAATCCTATTCTAATTGAGCTCGGGGCTCTCTGTATATTCTAATATGTTGGACATGCGGAGAGATCGAGTTTGCAAACTTGATTAAAATAAAGGCTCTTTGCTTTTATATACAGGACTTGGTCTCCTTGTTGGCCTTTTCAGGAACTTCGTGTATTTAGGCATATCATTTGGGGGCTCATCCTAGAACCCCTAAGCCCATAGACTACCACCCATAGAGCCTTCAACTGGCTGGTAAGTTTTCTGTGTTTTGTTTCATGTCAGTAAGTTTTCTATGTTGTGTTTTATGTCTTATGTCTATGTCTGTGTCTTATGTCTTTCTGTGAGCAGGTTCGGGAACCAGAAGTGCCTGAAGATGATCTGCAAAAAGATTACAGGCTTGGTTCCTGGAGAAGACGTTCCCAGTACCCTTCAGCAGAGCGTGGTTTCCTCTGGTGAGACACGTGGGTAGCATTGTCAGTTCTGTGTTTTAAGACACATGAGTAGCATTTTCAGTAAAGACACATGGGTAGCAGTCTAATTTCAATAGAGGGGCGGGTCACGCCCATGAAACAGCTAGAAGCTATGTCTTTGCCTTGGTTTCATGCCATTGTCCTGTTCATTCATTGTGCTGTATGTCTGTGTGCTATGTTTTTGTACTGACTTAGACTGTTGATGATGATATGGAACGGACTCAAATCAGACTCCTTTGACTTTGATATTGTGACCACTTACAGGACTTTAGAGATAGGGCCATAAGCATTGAGATATATTTTCCTCGACACCTTAAACATTTCATATAAAGGAGTCAGCCTTGGCCCCAAGCACAAGACTCCTAGCAGCAGGGCACTGTGCTTGTATGGATGGGTGGCTGGGCTATGTAGCCTTGTTGTTGCAATGTAGAAAGGGTGCCAGCCACAGGTGTAGGGGGCAGATGTATCCCAATAGGATTTCAAACACTGAACAGAGAATCTGGGGTTAATTGCTATGGCTTGGAGAGGATAGCAATCTTTCCCCCCATACTACATACAACCCTGCCCCTCCCATGCTGGTGGATGAGTTCCCTCTACCTACCCTGGGTGTGGTGTGCCTCAACTTCTGGTTAAACGACCAAGGTTTGACTGGAACATGAGGGCCTGCTTGTTGGCGTTTCTGTCTTGCCCAGTTCCCACCACTGGTAAGCCCCAAAGAATATCACACAGAGGTCTCCATAATGTATAAACTGAGTGGTCCATTAGCTCAGGCTTCTTATTAACTCTTATAACTTATATCAGCCCATTACTCTAGTATATGTCAGCCACATGGCTCAGTATCTTTTTCATCAGGGCAGGTCACATCCTGCTTCTTCAGTGTCTGAACAGGACTAAGGAGAAAGATTCCTGCTTCCCAGAATACTCCTGTTCTCATTGCCCTGCCTCTACTTCCTGTCTGGTTGTCCTGCTTATACTTTCTGCTTGGCTAATGGCCAATCAGGGTTTATTTAAAACATAATTGACAGAATATAGACAATTCTCCTGCACTACTTTCCCCCCCTTTTTTTAAAAAAGGAAAATATCCATAGTCCATTTTGGGGGAATGCAGGCATAGTATTGCAGGCTACTTCCTGCTGATTGGGGATGCTGATAATTATGGCGACCTAAAGAAAATTTAGAATTATGATCAAGTCCTGACTGGAGTATCCTGTGAGGCTTGATCATCTCAGGCAGCATCTTGAATCTGTTCTGGATGTAGATCTCAGACATCTGGGCCATCTGTTCCTACCTGAGATTTCTCAGGTGGTATTCCTGGATAAAACCTGATTTTTCTTAACTCAGAATGAATCAGCAGCATTTATAAGCAAATATCTTTTAGCAGTTGTTTCTCTTTCCTTAGCATTTAAACAATTCAAAGAAAGCATAATAACATACAGTATCCAGATTCTCTGTGTGTTTTTCATCTTTAACCTCTATTTCTTTTACTTTTTGATATAGGGTTTCTGTGTATCTTTGTCCTGAAACTCACTCTGTAGACCAGGCTGTCCTTGAACTCACAGAGATCCACCTGTCCCTGCCTCCCCAGTGCTGGGATTAAAGGTGCATGCTACCACACCTTGAACTCACAGAGATCTGTCTGCCTCTGCCTCCCAGGCTTTGGGATTAAAGATGTGTACCATCACACCCACATACTCTCTTTTTTTTTGTTGTTTTGAAGACTTTAACATTTTAGTCACTCTCCCAAGTAAATATAAAAAATTTTAACCACAGTAAACCATTTAGAGGATTTTTCATCTTCGAATCTATCATTACTATATCTCTCTCTCTCTTTTTCTGGCCTCATAAATCTTTAATTTTGTAAGCAATATTGAGGATTAAAGCTGTGGCTTTGACGGCTAGATCCAGCCCATTTTAGCTTTATGAGATTGCAGCATCATGGCTGAGCTACCAGCTAGAGCCATGTTTATTGCCACAACTCTATGGCATTTCAAGATCCTTTCCAGCAAGCAAGCTGCAGCAATGTACTTACAAACCACACTCAAATGCTCCATAGTTGAGCCGCCTGCCTGAAAGAGACAGAGTTTGCCCTGGCAGGATGGCCCAGAAAGCTGGCATTTTAAAACAGCATAGCTTTTTTTTTTTTTTTTTTTTTTTGCTACAGCTGAAAACTGAAAAGCATGTGGTCATCTTTTTATCAACACTATTTAAGTGTTTCTTGGCAGGACCTCTTAAAGGAGCTGCAAAGCTTTACAGTTAAAGCTGAGTCAGGAAGCCTCTCATAGATGAGACTGCTTGCTTGCCTCTAGCTAGCAGAGCAGTCCAGAGAAATTGCTGCTACCAAAAAACCATGTGTAAAGCTGTTATTTTGTTCTAGAATTACTTCCCAAGCTGTGTCAGGCTTTACACGGATGCAGTTGTCCACATATTTGTGCCATTCTGTTGACTGAGGTTTCTGTCCTGCCTGGTTTCTATCCTCCCACCAGTTCCCAAAGAAAATCACACAGAGGTCTCAATAAGGCATAAACTGATTGATTCATTAGCTCAGGCTTCTTATTTACTTATAACTTATATTAGCCCATTATTCTAGTATATGTTAGCCACATGGCTTGGTACCTTTTTCAGCAGGCAGGTCACATCCTGCTTCTTCGGTGTCTGAACAGGACTCAGGAGAGAGCTTCCTGCTTCCTAGAATACTTATGTTCTCATTACCCTGCCTCTACTTCCTGCCTGACTACTGGCCTATCAGGGTTTATTTAAAATATAATTGAGAGAATATAGACAATTCTCCTGCACCATTTGACTTCTCTTTATCAGAGCTGCTTTGATCATTCTGAACCAATGTGTTATTAATATCTGTCATTATTTATAGGGTCTAGTTACAAATTATTATTGGTTAATAAAAAAACTACTGTAGGTCTCAAATGTTTCACACTGGGACAGGATTTTATGTGATGTTAATTTAACATTTTTTGTTATAATATATGCATGTTTCTGTTCTTGCTTAAAATATTATAGCCATACACCACTGAGAAAAACCACAAAAAAGACTACAGTAAAAATTTTTATGTTGTCTAAAAAGCGAGAGAGATTTTGGTGTGTTGTTGAAGATTTGGGTTAATTCTGGTTAAGGTAAATGTAAAAAAAAGGTATATAAGAAATTATAAAAGGTCAAAAGAGGCTGTAAACTATGTTTGTTATGGTTTCTCATACATGCAAATACTGAATATGCTTGTTTTGTTAAAAAGTTGGTCTATATAACTTTTTTTGCAAACATGGAGCTGAGACAAAAATGTTCTATTTTTGCTGTTATGGGCCTGACTTCAGAAATTTATCACTGAGCTCTGATTGCTAAATTGGGTTAGCAAAAATTCAGATGACTTTTTGGTATAGATAATGATAAAACTGCTATATGCTGTTTTTAAAAATTATATTATGGATCTTCCTTTGTTAGACCCATGTTTTATTTACTTAAAATCTATGCATGGGTAATTTTAAAGAAACCATAAGGCATAATTCCATTTTAAATTTTAAATTGCCATTTTGCTAGAGTTAAACAATGAATGCCACATCTCAATTAAAGATGACCATATTGAGTGGGCCTACCAAATCTCCAAGATAATTTGGATTGAGAAAATTTTTTAAAATGCCAGAACCAGGTAATAGTCACCAAAAGTACCAGCTACAGTAAAATGCAGCAGGCTGAGATCTAAAACACAGGGTGTGTAGATGCTGCCAAGTATGGGACCCAAAAAGAAGTACTTTATTTTTAATATCTTTAATATTGCAAAAAAAATTTAAAAATTTTAATGTTTTAAACAAATTTATAAGGCTGTGAGATATCTGTGCTATAAAATGTTTTATATTATGTTTTATATTGTTAGGGTTTAAGCTATTGGATAAACTGAGTCATAAATTTTTGTATTGATACTAAGAAGTTTAAACCTCCTCTTCTGGGGAAATAATGTTGTTCCTATGTCAATCACTCTGGGGTAATTAGAGAATCGATGACCTTGCTAATGAACTCACACTAAAGCTGGATAAAAACTTGTTCAACTGGTTTCTTTGGTTAACAACCTTACTTTCAGCTCTAACAGGCCCCTAATGATCTTGCTTCTTCTTATCAACAGATTTGAGCCCCTGGATGAACAGGACCCATGATAGAGTCCTGTCATTAGTTCTTGTGAAGGGAGAAAATGTTGGGGCATGGCAGTTTTCTCAGGTCAACTTGGCCCACAACTGCCAAGATGGGTTCTATATAGATCAGCAGGTAGACCTGAGTCTCAGTTTGCCCTAGAGCAATGCTCTTAGACTCCCTCCTGTTTTCATTTCACCTTGGGACCTGTTCCTTGCCTTTGCAGGAGACAGCATTAACAGATAGATATAAACTTGTTATGTGTCTACCATCAGAATGACTAATTCAGGTTCTTTATTAGCTTCAATTCAAAATCATTACAGTGTGGAGTTCTAGTCTTGTAAAAACTGCTAACTTATTATAGACTGTTAAAAAATACAAGTTAGTCAATCATCTTTAAAGTACTGATATAATTAGTTTTAATAACAATCCTTATTTAATTCCCTGTGTATGTTTTCAGGACTCAGTTTCCTTGTTGACTTTTGTTGAGACTTCATAGAATTGGGCATAACAATGACCTCAGCTTCCTCTACCAGGATATTTACTAGTCTAAGCCTGCACCCTACAGAAATCTCCCAACGAGACTAGGTAACCTTCACTTTTTGAACTGTACATAATAAACTTACTTAGTTTTCAGATTATTGGTTAGTTGCTGCCACTCCAATAGATTATACACAGCCCACCTGATCTTTCTTTTCTGAATATATACCTACCTTTCCTTCATTCCCTTGTCTCCCCAGACACATTTTTAGGAACAAGCCATACTGAATGTGGTAGATGGGATTAATTCTTTTCAAATTATTTTTTTAAAATTTATTATGAAAATCACCTGTTGTAATACTTTGTTTTGTAGAATCCTGGTCAAGGACTCAGTCTTTCTCCTTATCATGATTTAGTCAAATAACCAATTCCATGGAAAAAATTTTTTGAAGGCAATGATCAAAGATCAGATAAGTTAATTCTTCTGCACACTGTATCATTGAAGATTAAAAGAAAAGAAAGATTATTTGATAATGATTTATAAATTTATTTGCTTAAAGCACTGCTTATTGCAAAATTTAATTTATTTGCTTAAAGCACATTGCTTATTGCAAAAGATGACTTCAGAGCAGGATGATCTAAAAGCAGTTGTTAAAATATAGCTGTTATTCCTAGGTCCATGAAATCTCCCCAAAATCCAACAAAACCTAGTCCCATATGTAAAAGCAAAGAGTCTTTATTATACGCAAGTTTGAAAACTTGGAGTAATAGGAGATCTCTGAGCTCAGTTAGAATTGGGTTTTTATAGTAGTAAAGGTGGGGGCTAAGGAATTTCTAAGGTTCAAGACTCCTGATTGGCTGACATTTGTCTAGGAGTCTCCTGAAGAATGTGTGCTGGCAGGAGATCCTATCTACAAAGGTTGGAATGTTGGGAATTTCCTTTGGGTGGTCTGTTCCTAGGTTGTGCCTGGGCAGGCTCAGTGTGTGGTCCTTATTGGAACCAGGTATTGCTTTAGGGTAAACTACTGAGACTCAGGTCTCTATTAAGCTTATCATGGCTGGACCCTACACTTCTTCCTTCACAAGTACCAATTACGGGACACAGTCATGGGTCCTGCTTGCCCATGGGTTTAAGGAGATAATATTGGAACCTAAATACCTTTAGTTAACAGATTTTTCCAGGACAGTGGCCAGTCTACCAGGCCCTATAGTTTTGTTCTTTTCAGTACAACAAAATTGTAATTATAATCCTTAATATCCTCTTTGGTTCTGTGGTTCTGCATAAAGAACCAAATGCCTTTTTATTGTAGGACCATTTTAGTTAACAAATCCTTTAATTGACAACTCTGTGCCTATTTCTCTGGTATATCAACAGGCACTATAGGTAGTCATTTTGTCCCCTATGCCAAGGAGTCATCCCTTATCTCAGCCTTTTGGCCTATTCTGGGCAGAGAGCATGGGATGATGTGCTCCTTCTGCCACTTCTTCAAGCTAATATCAGGGTATTGTCATCAGGTTTCAAGTAGATTGAAAGGTTAGCCAAAGGTAAGGATGAAACTCAGGCCATGGGACACTCATCAGAATCATCTGGTTCACAGACTGTTGAAGAGCCAGGGATCATTCACATCAGCTGGACTGGTCAACATCAGCTTTCAGAAAGTCCAGAGCTCACAGTCATTCAGAGCAGATTGTAGTCAACAACTGATACTTAGATATGTCTGCCAGCCAAGTGAAAACCTGTTGAGATAAGTTTAAACTAAGAACAGAAGTTAAAATTTATGTACTGAAAATTAATACATTTGAAACTTTTTAAAACATTTGAAATCTATATTGCAGAAAAAGTACAGATAATGGATACCTTTATACAGCAGGCATAGACTCATATCTTTGAGTCCTACCAAAAACTACAGATTTTGGTTATAAGCATGTATATTTTTCTAATGTCCAGAGAGCCATGTATGGATTGGACAAAAATGTCTTTGGCCTGATAAAAAACACCTTTAAGTTTATATTTTGATGGCCACCAGAATAAATCTAAAATCTCAAGTGTGATCCAAACAATAAGTAGTCATTGCTCTATCAGCTTATCAGAACTATACCTATAGAAGCCAGATTCTATAAGGTCAGTGAGGGTTCCTGGATAGGGGATCCTTGAAGCCAAAGAAAAGTCAGAAGAAACAGAAGACAGGATAGAATCAGGAGGTCTATCTGGTCACTCCAAAGCAGCCAAACAGCCCAGAGTTTATTTCATAGCTTGATTATATACAAAGACAAAACAAAGCACAGGACAAATGGTCAGTCAGTATTTAACCACAAGACTATTCCTGTCCTTTAGTGAGCAGCCTCCTCTCTAACACGTGCTTGCTGCTCAGAAAAGACAGACCTTATTTTATCTAGGCAAAAGAGGTACCATCAGTTCTCCAATATACTGCTGTTTGTCCACAGTCTGGACCAAGTCCTGGCAGCAGGTGTTAGACTGGGGCATCTTTCCCAGTGGACAACATCATCATAATCTAGGTAGCAACATCATGGTCTCCCATAATCTTCTTTGGAGACCTTTGACCACTGCTAGGATCTCAGAGTCTCTGTCTACTATAAGCTTTTTAATCTTTATTTTAAATGCCATATTCTGCAGATCTCTGAAGTATGAGGGCTGTCTATGTATACCTGATTAACAAATTTTGATTCTAGTTACTTGTTTTAAGTTTAATTTTGAAAACATATATAGGGAACTAAATAAGGATTATTCTTGTAATTAATTATATCAGTACTTAAAGGATGACTGACTAACTTGTATTTTCTAACAGTCTATAATAAGTTATCAGCTTTCCTAAGACTAGAATTTTACATTCTGTAATGATTTTTATTTGAAACTAATAAAGAAAATGAATTAGTCATTCTGGGAGTAAAAACAGAACAAGTTTGTATCCAGCTGTTAATACTGTCTCCTGGGAAGGCAGAAAAAATTCCCAGAGTGAAATGAGAACAGAACAGGAGGGAGTCTAAGGGCTAGCATTGCCCTAGGACAAACTGAAACTTGGGCCTACTTTCCTGCTTAATCTAAAGAACCCATCTTGGTAGGTGTGTACCAAGTTACCCTAGGCAAACTGCCTTGTGCCCTACATTTTCCCTTTTCACAAGTATTGATGACAGTAATCAATCAGTGGCTCAAGGACTGATACTGGAACATCAATACCATCAGTTAAATAGTATTGATCCATTCTTTTTTTTTTCTTCTTCTTTTTTCTTTTTCTGGTTTTTCGAGACAGAGTTTCTCTGCAGCTTTTTTTTAGAGCCTGTCCTGGAACTAGCTCTTGTAGACCAGGCTGGCCTCGAACTCACAGAGATCCGCCTGCCTCTGCCTCCCGAGTGCTGGGATTAAAGGCGTGCGCCACCACCGCCCGGCTTATTGATCCATTCTTGAACAAAAGCCATCAGTCTGTTTATGAGGCTGGTGGTGTAGGAGGTCCTTCTGACTATGTGTTGCTTTCATTGGTTAATGAATAAAGAAACTGCCCTGGCCTGTTGATAGGGCAGAACTTAGGTAGGCAGGGAAGATGGAACTGAATTCTGGGAAGAAGAAAGCAGAGACAGACAGAGAGAGAGACAGAGAGAGAGAGAGAGAGAGAGAGAGAGAGAGAGAGAGAGAGAGAGAGAGAGAGAGAGAGAGAGAGAGGCCATGGATCCACCAGAGATAGATGCTTAGAATTTTACCTGGTAAGCCAATGCCATGTGTGGCAATATACTGATTAATAGAAATGGGTTAAATCAAGATATGAGAGTTAGCAAATAAGTGGCTAGAGCGAATGGGATGAGCAGTGATTTAATTAATACAATTTCTGTATGGTTAGTTTAGGGCTAAGCTAGCCAGGCAGGTTGGATGAACAAGCAGGCCCTTTTTCCAACAATTGGCACTCACATGGTCAACTAAAGACACATAAAACATTTCATTGTATGGGATACCAAGCTAAACCAGCATGTATATTGTAAAGGTATCTTGACTTCAAAATTTGGGTCTAAGGACATGTTGCTTGGGAAAAGAGGTTCTTTTTTTTTGTTTTCACAGAAGATGAGAACCTGTGGATTGCTTCTAGGTGAATATGGTTTCATTACCAAGGCCTCCTGAAAGGTTGCCATAAGCACTCTCAAAAAATTACATCACCTAACTGCTGACTGAGATGAACCCAGCACATAGGATATACCATAAAAAACCTGATTAACAGTGCCCCCAAACAGCAGGAAGAAGTATGGACAAAACTATGCTCATATTCCCAAATATTGTTTATAAATGTTCTTTTACATTTAAAGGGGAATATGATATAGATATGAACAATTTGCATTGGTATAGATCTTTGTTTATTGATACAAATATAAGGTCAATTCTGTTATATGTATATGTCTGCTCTTGATTAAGATATTGTGATTGCATAGCTCATTTAAAAATGTAATGTATAATTAAGAAATATAGGTTAATAGAGAGTCATCTTTAAAAGTCAAGCTCGTAGTCATGTTAGATTTTCTAATTGTATAGAGATATATTTCAGTTAGATAGGTATTCTTCAAATTTTCAGAGACCTTCAAAATATGGCATGTAAAATGTTTTAATAACTTAGGACTTTTCATGACAATGAAACACATCTGTTCCTGGCAGTACCAATCTACTTCAAGAGGAAGATGGGCACTGAAGAGGCTCCCTATGGAGTTGGTTAGCCTTTTGGACAAGAAACTGCTCTTGCCTAGGACCCACAGAGCAATGACTGCTGAACTTGTCTAGAGGTGAGATGATCCTTCGGGGATCCTGCTTCATGAAAAAGTCTGCCAGGTATTCTGCAAGGCACAGAAGAAAGTGAGTGAAAACTGCCAATATAGATTGAAGTGTCTTTGAAATTTCCTGCTCCATGGAAAAGCCTGCTGGATAATATGGGCCATTAGGCTGAAGAAAGATGCCCCAACAGTACAGAGGGACTTTGGGTGACTTTCCAGATAGTGAAATGTTTCTGTCAATTCTAGAGTTTTGGAAGTTGTTTATAATGCACTTCCTGTTTTATTTAGGTAAGATTCCTTCTGGAGTATTTGATGGAGTTGTAGAATTTATAGCTATAGTTATAGTTTTTTTAGTTATGATAAAAGATAAAGTAGATATAAATATTGTAACTGTAGTTCTTGGTTGATACCTGTTGTTATATGTAGTTTTGTTATGCTAAAGTTAAAGCCTTCCTTTTTGTTTAAACAGAAAAAGGGAAATGGTGTAGAAGGTCATTCTGGCTATGTGTTGCTTTCATTGGTTAATGAATAAAGAAACTTCCCTGGTCTGTTGCTAGGGCAGACCTTATATAGTTGGAGAAGTTGGAACTGAGTTCTGGGAGGAAGAAGCAGACAGAGAGAGATGCCATGGATTGCTGGAGACAGACACTTAGAATTTTACACGGTAAACACTGCCAAGTGGCAATATACCGATTAGTAGAAATGGGTTAAATCAAGATGTGAGAGTTAGCCAATAAGAGGCTGGAGCTAATGGGACAAACAGTGATTTAATTAATACAATTTCTGTATGGTTATTTCAGGGCTAAGCTAGCTTGGCGGACAGGGAGAACAAGCAGACCTTCCTTCCAACAGGCAGGGACCAAGAGTAAGTAGTAAAAGCAAGATCATTGGGGGGCCTGTTGGCTAAAAGTAAAGTGGTTAACCTAAGAGACCAATTAAACAAGTTCTCATACCATTAGCTTCCCCATGAGTATTCTATTTCCTATCATTAATCTGTTTTTGTAACAAGGCCATTGAATCTGTTATTACCCCAGAGTGATTGACATAGAAACAACATTCTTCCCCCAGGGAAGCATATAAGACTCCTTGTTGCATAAAGAGGATATCCAAACCTCTTTGATTCTGTAAGGTAACCTCAGTCAGGGAATCTAAAGAGGCCTCTAACTTGAGTATGGACTGTTCTGTTTTTGAGATCTGGGCTGACTGTAGGGCCTGGTAGTTTTTTTCTTGGAGGATTAAGGCTGATGTGCTCACTCACATTGCTCCAGCTATGCCCAGTCCAAACAGAGAAAAGAGCAAGATAGCTATTGCCCCATTGCCAATTTTGCCTTGGCAAGAAAATGGGATAAGTTCAGTTCCATTTGGGCCTCTGTATAGTATTTTATGTTGGGGAACAATTGGACCATCATACAAAATCCTTGTCCTGTATTAAGGGCTGCCCCATGGATACAGGGAGTTAGTCTTGAATTGCAAGCCCACCATCCAGCAGATGCCAAAAAGAGAGTGTTATTTTGTATGATGATGATCTGGCTACATAGACCCACTGGGGCTTGTCTTCCAGGGGGCACTACACCAGTTCTCATACCTGTCACCTGCTGTAGTGAAATTTTTCCTTGTTTTCCCCATGGGTAGGATTTTGGGGAGACTGAGGTATGATCACTAGCTATTGCAATGCCAACATCCAAAAGGGGTTGTGCATTCAGACAAAGTCAGCATTCTTTAGTCAAATTAGGTTTTAAGGCATTTATCACCTGGAAGGTTTTAGAAACCAAGTCCCATAAAGGATGTTGACGATATGATCTGCTGACCTGGCATGAGTGATGAATCCAGGTTGTGATTCCATCTACCTTCAGGTCTGTTGGAGTTATCATGATCACAGTATATGGTCCTTTCCAGTGCAGCTGAAGGGTTTCCCTTTGATGTCTCTTTATGAAGACCCAATATCCTGGCTGAAATTAGTGAGGCATGGGTGGTGGTGCTGTCTCATAAATGGTTCTCAGGCAAAACCATATGGCCTTATGCATAAGAGCCACAACCTCGAGGGAAACAGCCAGGTTAACATTATCAAACTCAACAAAAAGCTCCAATTTTAAGTTGGAAAAAATAGGAGGGGTCTCCTAAACATGATTTCAAATTTGGTTAATCCCAAGGTATAGGGTGAATTTGGAACCCTATAAGAAGGAGAAAAGGAGAAGAGCCACCCAGTCACTACAAGTTTCCAATGTTAATTTGGTGAGGGTCCCTTTTAGGTTCCTGTTCATACACTCAACCTGACCTGAACTCTGGGGCCTAGAAACCCAATGTAATTTCAATTCACTCTCAGTGCCCTTAACAAGAGCTTCATTACCTGAGAGATAAAAGTTGGTCTATTGTCTGAAGTTAAGAGAATAGGAGTACCATACCTCAAAATTATGTCTTCAAGTAATGTTTTGGTGAACATCTGTGCAGTTTCACGTTCAGTTGGAAAAGTATCAAACCATCCAGAGAATGAATCTATACATACGTTTGCCATCACATATAAAGTTACTGCCGTCTATGTACCAGGTGAGCTCGGCATCTGGCAAAGGCTGGTCTTGTAGGTCTTTTCTCAGTTGAGGAACATGGCTCAGGATTCCTTGCAAGCTTCTTCAGTGTCCGCTGCTATCAGGAGGTCATCAATATACTTGACCTTTGGCTAGACATCTCAGTTGACACTTCTATTTATCTGGATCTCCTGCATGGTCTGCTAGGAGGATTCTTTCCATATTTTGAGTCTGCTTCTCACTCTCTTCAGCAATGACCCTCTGCTGTTTGTCCTCTTTGGTTTCTGGGTTGTTGTACACTCTGAGCTACTGCGAACAGCTCCCGGATGCTCTTGTCTATCTTATAGATGCCCATCTATCTTCTGTAACTTGTGCCTAATGTCAGGCACAGCCTGATTAAAAAAGACAATAACCATGGCTTATATATTCTCCTCAGTCTTAGGATATATAGGAGAGTATGCCCTAAAAGTCTTCACAATCTGTTCTAAGAAGGCTGATAGAGATTTTGTCTTTTCTTGTAGTATATTACTGACTTTGGCCAAATTGGTGGGCTTTCAGCTGGCCATGCAAAGACCTCTCATCAGAACCTGTTGGTAGACCCAGAGCCTCTTCTTACCTTCTGCCAAGTTGAAATTCCTATTAGGAAAGGTCAGGGGGAAAGCTTGCTTTGTTAGGGCAGGGTTGACAGTTGGGTTTTCAACAGGTCCTGGGACCAACTTCTGGGCCTCTCTCAGAATTCTCTCTCTTTCTTTCATGGTAAATGGCATGGTAAACAACTGATTGTAGTCTTCCCAGGTTGATTGATGGGTAAATCTAACAAAATCTTAAAGGTTAATAAGGGCCCTTGGATTGTCTGAGAAACTGGGCTTTTGGTTTTTCCAGTTATAGAGATCACTAGAGGTGAAGGGCCAATGCTGCATCTGTTCATTGCCTTCCTTGTTCTGTGGGCTGACACCCCTCAAGGGAAGAGCAGCAGAGTTGGCCACCTAGGGGCAGTTCTCATTGGGACCTTCCTCTGGTGAAGTGTGGGCTTCCCAAGTTCCCTGAGGCTCCCTGGGCCCTCTCCCAGGCTGCCTGATCAGTTTGGGGAGGTGGTCAGTAATGAGGGAGGTGAGAAATGGAGTTCATCCTCTGTACCCCCTTAAAGCACAGGGGCAAATGAGGGCTTAAGATCCCCTCACCTTTTTCCTCCTGTAAGGCAAAGATAGTCTTGTTTATCAGACCCCTGGAAATTAAGGGTTTTAATGAAGCGGGAGGGTGTGCTACAAGGTCCTCCCAAGTGATTAGGTAAGGAATCTGGTCTGGGTGTCCAAATTCACCAAAAATCAAGTTTTTTTGTCAAAGGTTCTTTCTATCAGTCAAGTGGTTCCAAAAGCTGGCCATTAGGTTTTGCAAAAGATGGTAAGTTTACCCTTTTTAGTTTCCAATTTTTCTTTCCTTGCTCTATTTCTAAGGTCCTGAAAATGGTCCAGAATCAAAGTTATGATAGTGGGGGTAATCTCAGTCTGTCCAAAATCATCAGCATCAGTCTAATTCAGGACACAAACAGAACAATACACAGACACACAGGACAATGAGCAGATAAATAGTCCTTCTGGTACCCTGGAGGCAGAGTTGAAACTGAAATGCCTAGAGCACAACCCACACGTCTATCTACTGAAATGAGATGCTGGGAGCATTCTGCACATCTATCTACAGAAACCAGAGAGATCCACTCATACAGCAGGGCCCTGGGGACATCTCCTCAGATACTGCCCCCCTCACTTTCCCCCACCCCGTGATCTTTTCATCCATTCACATATACCATCTACACACTCTTACAGTTTCTGGGTCCACTGACAGAAAGATACAAGACACAGAATGACACGAGACATAAAAAAAACACAGAAAACTTACTGGTGGTTGAAGACTATAAGGGTGGTAGTCCTAGTGGGTTTTGGGAATCCCGGATGAGCCCCCAAATGCTATGCCCAGATCTAAAAAGTCCTCATAAAACCAATAAGGAGACTGAGTCCCCCTGAATGTAAAAGTAAAAAGCCTTTATTCTACACGAGATTGAAAACTCAGACTCTCCATGTGTTCAAGTATTGGAGTGATCAGAAAGCCCCGAGCTCAGTGAGAGTTGGGTTTCTATAGTAACTGTAAAGGTGGGAGTGAGGGATTTCTAAGGCTCAGAACTCCTAATTGGTTGACATTTGTCTAGGGGTCTCCTGGTAAATGTGTGCTGGCAGGTGGTACTATCTACAAGGATCTTGGAACTTTAGGAATTTCCTTTGGATGGTCTGTTCCTGGGTGGTTCCCCGGGCAGTCCCAGTGAGTGATCTTTATTGGAATCAGGTATTGACTCAGGGTAAATTACTGAGACTCAGGCCTCTATTAAGCTTATCATGGCTGGGTCTGACAGTGGTGTGAGTTGGAACCATGGTGGGTCAGAGCTGTCCAAGAGACTTCAAAATATACTGCCTACTGTTGTTGTCCTTGGTTGACCCAGAAGAGTTCTAAGGTAAGTCCTTGTTGCTAAAGACATGATGTACTTCAAAAACAGGGCCCAGAGTCCTTTGAACTAAACTGACCTGAGCACCTCTTCCCAAGGGCTAGCTTTCATTGAACCAGAAAGCAACATATAAGTTTCTAAAAGAAGAAGAAGCCAACCAATAGTCCTGCCCAGCTGTGATGACTGTGAAACACAATGATCAGAATATTACAATAAACCTAAGGGTGCAGTAGTGGCATGCATACCCTACTGGTAACCAACAGCTCTTTAGTTGAACTTATAGCATGCTCAAAAAATGGGGAAACATAGCTAGTACTGGAAACCTAGCCACTACTCAGTGATGGTGAAGTCATGGTCATTGGAGGAGAACTTAAAACCACTAATTTAGGGAAACAGCATAGTCTCTACCAACAGTCCTAACATGTGTCTTTATATCCACAGATAAGTACAGACTTCACCCTTATCAAGGAAACTTCTCACTGCATCAGACAGATCATGATAGAAAACCACAACCAATCAAAATACAGTTGTGAGCCTTCATCCAGTAACTGATGGAAACAGATGCAGAGATCTACAACTAAGCACTGAACTGAACTCCTAGATTCTGATCATAAAGAGGGAGGAGTGATATTATGAGCAAAGGGGCCAAAACTGTGATGGGGTCACCAGAGAAACAGCTGACTTGAGCAAGTGGGAGCTCACTGACACTCTTTTGACAGCTGGGAAACCTGCATAAACCTGAACTAGGTTCTCTGAATGTGGGTGACAGTTGTATGGCATGGACAGTTTGTGGGGCCAATAGCAGTGTAATCAATATTTATCCCTAGTGCTTAAACTGGCTTTTTAGAGCCCATTCCTTATTGATGGATACTTTGCTCATACTAGTCACATGGTAAAGGGTCTTGGTCCTGCATCAAGTGATGGGGCAAACTTTTTTACTCTGCTTGGGAGGCCATACCTAAAGAGTGGATGGGGGTGGAGAGGGGAGAAGGTGGAGAGGACAGGAGGATGGGCCGGGAGAAGAAACTGGGATTGATATGCAAAATAAGATTGTTTTAAAAATACTAAAATATAATAACAAAATAGAGTTATGTATACATCTACAAAACAGCTTCCACATCTAAGGCTCAGGAAACATTGTGGAAAATGAAGCAGCAAGATTATAAGATATAAGATTCAGAGTAACAGAGAAGTTGACACAAAACTGTGTTTTCCTAGTAACATCAGAAGCTACACCTATAAGGTCAGACCAATGTGACTGGCCAACAATAAGATGAAAAAGGACCTCACCATTAGGCTTAACAAAGTGTATGAGGAAAGCCCAGGAGGCCATAACCCCACACAAAGAACTACATGTTACTTAGGAATACTGAGAACAGCAGAAATAGTATTAACAGAAGAGCACGCCAGTTGGTTAACCAATATCAAATGGTCAGTTTGGAAAATGTAATATGACTAACAGTATTTAAACTAAGCATATTCTATTTAAGAATATATATTTATATATGCACATGCATATAATAAATAATTTAAAAGAGGTCATGAATTTGAAAAAGAGCAAGGTATGTATATGGGAAGGGTTGGAAGGAAATAGAAAATGGAAGAATGTAATTCATTATTCTCTCAAACATAAAGGGAAAGAAGTCCCCAGTTTTCAAAGAAACGACTCACTGATATAAATCTCATGAGTTAATTTTTGAGTTGTTTTACATTTTATCAATGTATCAAATTTCAACTATTCCAAAATTCATATAAGACTTTCATTTATACTTTTCTGAATAATTTTGAACAAAATCAAGCATAGTAACTAATAACACATCTGCTTTTTTACACCATTATTCCTAGTACTTTGAACTAGTTCTATTACAGATTAAATGAATAATCATTCCTTGAAATCCAGTTAAAGAAAAACTGGAATCTGCTTGCATCGGTAAGGATTTCCAACCATAGTTAATAATTTACCATTCACTGAATACATTCTGTACTGATTGTTTTTCGGTCATGTATTTGGACATTTCAGGGTTTTTGTTTGTTTAGCAAGAAAAAAAGAGAATACTGAAAATGTTTTCTCTAGGACACAGTTTAAAAGATTATTTGTCTGTTTTCTTTTTTGACCCCAAAGAGTCACAATGTAAGTAATTCTTATTCTTTATTAGTTTTTGTGTATGTTATAAAAAGTATTTTACTTTTTCATGGAATATACAACTAATAATCAGCTTCACTAAATGCAAAAAAAAAAAATGCCAAAAACAAAGAATTCTGGTACTGGCAAGATGGTTTCTGGTTAAGAGAGCTTTCTTTTTATCAGAGGACTAGAGTTCAGGTCAGTCTTCTATATCAGGCAGCTCACAAACATCTGATATTACAGTTCTAAGGGATACGATGCCTCCTTCTCCCTGCCATATGCACTGGCACACACACACACACACACACACACACACAGAGAGAGAGAGAGAGAGAGAGAGAGAGAGAGAGAGAGAGAGAGAGAGAGAGACAGAGAGACAGAGAGAGAGAGAGAGACAGAGAGAGAAAGAGAGAGAGAGAGAGACAGACAGACAGACAGACAGACAGACAGACAGACAGAGACAGAGAGAAATGCTAAGAGCTATCTGGTTTCTAACAACAGGTAAATATTCAGTTTTATGATAACTATAGTAATATGGAGACCATGAACTTAAAACTAATAGTCTCAGTGTCAGTGGTTCTAGTTTATGGACGAATCCATGTTGGTAGCCATGACAGAGGAGTTGTAGTCAACAATGAAGCTTATGCACTTCATTTTAACAAATAAGAGCTAGACCCTGATCATCTCCAGAATACCCCTTGCTTCTGCTGTGCTTCCTTTTGTTTGTTACTGCTGTGTTCCTGCCATATTCTGTGTGGTGTGATTACTACGTGAAAGGCTCCAACTTTACCTAGTATAATGCCATTAGTTCTTAGAAAGAAATCCCATGCCTCACTGCCCAATTTACTTGCAGATCATAGTTAAGGTGATTTTATAAGAGAAATGAGGATCTATGAATTAACTGTACTTTCTGGATTAGCCTAAGAGATACAGTTGGGTAGGACAGTTAGTAAAGACGATTTTGGAAAATGGTTTTGGTTATTTTGCCAATTACTCTAATAAAAGACACAATGCAAGAATAGGCTAAAAGTTACCTTCCCCTTTGTTAGATGTGAAATTTACAAAAGAAGAAAGATAAAAACAAGGAGGTTCCATGCATTATAGACCCATGAATTCTGCCTGGCAGGTGATTGCAGAAAACAATTATGTCCTACACCCATATTTAGGCCTGAGTTCTTTTGTCATGTAGTTTAGAGAATTAATCATAGATCCCGGCATGCACCTTGAAAAACAAAATTGTGAAAAGAAACAGAGTAACCCTATTGTTTGTAAAGAAAAATAGATGGTTAGTTAGACCAATTAAATGAAAATTTTTTAGGTATCTGCTATAATGAAGCCACAAACAGCTGCCTGCCAGTGCAAAAGGAACTGGTTGAATATACTTGGCTTGCTTAAAACTTAGTTAATTATAAAAGAATTATTACTTTGGGATGATGATGTAATGGTGGGAAAAATAATATGAAGAAAACTACTTATGAGCTTCTAAGAAACACATGTAACTTGTGATCTTAATTTGATTTATTCTTACATAAAAATTTTGTTTTTGGAAAATAAGTAACTTGTGGTTGTGAGGTAATGTTATTTTTTGTGTAGAAAGTTTTGTATTAGGAGGCATACGGGGGTAAAAATTATAACAGATACGATAAGAACAAAAGGTGTAGAAGGAAAAATATCAGGAAACAAAAAGAAAGAAATCATTAGGGAAAAATAGAAGGATAACATTAGAAAGCATAGGCAAACAGCTGCATAGAAATAGTCAAACAAAAGCAACAGGGTAAGAGAACAAAACAGAGGAATAACAACCAGCAAAAGGAAATATAAAATAATAAAAAATGAAGCTTTGGCCCTCAATTAAGTTTCCTATGTGTAATTGCACGTATGTCCAATAGTTTACCTATCCATATGTCCTCTCTAGCTTTTCTGACCTGGGAGAGCCTGCCGAGGACTGGGTCCCTCAGTGGCGAAACCACAATCATATAAATAGATAAACTGATTCTGAATGCTAACCATGAGTTGCATTGTGCCAACCTCATTCCTCCCACAGGCCACTGGTTAAACATTGGACAAACACTAGGAATTAGGTTCTGCCCTTCCTATAAACAGCGTATGACTGAAAAAAAAAATTTATAGACCATCTGCACTAGCAGAAAAGTGAAGAATAATGAGTTTCAAACAGTGGTGTGTGGGACTAAATGATGGCCACATCATGCCTCTACTGGGCTATGGCACTGCTCAAAATCCACAGGTAACAAAAGATATAGGGTTAGGGATGGAGGATCTAAAAAAAAATTGACCTATGATGTGTTAGAGCCTAACTCTCATTTTTCATCCCTGGTTTTCAGTTTCTGCTAGATGGGGATATTTCATGTTAAGACTGAAAATAGCTGGAATGTAGCTTAACAGAGTCTGATTATGCTATTGATGATGGACTGTTCTGTTATTGATGATGGACTGTTCTGTGTTTTCCCTATTTTAGTTCATTTGCCAGCTTAGTTCTAAATATGAAAGTCATTAGTCTACAAACTTCCTCACAGCCTCCTTGACTTGATAATAATAAAACCGGGAAGCCTTCAACAACTCTCAGGAAATGGTGGCATTGACATAAGTAGAATTTTTCATGTAATACTGACAACTGTGGGATATTTACATGAGTGTAAAACGTAAAAACTAGGGAAGCATTAAACTTATGGAAGCGTCTATGAACTATTTGCTCTTGAGGTGATAAAAATGATACTATGACTTGAAGTATAGAATTTAGTAGCCCAGAAGCAAATCAATAGTCAAAAATATTCCTTAGACTGCTCAACTGTGAAATGTTGGACAAATTAACTGAATTTTGTATCCATAGTCATATATAATAATTATGAATATTATAGTAGAGCTTAGTTATTTGAAGAAGTCATAGTGCAAATGGCAGAACAGTATGAAGTGTTCTCCTATGTTGCACCTCAATGAATCCTTCATCAAGCTCAGAAAGTCAGGTTGCTCTCAGGAGAGGAATGTATAAATCACCATCTCTGCATTGTAATTTTAATGAGAAAAGAAAATTTCTGAAATCATTAAACTATATGGGCAGTTTTTGCTTTGCCCCTAAGAAGTAAACTTGCAAGATATTACCCAAATATAAATAAAAAGCAAAAACTTAAAATTCTACCTTAAAAATGTCTCTGTAAAAAATGAATTTGTGCTTTAAGTGATTATAGAAGCAGTAACAACCCTGACATGGTGAGGGTAATTTCATATTTTAAAACATGAATTCATAGATTATAAACTTCCCACCTATAATTTGTTTGATGACACAGAGTAAAATTTTGAGTTCCATAATTTAAAATATCACAGCCGTATAAGTTCAAATACTCTTATCAAACTCACTCTTAGTAACATTGTTTTTGTTTTCTATGTTAGAACTACTGATAATATTAATTTTGTCTTGACTGACTCCTACTAGCAGTGAATATGTGTGTCTAATTTCCTTTGGACAAGTACAACATTTTGCATGCTACAATAGGTGTGAAGGTAATCAGTGCTTGGAAAAATTTTAGGGCATGTTTTAAAATACTTTTGTAGATACATTTCTCGTGCATTGTCGTATTTCAAGACTAGTGGAATGAAAATTTTATATCTTTCTTCCATGAATTCTCATAGAAACTCCTTGGAAGAAAATATATAGATAGATAGAGGGGGGGGTGTAAATCAGATGTGATCATAACCACGTGCAGTTTTCTGGCAGGTCTAGGAAATCAATGATCTTATTGTTTTAGGTAGTCAATTATGAACCAACATTGCCCATGTATAAAGAAATTCTTAAGACAACAAATTCTTATTAACAAAAAGAGACCAACACAAACATTTGTATGTGTTTATTGCTCCACATGCATAAGCAATGAATGTAATCAGTAATGTAACAGGACCCCAGGCCTCATCACAACTGACCCATGATGGAAGTGTAATTCAACACATAGACAGCACCACCTGCCAAAGTTAAAACAAAGACCTAATCCACCAAATAAACATTAGGAAAGTAAATATACTAACCTTGCTTTTTTGGCTTCTGTAGTTCTGCTCTGGATAACTGTTCTTGCTAACTGAAGTCAACTCAGAAAATGATTTTTGTGTTTGAAAGCTTACCCTAAAGAGGGCTCAGCACTAGACTAGGATATTGAATGCCCCGTGTAGTCACTGGCAAGCTAATAAAGGGCTTCTCTTGGCTTAAAACCATGTCTGAACAGTCTGGTGAATACCCTACAACTGTTTAAAGTCCATTCATGGGACAGTGATTGCTTCTGCTTATGTATTCAGCGTTGATCACTGGATGGTCTGTAAAGCCTTATGCAAAGTGAAGCATGAAATAGTATTCCAGGTAATTAATAGGATGGAAGATGATGTTCAACTTCATATCTCTCAGGATATTTATATCCAAATCATAATGTTGTTTCTCAATCTAGGTTTCTAAGAGTAAGATATTGGAGTCGACTAAAATAGCAATAGATGTTGGGTTCCGCCATATTGATACTGCTTATGCATACGAAAATGAAGAGGAGATAGGACAGGCTATTCGAAGTAAGATTGCAGATGGTGCTGTGAAGAGAGAAGACATATACCTCACTACAAAGGTATTGTCTGTACAGTAAGTTAGCTTATGATTTATTGAAATGTGATGAAAACAATCTAAAATAATAGCTTACCATCAGGTGAAATGTGTTTGTTGGTATAACATTTATTTACATATATATTACATGTAAGACTTAGTTTTAATCAGAGAGAACCATAGACTTCTTTTTGTTTCAAATGTATGTCTTTCAAATTCTTTTCTTTCCTGACCATGGGCTCAACACAGCATGATTCAGTCTGATCTGTAAACTTAGAAATAACCTTGATCCATTTTGGGTTTTCCCTATAACTTCAGTGGCATAGAAAATTCTGGACATTTATAATATTATTTTTTATTTCCTACTGAAAATAACAAACTATAAGAGTTTATGG
Source organism: Arvicola amphibius (assembly GCF_903992535.2). Classification (NCBI taxonomy): domain Eukaryota; kingdom Metazoa; phylum Chordata; class Mammalia; order Rodentia; family Cricetidae; genus Arvicola; species Arvicola amphibius. The sequence continues at coordinate 108,959,366 of NC_052052.2, read as the reverse complement.
AATGGTAAACATAATCTGTCCAATTGTTGAAATTTGTGCTCAGTGGTTACCAAATGTCTATAGCACATTTCCCATGATTTATATTAATAAAAATTGCTAACATATCTCCAGGGATCTGAGAGGGTGGAATATTTATAGAAATTTAGGTTTTTAAGATCCATACATTATTCAGAAATGAGAGCAGTTATAACCTGGTAAATTTTACTTTTTTAGTAGTGCCTTTCCCATATTAATTGAATAACTAACTGTAACCAATAATATTCTAAAATTTACACAGAGAGATCAGATCAAATAGCCCAGCTGAAAGAAATTATATTCCCTATGGTCATAATTTCCTAATCATTACAAAAAATTTTCAATTCTGATTATTTTTAACCTAAGACAACATCCATTCTTTAACCCTACAGCTATGGTCTACATTCCATCAACCAGAACTGGTCCAAGTTTGCTTAGAAAAGTCACTGAAAAAATTTCAGCTAGATTATGTTGATCTCTATCTTATTCATTACCCAATTTCAATTAAGGTATGTCATTTACATTATTTAGCCTAATTAAATTTCTCTATACAAATGACAGATGGTGTTGTATTCTACTTATTTTATGGATGTTTACTTTTCTATTTCCCATTGACTTATAAGACCATTGCAATGGATAGGATGCATATATTTGCTGAGATTTCTATAACCTGTGCTTTCATTACAGCCATCAGAAGAGATATATACTAAAGATGAAAATGGAAAAATATTATTTGAGACAGTAGATCTCTGTGCTACATGGGAGGTGAGTACATGAAGGTGAGACATCAGAGAAACCCAAAAGAGAGTCAGGCCATGCTTTCAGTTATGAGAATGGAGTATGTACCATTACGTCTAGAAAGCACTGTGTGTTTACTTTTGTTTTCCTGAAGTATTGAAAAGAATATGTGACTAAATAGAGAGAAATAGAAATGAAGACTGGAGTACAATTGTGAGAGGACTCTCTGAAATATCGCATATGGGTGTGTTTGAATAAAGTCTGTCCCTGTGCTCTACCCTCCAACTCCTCCTCACCACCACTTTCCTCCCAATTCATATACTCCCCTTTAAACCCTGTGAGTTCACTTAGTACTGCTTGTATGTGCAGGGGTAATGTAGTGCAAGATAGGTACTCCATCAGAAGGAGAAAATGATGAAAACTAACTCTGCCTTCCTCAAGCACCCACCAGTTGAGAAGAGTTCCTCAGCTAGGGGCAGGAGTCTTTGAGCCCCATCTGATCCATGCTGGGACTTTGGTTGTCTTTAAACTTGTGTGGACTGTTCATTCAGGTGTAGTGGCTGTGTGGTCATGTGTACAAAACCCTGACATATGTGAAAATGACTCATGGCAATCCTCTACTACCGAGGGATCTTTTGATCTGTCTACCCCCTTACTGTGATGATCCCTAAGCCTTAGGGAATAACCTTTGGTAAGGATTCCTGATTTAGGGCTGAGCAATTCACAGTCTCTCATTGCACTACACTTTGATCAGTTCTAAGCCTGCATAAATTGCCATGTACTGCAAAAAAGAAGCTTTCTGGTAAGGTTAAGGAGTCTGTAAAAATAAAGATAAATATTTAGGGGGCAGTTTGCGGTCCCATTTATCAGAATAATAGTAGGCTCTCCATGAGGACCTTTGACCCAGCTAGTTGCAGATTGTTGGCACAGTTAATAGTACCAAATATGAATTGTATCCTGTGGGTTTACCTGTATATCTAATAATAAAGTAGATGATAACTCCATAAGCAGTTGTGGTCTTCATGGACCAATGGACATTTCTTACCAGGCTGCTCATTATTGTAGCTCATAGAATTTATAGCTAAGTAAGACTGCTGACTATTTTCATCCCTTAGTGTACACAGCAACTTCAAGCACTATAAAATCTACTCAGTAGTGATAAAGCTTCCAGGCCACTAGCAGATGTCTTTCTTTATATCCTGTGAGTCAAGAATCTGGTATCTGCATCAAAAATATCTTACCATCAATTTATGGAGAGTAGCAAAGAGCCAAGAAAATAACTTGTATTGTTTTAAGGGTCTATGATCCTCCAAGGACAAACAATTTGATTTGAAGTGATAACAAACACAATACTTGGCTTTTTAAAAAAGATTTATTTATTTATTATGTATACAATATTCCTTGCATGTATGCTTGCATGCTAGAAGAGGGAACCAGATCTCATTATAGATGGCTGTGAGCCACCATGTGGTTGCTGGGAATTGAACTCAGGACCTCTGGAAGAGCAGTCAGTGCTCTTAACCTCTGAGCCATCTCTCCAGCCCAAATACCTGACTTTTTATTTGATAGTCTATGATATCTAGAAAAGATATTTTCCATTAAGTTTTTCTCATCTCCATATATATGTTACAGAAGCTTTTACAGTAGTGTGTTTCCATTTGGCTTTTTTTGTGTGTGTGTTATTGCCTCCTTTAATTTTTTTATTTTCTTTCTCTCATTTTTTATTAAAAATTTCCATTTACTCCCCTTCTCCTTCCCTTCCCTCCCCTCCCTTTCACCCATACCCCCACTCCCTCCCTCTCCAGGCCAAAGAGCCATCAGGGTTCCCTTCACTATGTTAAGTCCAAGGTCTTCCCAACTACCCCTAAGTCCAGGAAGGTGAGCAACCAAACTGACAAAGCTCATAGTGAGCCCATCCATGCTGCAGAGTCTGAGCCCATTGCCATTGTCCTTGGTTTCTCAGTCATTCTCCACCGTCAGCCACATTCAGAGAGTCTGGTTTGGTCGCATGTTCAATCAGTCCCATTCCAACTGGACTTGGTGATCTCCCATTAGTTCTGTCCCACCGTCTCAATGGGTGAACACACCCCTCACGGTCCTGACTTCCTTGCTCATGACCTCCTTCCTTTTGCTCCTCATCGGGACCTTGGGAGCTCAGTCCTGTGCTCCTATGTGGGGCTTTGTCTTTATCTCCATCCATCGCCCGGTGAAGGTTCTATGGTGATATGCAAGATATTCATGAGTATGGCAATAGGATCTGGACATTACTGGCTCCCTCTCCTCAGCTGCCCAAGGAACTAGCTGGGGAGATCTTCCTGGACACCTGGGAACCCCTCTAGAGTCAAGACTCTGCCAACCCTAGAATGGCTCCCTTAATTAAGATATATAATTCCCTGTTCCCATATCCACCCTTCCTATATCCCAACCATCCTATTCCCCCAAGCTCTCCCCATCCTCCACTTCACACTTTTCTCTCCCCATCCCCCCATCCCACCCCACCCTAGAGTTCCCATTTTTTGTACGGCAATCTTGTCTACTTCCAATATCCAAGAGGATAACTATATGTTTTTCTTTGGATTCACCTTCTTATTTAGCTTCTCTAGGATCACAAATTATAGGCTCGATGTCCTTTATTTTGGCTAGAAGCCAATTATGAGTGAGGACATCCCATGTTCATCTTTTTGGGCCTGGGTTACCTCACTCAGGATGGTGTTTTCTATTTCCATCCATTTGCATGCAAAATTCAAGATGTCATTGTTTTTTTACTGCCGAGTAGAACTCTAATATGTATATATTCCACACTTTCTTCATCTATTCTTCCACTGAAGGGAATCTAGGTGGTTTCCAGGTTCTGGCTATTAAAAATAATGCTGCTATAAACATAGTTGAACAAATGCTTTTGTAATATGATTGGGCATCTCTTAGGTAAATTCCCAAGAGTGGGATTGCTGGGTCCTGGGGTAGGTTGATTCCGAACTTCCTGAGAAACCTCCACACTGCTTTCCAAAGTGGTTGCACAAGTTTGCATTCCCACCAGCAATGGATGAGTGTACCCTTACTCCACAACCTCTCCAGCAAAGATTATCATTGGTGTTTTTGATTTTAGCCAATCTGACAGGTGTAAGATGGTATCTCAAAGTTGTTATCTCAAAGTTGTTTTGATTTGCATTTCCCTGATTGCTAAGGAGGTTGAGCATGCCCTTAAGTGTCTTTTGGCCATTCGAACTTCTTCTGTTGAGAATTCTCTGTTCAGTTCGGTGCCCCATTTTGTAATTGGGTTAATTAGCATTTTAAAGTCTAGTCTCTTGACTAAAGTCAGCGACATAAATGACTCCCTCCCCCTGGAAGAATGAGCACTGCTGTCTTCTTGAACTTATGTGGATACTGTTTCTAGGCCCAAATGCCTGACTTATTGCCAGTATGACCCTTGCTACAGTTCCATGCAGAAGCTTTCCCCCTGTTGCTCTTATGGTAACTAGACATTGTGCTAGGAGCATTAAAATAACACAGTAGGACCATGCTTCCGCAGATGATAACTAAGAATAGTACTAGAAGTTGAATGATAGGGCAGTAGTGCTTCGTGCAAATTAGGTGACTCCCTACCTAATGTCCTTGATTTTATATATTCCCTATGCTTTGAAATAAAGCTGAGCTAATTCCCTGATGTTATCTATCAGAGCGTTATCTTTGTCATACTCCCAAGCTGGACCAGATCCAGTTGCTACTTCTGCCCCCTTTGCCCTGTGGCCTGGTGGTCAATGGACTGTGGGGCAGGACGACTCACACAACGAACCTCCAAATCAATTTCATTCACCTCAGCACCAATTTTGACTTGTACTAACAGTAAATAAATGTTCTTTTTTCCCATATCTAGTCTAGTATGTTTTCCTTTCATGCTTTTTGCATTTTGGCTGAATTAGGATTAAGTCTCAAAAATGGTTTAATTTACATTTTTCTGATAGATGTGGATGTTGAACATTCTAAAATATGTTTCTTAATCATTTGTATTTCTTTGTTTGTTAACTCCCTGTGTGAGCCTGCTCCAACAAAGTCAGCCAGGGTACCTGGCTTGAGGGATGTTAAGGTTAAGGAAATGTCAGATGAAATAAACTGAGACAGAAAGAACAGATAGATTTGGGAGGTCTGTTTGGTCAAGTCAAAACTGCCAAATATCCAACAAGAGCTTATTTCAGAACTTGCTTTTATACAGATGAAAGACAAAAGGCAGAACAAAGAGCAGTACAGTCAACTAACTACTTCCCTGCAGTATGCATGACTCATAAAAACCCAAAGACAGAAATTGGGGTTCAACCTGATGATCAGAAAAGCAAAAACAGCCAACCACTGGGTTTTACATCTAATTCAGTCCAACATCATGATCCTGCCTCCAGGAAACTTAGAATGAGATTGTGTCTGAGAGCTGTCTCTACCCATTTTTATATTCCTCTCTACTGCTGGGATTAAAGGCATGTACAATTACCTGGTCTGTAAGGCTGTTCAGTTCAGCTGTTTTACTCTCTGAACTTCAGGCAAGCTTTGTTTATTCAAATACAAATGAAATATCACTGCATCTCCCCTTTTGTCTAAAATAAAAAGGGGGAAGGCTGTAACTAATATACGAAAAATTATATGTGATAAGTACAAGGCTATATAAAATATATACAGGCAATAAGTACATCAACAATGTGTAGTCCATTTGCATTGGCAAATTTAGAGAAAATACTCTATATCTGTGCTATCTTGGTGAGTCCAAAGTCTTACATACAATTTACTTTCAATCACAACTTGCTTTCTCTGTCTAGTAAGCTATTACTATCCAATCTTCAACTCCCTCAGAGACCCAAGAAGGAAATAATATTAACTGAGTAAGCAAGAAATATTAGCAAGTGACTCCTAAAAATTATGAGAAATGACAGAAGTATCTGGGTGCCTGGAGAGTTACCCAAAATTCCTCTGCAACATTGGGGCATCTATCTTTGGCCTATAGGCCTACAATATCTGATAAACTTTTCTGTGAAGCAGGATATTATACTCTGAAGGGGTTTTACTCCTTGTCTTGAAAATCTTTGGCAGTCACTTTCTTTTGTGTCCTGCTTGTCCAATTAGGACAACATACTCCCAACAGTCAAGGCAAAGACATTTTCTTGCACACCAACTTACTTTTACCACAAAGAACGTAAACTTCATATGGAGTTTCTTCAGTGCCCATTATCTTATCTGAAGTAGATTGGTGCTACTAGGAGCAGACATGTCTCTTTGTCATAGGAAAGAGCCTATGTTATTAAAACATCATTAATGCCATACTATGTAGACCTCTGAAGTGTTTGAAGATGACCTGTCTATCTAAACTATATCTTTTTCTTAAAAACATGCCTAATGTGACTACAAGTTCAATTATAATATATAATTAATTACTAACCCTGTATTTCCTTATTATCCTAATGACTCAGTAATAATAATTTTCAAGGGCTAGGAATTTGAATTACATTGCTAAATAAATTATATAGGTATAATGCCTTGAACAATGATAGACATATACAGTATAGTCCAACAAATTATTCTCAATTAATATACAAAATTGTACCAATATACAAAATATACAAAAGAGCAATCCAATGTAAAGCATTTAAAACTAGCAGTTGCTTTTAAAAAGTAGATTAAATAATCTACTCTTTTACCCTATCATATCTATATCCCGCTTTTCTTTTCAAAGCAAGAACCTTGAATTCAATTTTCTTGGTTTAGTTTTTTCCTATTACCAATAATAATTTGTAACTAGCCCCCCTACACAACGATAAATATCCATAATCCATTGAATGACAAAAAAGTCACTCACCCCAACCTCTTGAGAACTTGGGTGCAGTTTTCTAGGCTACTTTCTGCTGGTTGGGGGTGCTAATAATCTTATGGGACCCAGAGAAAATTTAGGATTATGGTTAGGTCCTGACTGGAGTATTCTGTGAGGTTGGATCATCTCAGCCAGCAGCCTTGAATCTGTTCTGCTTGTAGAACTCAGGACACTGCAAGAGAAATGGTCTCAAATGTTGGCTCATATGGACCACCCATTCCCACTGGAAATTTTTCAGGGAGTCTTCTTCAATCAAACTTTATTTTTCTTAACCAAAAATGAATCCACAACCTCTCATTTTCTGTGGAAACAGAAGCAAAACTTCATCTCCAAAATAACATATCTTTTTGCTAAAGTTTTGAAGTCAAAACATTTTCAAACTATATAAATTGGGTTAATCCAGCAGTATTTATAATAAAGTGTTTTATAGGAGCTGTTATTGCTTTCCCAGCAGTCAAACAATTCAAAGACAAAACAATCATATACAGTATCCAGACTCTCTTGTGTATTTTCCATCTTTACAATGCTTTTTAAAACTCTATTTCTATTATTTTTATTTTTTTAATTTTTGATTTATTTGAGACATGGTTTCTCTGTATATCATTGACTATTCTGGAACTCACTGTAGACCAGGTTGGCCTTGAACTCATAGAGATCCACCTGTCTCTATCTCCCAAGTGCTGGGATTAAAGGTGTGTGTCACCACACCTGGCTACCCTATTTCTTTTTTTTTTCAGGACTTTCTCTATTCTTTTTCTTTTCTTTCCCAAACCTACACATATTTTAAACACATTGTAAACATTTAGAGGGTTTTTTTTTTATCTGAATATGCCTTTACTATATATCTCTATCTTTTTTTCTGGGCACAAGAGTCTTTAATCTGCTAAAATTAAAGACATAGGTAGGATTAAACCTGCGGCTTTGCCAGCTTGTTCTCTCCCATTACTTGGCTTCCTGAGGTCTAGCTTTATGGCAGAGTTACTGACAGGAGTCAGATTTATTGCCACAACTCTGTAGAGTTTCAAAGTCCATGCCACCACCAAGAATTCTGATGTTGACTGTTAATGAACAACATTGAAGTGCTTGATGGCAGAGCCTCTTAAAAGAGATGTGAAGTTTTTGCTGCTCATGCTGACTCAGAAAGCCTCTCATAAAGGTGCCATGCCTCTGTTAGCTGCCAGCAAACAGAGCCTACTGGAAGAAAAGACCGTTACCAGGAACCTGCAATTGACTCCCCTATTTCTGGGTCTAGAAGCACTTTTTTTTAAAGGGCAGATGGGAGTTGGGAGCACTAGTTTTTCTCCAGAATGTGGATGGCTAGGTTTGGGTCCAGATCTTGCCTGTGCCAGTGGTAAGAAAACCCTCAAGCAAAGGACCTTTATCATGAATTCATACCACAAATATTGCTCATTAAATGTAGCACGATTAATAAATACACAAAGATAGAAGTTGGTGTTTGACCTGTAGGTCAGAAAAGCAAAACAGCCACCTCTGTGTGAGAGGTTTCTCCTCCTATTTTATATTCCCCTCTAGTGCTGGGATTAATGACGTACACCACGACCTGGTCTGTAGGGCTGATTGGTGCATCTGTTTTACTCTCTGAACTTCAGGAAAGCTTTATTTATTAAAATACAATTATAAAATTAAATGTCACTACACATTTTCCTTGAGAGAAAGGGCAAGCAGGTTTGTATCTTTCATATCAATTCTGCTAGCAGCAAGCAGTTTTTTTTTTTCTATCTTTATGTGCCTTCAACTGGAATTCTCTAGCCTGTGACTACATAAATAATGTGTTCTCTTCTCAGGGTTAAAATGCTTTTTCCTATGGGCTTAATTAGAACTTTCTCACAGCCCTCAAGGATGCAGGCAGAACAGGAGATCTTGAATTCAAATGACTTTTAAGTCTGAGTTGACTCCAGATGGAAACTGAGTCACACATGGGCTCCCTCAACTCCCTTTTCAGTTCCATAACACATTTTTCTTTTATCTTTTCATATTTATTTATTTACATTCTGACCTAGTTTCCCATCATTCTTCTCTACCAAGTTTCTACCCCCAACTCATTCTGACCTTCCTCAATCCACTATGGCAGGCCTCCCATAGACATCAACAAAGGCTGGCATATCAAGCTGCAGTAAGGCTAAGCACCTACCATCATATTAAGGCTGAGCAAAAAAAACCCAGTATAAGGAATAAAGTTCCAAACGTCAGCAGAAGTCGGAGACAGCCCCTAATCTCACTGTTAAGAGTCTCACAAGAAGATCAAGTTACATAACTTAACATATATGCAGAAGACCTAGGTCAGTCACATAACGGCTCCCTGGTTATCTATTCCATCTCTGTGATCTCCTATGATGCCAGGTTATTGATTCTGTAAGTTTTATTGTGATGTTCTTGACCATTCTGGTTCTTACAATCCTTCCTCCCTTTCTTCAGCAGGATTCCATGAGCTGGGTCTAATATTTGGCTGTGAGTTTTTGCAAATATTTCCATATATTCAGTTAATACGAATGTTTCAGCAAGGACTAGAGGGGTGGTTGGGTTATGTTAGGCAGGCATGGGCAGGGTGGGGGTGGCTTACCCAGAGTTAAGGTGCTGTCTGGGCTTCTGGTAGAGTGGGAGGCTTCCATCAGTGATGTGGTCCAGGATTCGGTGACAAGATAAGGAGGGAACATAGGTTTATCCCATAACATATTTTTAAATTGGATTGTTTGTTTTCTTTGAGTTTAGTTTTATCAAGTACTTTGTAGTAATTCATATTTATAGTTTTTGTTGGTTTGTTATTGTTGTTGTTATTTTGTTTGCATTTCTACAAATTTCTAGACAGTTTTCTTAAAAGTTCTGTTTTTCATTCATATTAACATGAATATCTTTGTTAGGGTTTCTACTGTGATAAAACACAGTAGCCAAAAGCAACTTGAAGGTGGAAAGGTTTATTTCAGCTTACACTTCCACATCGCAGTCAATCACTGAGTGAAATCAGGAAAACTCAAACAGGGTAGGAACCTAGTGGCAGGAACTGAAGCAGAGATCATGGAAGAGGGATGCTTACTGGCTGGCTTGACTTCTTGCACCATCCAGGAATACCTGTCAAGGGATGACACCACCCGTCATTGGCTGAGTACTCCCACATCAATCACTAAGAAAGAAAATGTCCTACACATTCACCTACATGCAAATCCTTTTCTCAATTGAGGGCCCTTCTTCCCAAACTACTCTAATTTGTGTTAATGTAATATAAAACTTGCCAACACATTTTATGAATGTATACATGACCCTATACAATTTCTCTTTCTCTAGGCCATGGAGAAGTGTAAGGATGCAGGACTGGTAAAATCAATTGGGGTGTCCAACTTTAATCGCAGACAGCTGGAGATGATTCTTAATAAGCCAGGGCTGAAGTACAAGCCTGTGTGCAATCAGGTGACAGCTCTCAAGCCTCTTTTCTGTTCATCATTGCCTTCTTTCTGTCATATAGTGGGTAACCTTTCCTTTGTACTTCACATTCATCTTAGATTTATAGAATACAAGTATCTCACAGACATTTCTTGTCTTGGAATACATCACAAATTCTCAATTGTATCTCCTCCTGATGGTGTCTTAGTAAAGATGGCAAGGTGATATTAATGCCCAATGAGTACAAAAATCTGTGGATATGAATGTGACCTCAGAGCCATAGCATAGTACCTGACTGGAGAAGTATTATAAAAATACCCAGGCTAGACAGACAAGTTACCTGATGACTTTTAATGGTAGATAAAGTTCACTCACAGAACACTAGCTGATCTTGATCCTGAGCACATCTTAGTCATCATCCCTTTTGTGTCTTCTGCAATCAAATCAACATTTTAAACACTTTTGTCTTCTGTTTTAATTATTTCTCAATGGCTTTAAATCATAGAATAAGGGTCCCTGATATGAAACCACTTTATGAAAGAAATAGGTCATGTTACTTTTTTTAACTGCAATATAATGTATGTATGTACATTATTTTTATATACATACATTCCTTTTTAAGTTTTGTTTAATTTTGTATTGCTAATATTAATACTGACACTTTTGAGGTTGCAAAGATGGAACATGAGTGATTGTTGTTCTTCTCTTTTATTGATTTTATTGAGCTATACACTTTGCTCTGCTCTCCTCTCTTTCTCTCCCCTCTCTTTCAACCCTCTCCAATAGTCCCCATGTTCCCAATATACTCAGGAGATCTTGTCTTTGTCTACTTCCCATGTAGATTAGATCCATGTATGCCTCTCTTAGGGTCCTCATTGTTGTAAGTGCTTGTTGTTCTTCTAAAACCTTGATGTATCTAACATCTCCTCTGAAAGGATACCAATACACACATGCACACACAAACACACATGTATACAATACATGTACATATACAAACATACTGAAACATTAAAAGTTATTTTATGAAGTGGACTTTTTATACTACAATGTATTCCTGTATTGTCCATCTATAGGTAGAATGCCATCCTTATCTGAACCAGAGCAAGCTGTTGGATTTCTGCAAGTCAAGAGATATTGTTCTGGTTGCTTATGCGGCCCTAGGTTCTCAACGTCCAAAACCCTGGTAATAAACCCAGTATTTGTAATTATAATTATACTTCAATATTTTTCATTTTTCTTCCTTCAAATCCTTCTATATATCCCTGACCCTGCTTTTCTTCAATTTTTTCACTAATCATTATTGTGTGCATTCATATACATATATGTAATTGTAATGTGATTAGTCTATAATGTTGACTGTATGTTTTCAGAACTGAGTGTTTGACCCTGGAAAACTAATTACTGTGCTCTTTCCTGGGTAAGGTAACCTCTCCAATTCCCAGTTTTCCTCAATTTTTTAAAATTGTTTTGATTGAGCTATATATTTTCTCCACTCCCTTCCCTTTCACTCCCCTCCCCTTTTACCCTCGCCCATGATCCCCATGCTCCCAATTTACTCAGGAGATATTGTCTTTTTCTACTTGCCATGAAGATTAGATACAAGTATGTCTCTCTTAGGGTCCTCTTTGTTGTCTAGGATCTCTGGGATTGTGAATTGTAGGCTGGTTTTCTTTGCTTTATGTCCTAAAGCTACTTATGAGTGAGTACATATTATACTTGTCTTTCTGGGTCTGGGTTACCTCATGCAATATAATGTTTTCTAGACCCATCCATTTGCTGGCAAATTACAAGATGTCATTATTTTTTTCTGCTTGTAGTACTTCATTGTATAAATGTACCACATTTTCCTTATACTTTCTTTGGTGAAGAGTCATTTAGGTTGTTTCCAGGTTCTGGCTATGACAAACAATGCTGCTATGAACATAGTTGACCACATGTCCTTGTGGTATGATTAAGCATTCTTTGGGTATATACCCAAAAATGGTATTGCTGGGTCTTGAGGTAGGTTTCTGAGAACTCACCATACTGATTTCCAAAGTGTCTATACCAGTTTGCACTCCCACTAGCAACAAAGGAGTGTTCCCCTTACCCCACACCCTTTCCAGCAGTTCTTTATATAGGATTGAGGCTTCATGGACTTTTCTTCAACTGCTTTGACATATTCATTGGTGTTATCCTTATTTAGTTTATGTTGGTGCAGTCATGTTCATCAGACTTCATGGATGTAACTTCTGAGATTTTTAGGAGACATAATTTCACAACAAATTTCCTGACCTGGCTCTTACAATATTCTGCCTCCTCTTCTGTAATGTTCCCCATGGTTTAGATTAGTAAGTGTTTTGCAGATGTATCCACAGAGACTGCACTCCACAATTCTTGATTATGGCTGTGGTTTTTTTGTAGTGGTCTCCAACTGAAGACTACACTATTCTGTGGGTATTAGGACAAATGTTTAGAGTGTTGTTAAGGACTATGCAGTTTTAGTTAAGTAGTAGTTATAAGTTATTCCCCAACTTCCATGATGGTGTGGGAGGTCCTTCTGCCTACGTGTTGCTTTTATTGGTTAATAAAGAAACTGCCTTAGTATGTTAATAGGGCAGAACTTACATAGGTGGGGAAAACTGGACTGAATGCTGGGAGAAGGAAGGTGGAGAGAGAGAGACGTCATGGAGCTGCCATCGGATATAGATGTGCTGAAACTTTGCTGGTAGGTTTCAACCTCATGGTGATAAACAGATTAATAGAAATGGGTTATATTAATATGTAAGAGTTAGGCAATAAAAACTTAGAGCTAATGGGCCAAGCAGTGTTTTGATTATTACAGTTTCTGTGTGATTATTTTGGTTCTGGGCAGCCAGGATGAACAAGTGACCCTTTCCCCAACACCATGACCTCATTATCACTGAATAATATGTTAGGTCTCAAGTACCAGGCATGGTTTCACACTTGATGAATCTTAAGTCTAATTAGAGAGTTCTGTATTATAACCAAGGAATGTGTGCCACTGAAGCACCCTTAGGGTTACTGTGTCACCATGGTCATTGACGCAGTTTATAGGTGTCATATAAGTGCAAAAATTTTTATTTCTAAAATCTTCCACTTAAAGGACTTCACTCTGAACTGATTCAGTAAGACAGGGAATTTGCATCTTAGAAAGGTGTAGTGTTGAGGTGTGGACAGGCCTGCTTTTCAACCTGCCCGGATCCCACACAGCTAGCTTTACCCCCAAAATAACAACACACAAACTGTATTCATTTAAACATTAATGGCCCATTAGTTTCAGCCTCTTATTATCTAATTCTCACATTTTGCTTAACCTATTTCTAATAATCTGTGTAGCACCACAAAGTGGTGTCTTACTGGGAAAAATTCAGCATGTCTGACCTGGTGGCTGGCTTCATTGCATCTGTCCCAGAGAGGAGAGGCAGGGCAATTGTCTGAGCCATCTACCTCACTTCCTTCTTCCTGTTCTGTCTACTCCACCCACCTAAGGGCTGGCCTATTAAATGAGCCAAGGCAGTTTCTTTATTAATGAACCAATGAAATCAACTCAAACAGAAGACCCTCCCACATCAGAAAGGCTCCTCAGAGTATTGATATTCTTGTCTAGGAAATAATTATAATGATTCTTGTCTAAAGCAATACTTGAATGTGTTTGTAAATACCCTAAGAAACCGAACACACAGCTTCTGAGTTTCAGTATTTGTACTTTTCCTTTTAGGGTAGACCAGAATGCCCCATTTCTTTTGAATGATCCAGTTCTTTGTGCCATGGCCAAAAAACACAATCGAAGTCCAGCTCAGATTGCCCTTTGCTACCAAGTGCAGCGTGGGGTCATTGCCCTGGCTCATAGTTATGAAGAGAATGAGATGAAAGAGAACATACAGGTGATGTAGGGAGCTATGGGTATTTGGAACTTTATGTATTCTTCTTCACCCATTAATTTCTTTGGAAACCTCCAAGTAAATCTCTTACCAAATCATTGTCTGTAGAATTTCCTGTGCATATGAGATTTCAAATGTTATGATATCAAGAATAACTAGCATAATGCAAAAGTGAATACTTACATCCTGGGTAATTCCTAGAAATACCAATAAATACTAAAATACTTTCAGCAGGCATAAATCTAGGTGCAAGGCAATAATTGCATTGATCTTTATACTTCATAGTAAATTTGAAATTTTCTATATTTTTAATAGAATAATCCTTATTTTTAAAAATTAGTTTTATTAATTTTTATGAAATATATTTTGGCATACTTCTTCCTCCTCCAACCCCTCCCAAATAATAGAAAAAGCATCATTTGATAAAACATAGAGATTTAGTTTTCATCACTAAGTCAGACTTGTACAAATGACATCTTTATCTTCTGAAATGGGGCATCCTTGTTGAGAAAATTTTATTCTATAAATTATTATGGTTATCCTTTATGGTTCCTCAAATTTTCATATTATTTAGTGCTCATGTGCTTATTCATTTTGAAAGAATGCCAGTTAATTCTTTGTCAATTTAATTGACTGATGATCTTCAAATATTCTTTTTTTTCATTTTTCATTTTTTTCTCTCTTTGGTTTTTAGAGAAAAGGTTTATTTGTGTATCTCTGGCTGTCCTAAAACTCACTCTGTAGGCCAGTCTGTTCTTGAACTCATAAAGATACACTAGCCTCTGGTTCCCTGAGTATTTTGATTGAAGGTTTGTCCCACCACTGCCTGGCTCATCTTTGTACATTTACATGACACTTTTTTGTTCTTTTCTCAAAAGTCACTTTAAAGGTTTAAAACTGTCACATATTTAGAGAATGAGGCATTTTTCAAGCCAGTTCTTTTGTCCTAAGATATTATTAATATTCGGACAACTCCTGGATTAAGTTTTATTTGTAAGTATATTTTTCAATTATCACCATGAAAATTGGTAGATTAATTTGTATGCTTAAAACATTTTTTTTTTATTTTTTCTGAACCTTTTAATTACATGGCAATGTAGTCATTCAGTGATGCCATCTTTGTTTCTTCTCCAGTCACGTTTGATTATCCTCATGTAATACAGTTTCAATTTATCTCACCCTAAAGCTAAGGTATCTTTGTAGAAGAGGAGGAAGAAAGATAATATTATCTGGGAGTTATTGATAACACGAAGGAAATAGAATTTTCCAGATAAAACAAAGCATTTGTACTTTTGAACTCAAAGTAATTGTGACAGTATGCCCAAAATATTTGCAAGCTTTAGCTATGCAAAATTCTAGCAAGAAGGGATAAGGTGTACATGTATTAACACCTTTAGCTGAGAAGTTATTGCTATATTTGACAGCTATTGAGAGGAGTCACTTTTCTTTAAAGATGTCACCACTGAAAGCTAATCATAGACTATTGCTATGACAATACCCAAAGTAAGCTGGCAGCATAAAATGGACTCAATTGGAATGATGAAAATAAAAAGCAATTTCACAGTTGGATGAGAAGGAATGAGAGAGTAGAGAAAATGGTAAGGGAAGGATCTGTGGAATGGATATGCTATATTATGTAATTTAAAATTATGTAACATTCTGAAAGTATTAACTTAAATAACACACACAAGAAAGAAGTTTTCTTTTCATTTAACTTACAATCCCTGATAACTTGTGCAGTTTTTGATCTGTTAATTATTTTTTGCAAATTTATTAGATATTCTAAATATTGTATCTGAACCAATCTAATTAACTTGGGTTTTTAAGACTGGCAATTTTACAGAGTAAATTTGTGAAAACCTTTTCTCCTTGTGTAATAGGTACTTGAATTCCAGTTGCCTCCAGAGGATATGGAAGTCATAGATGGCCTGCACAGAAATTTTAGATATTTTCCTGCGACTATGTAAGTAACAAAAATGCTATAAGGGTATAAAACACACATGTTGCATCAATTTGCCTAAATTTATTTAAACATCTCACTTTCTTTGGTGCAAATTTGTTTGGGAGTCCACAATGGACATTTTGGTGAGTTTCAGATATAAAAAGGTTTTCATGAACAAGCTAAGAGAAGCTTTGCTGAGGAATTCAAAAGCAAAGAAAGAATATTTATACAGAAGTACAGTCACTAAAGAGATTTTATAACATTTAAAAAGATTCTCTTCTTTCATTCTCTTCTTTAGAAGAAGATCCTAACTGTATTTTACAAATGTGAGCAAATAAGGAAACTATAAGCATTGTTTTAAAATTACCTTAAATTAAAATATAAAATTTTATGTATAAACTGAAAATATATTATTTACTCCTTTTCTTTTACTCTCTCTTGCCCCTCTCAAGTTCCTGCTTTCTTACCACCCCGTGCTTCCTCTTACATTCTGTCAATTTCATAGCCTCTTTATCTTTAGTGGTATGACACATGTGTGTGCACATATATAAATATAGTCTTAAAAGTCTCTTTAGTGTTGCTTATGTGTAGATGATTCCACGACTTACCCCTATTTTATTGAATAACCAATCAAGGGACTCATCCTCAGAAGATAATAATTTTCTCTCTGTAGTCAATAGCTGCCTGTATTTCTTTTTCTAATGGTATTGTTTGTTGATAAGGAAATCATTATCCTTTTGTTATATGAAATAATATTCATAAAAATAAGTATGGTAGTGCTTGAAATGGCATTGGATAACCCACAATTGTCTGAATTCAAAAACTAGTAGACTTATTACTAATTATGTTAGTATAGAGCAAATGATTGATAAAGTATGGAATTGCTACAAAAAGAGAGAAACAATCAAATGATTAGTAATTATTATAACTTTATAAATTGTGTTTGTATTTATATAAATAAATCCACAAACATACATGGGAAGTTCCATGGATATGAAATACTTTTTAAAGACATTATATCTCTGATTTAAATACAATAAATTGTGTGAGATGCAGAATGATATAATAACTAGTGCATATTAAGCATAATTGAAATTAGGAATCGCAAGTCAGGAACTCTTAATTTTTGTATTGGTAAATATTGGGACTTGTCTTTGTACTAAATATGCACAATCAGCACCTATTTTCCTTAGGCAATTTAAACTGCAGAAGATTCTGGAGTTTTCTGTGCTGTGTTGATTGACAGATGTAGTTAAGAAGTATACATGTGAAAACTTTTTTCTTTGTTTTCTGTTCTAGACCTGGGAATGTAATCTAAATAATTTATTTATGTTTTTTTTAAAAATATTTTTATGAAACTACATTTATGAACGTATGAAGGGCACATTCTGCAACCAGAAAATAAAACAATTAAAATTCATTCTAGCTCCAG
Organism: Arvicola amphibius; assembly: GCF_903992535.2. NCBI lineage: Eukaryota > Metazoa > Chordata > Mammalia > Rodentia > Cricetidae > Arvicola > Arvicola amphibius. Next base: position 108,942,111 of record NC_052052.2, on the reverse strand, counting down.
AACCAGAAAGAAATAATAAAAAAATTTTAATAACAGTCATTATATATTTTGTTTGAACAAGATTCATTAAGACCACAGTGGTTATTTTTCTTTCATATTTTAGTGCTGCTGGACATCCCAATTTTCCATTTTTGGATGAATATTAGCATGATAGCCTTTGTCATGACTTCTACATCAAGCTACTAAGTGTGGATAATCATGTTGTTGATGATGATTGAGGTGATGCTAATGAGACACACCACGTCTCATTGATCCTTACCACTTAGCAACTCACAGGCTATTGAAGCCACATTCACCAACCTGGAAGAAAGACACTAATGTTTTAATCACTTGTAATAAATGTAATGTTCTTTTCCCTAAATAATTTTCCTGGTACCATCTTTCTTAACTGTATGTTGTATAAAAATTGATTTGGATAAAGTCAGTGGGCAAGAGGAAGAGGCAATAATAGTCTATTTTTGAATTAATAGAAAATTGATGGATGGGAGAGAGTAGGGTCATCTAACTCAAGGATAGTGACTTTAGATGGTGCTAGAAAGTCAGTGTTTCTAGCCCATAGGTTAACAAGTAAGCAGACTATACACAATAAACTTTTTTTAGATCAAAAAGGCATTCCTAGGAAGAGTAATCAACAAGGCCTTCTATCAATTCACTGAGTCCTAAAAATGAGTAGTGGAATATTTCTGTTTGAAAATACTTGTAACACTTATGACATCATAGTTGAGTAGAATCTCATGTGCCCACTATAAATTAAAGTTACAGAATGAGATTAATAAAATCTTAGCCTAAATTCAAACTCAGACACATCAAGAATCCATTTGATATTTGCTAATTAACATTATTCAGGCTCTTTTAAGAAGTTGTGTCCAAAGCAATGAAAGAATCAGCAAGGGAAATAAACAGACTCTTGCAGCACCCATTGCAATTCACTGAAATCTGAGCCTGTATGAACTCAAACCAGTTCTGTCTGAGGTGAGAGACTTGTGATCCCAACACAGTATCTTCTGTATCTCACAGAAACCTTTGTTTTCTCTTACTTAGACTTCTACCGAAAGCTAGAGACCTGAAACCACAGCTTTGTTATGAAGTGAATCAAGTTGGACAAGCCAATGAGAGGTTAGAGTACGATAGTGTTTGGTTCTCCCCTGCGTCTCTATCCAGGCAGTGTAGGGCATGGCCTCCCTCTTGTATGTGGACCTCCTCTTAAAACAGACATTGGTTGGCTACTCCTACAAGTTCTGTGCCAACATTGATACCCTAACACCTCTTACAGGCAGGAGAGATTGTAAGTTAAGGGTTTTATGATAAATCTGGAGTCCATGATTTTATTTATAGTATGTAGAGTATTGTTTCATGCTATAGAGATTAGAATTTAAAAGTAAAGGCTCCATGAGGGTACAAACTCGATCTTTCTACATTCAGTGAGCTGTATAGATGTTGTTCTTAGCAATAGGGTCCTGTTGTCAAAGAAGACTTTTAAAAAATACCAAAAAACCCCCACAAAAACAAAGCACAAAGGTTGAATTCCTAATATTACAAGTTTCAGGACAAAACACAGTAGCATAAAAATCCAAGATAATTTTACAGGTGATTATAGGTAAGAGATTGAGATGAATCTCAGAAGAGATTTTGGATTTTGAAACAAGCTTCAGACTGCTATAGACTATGGGGAATTTTAAAGTTGGACTGATAGCATTTTTTGCATTATGATATGGCTAGAATTTTGGGGACCAGGAAATGGAATATAGTGGTTTGAAAGAAAATGGCTCCTAAAGGAAGTGTCACCACTAAGGGATATGACTTTGTTGGAGTAGGTATTGCCTCATTAAAGCTAATGTTTCATTGTGAGGGTGTGCTTTGAGTTTTTCTATGTTCAATATACCACCCAGTTTTACAGTCCACTTCCTGTTGTTTTCTGATCAAGACATAGACAACACCATGTCTGCCTGCTTGCCACCATACTCCTCACCATGATGATAATGGACTGAACCTCTGAACTGTGAGCTGTCACCTCAATTAAATGTTTTCCTTTATAAGTGATACTTGACCATAAAGACTTTTCACAGCAATAGAAACCCTAAGACACTACTTAGAGTAAAACGATGGGTGTTATGTGATATTTTGTTTTTGTTCTGAAAAATAAAACTTGCTTGGATTCAGAGTGTAGAGCTAGTGACTAGTTAATTTTATATATCTGGAGGAATGTGCAGAAAGGAGACAGGGAGTGAATAGGTGGGGCAGGGACAAGATCTCAGGCCTTTTGGATGGAAGAATGGAAAAGGTAAGAAGTTATTTTGGCTGCTCCTCAGCTTTTCTGATTTTTCAGGTTTTTACCTTGATATCTGACTTCTGATTTTATAGATAAGATTAGTTAGACTTACACTATACCTAGCATTCAACTTGGGGCACAAAAGCATGAGATAGCTGCTCATCGCTGGCTTTGCAGCAACTCAGCTATGAGCAATGACCACAGCAGCAACCAGAACCACAGAGTCAGCTGGCTTTCCACTCTTGCCCCAACTCCTCTGAGTGGGTCTGGGATATTTCTGTTGCTGCCATTATATATCAATCTCCACAGACTCTTGAACTCCAAATACCCTGGAGTTAGTCCCTTACCACCAGCCAGCTCTGCCTTCAAGCATCTCTCACCAGAAGGGCTTCTTCTACACAATCCCTTGTGTGCATTTTTCATATAGCCAGCTCACTATTACCTATGGCTTGTTGGCTTCCTCTGGACTCCTCGATTTTCTGCCAACCTAGGTAGCTGCCTTGGTACCTGTTTGAGCTTCTACTGTCGTTGCAATGGCCACACACTCTCAGCTCATAGCTGCATACAAACAGTTGCAGTTGTAATCAGTCAGGTTGTGCATCACCTCTGTTCTCTGCTCAGATGTGCTAAACAGTAATAGTCAGTCTCAAACTTTACTATCATCCTCAGCAGATTTGATGAGACTTTAGGAGGGAATTAGTTTTACAAAAAGGAGAGAATTCCCTTATGCCTAAAATGGGAAACAGCATTACAATGGAGGGAGTTAGGTTACTGTATGATTCCATAATCATAAATTTTAATAAATGGAGCAATTAAATAAGGGGATACACAACTTAACTGGCATTTATGTAATGCCAATAATAAGCATTATCACTTTGGTAATTCTCAAAAAAAGTGATTTGGTAATTCCTAAAAATTTGGTTGATATGAGTGCTAAATTGATAGATATGAGTGCCAAGATATAGGTGTTAGAAAAAATTACTAGAGAAAATAATGCCATTTTGACTAATAAGTAACAAGCCTTAAAAGATATTTAGATACAGGGAGAAGAATTTATAGGATAAGCTACCCTACCATTATATTATAAAATTAGAGAGTAATGGTCAAGCCTATAAAACAACATCATTAATTTATCTAGACACTCTACAGGAACAAGTATCAAATGACAGTTACATAGAATGCTGTATAAGAACTAACTGGAAAACTTTAATTTCTTTCTTTATTTCTTCCTTGACCCAGGTGTGGTTCAGTAGTTGACTGTTCAGTTTCCATGAGTTTGTAGGCTTTCTGGGGGTAGCATTGTTGTTAAATTCTAATTTTAATCCATGGTAATCCGATAAAATGGAGGTGGTTACTAATATGATTTTGTAACTGTGGAAGTTTGCTTTGTTACGAAGTATGTGGTCAATTTTCGAAAAGGTTCCATGAGCCACAGAGAAGAAGGTATATTCTTTCCTGTTTGGGTGGAATGTTCTATAGATGTCTGTTAAGTCCATTTGGTTCATTACCTCCATTAAGTCTCTTAATTCTCTGTTAGGTTTCTGTTGGATTGACTTGTCCATTGGTGAGAGAGGAGTGTTGAAGTCTCCCACTATCAGTGTGTTTGGTTTGATTGCTGCCTTGAGTTCCAGTAATGTTTCTTTTACATAAGTGGGTGCTTTTGTATTAGGGGCATAGATATTCAGGATTGAGACTTCATTCTGAAGGATTTTTCCTGTAATGAGTATAAAGTGTCCCTTTCCATCTTTTCTGATCGATTTTAGTTTGAAGTCAACTTTGTTAGAAATTAGTATGGCCACACCCGCTTGTTTCTTAGGTCCATTTGCTTGATAAACCTTTTCCCAACCCTTTACTCTGAGTAGATGTCTGTCTTTGTGGTTGAGGTGTGTTTCTTGTAAACAGCAGAATGTTGGATCCTGTTTTCGTATCCAGTCTCTTAGCCTGTGCCTTTTTATAGGTGAACTGAGTCCATTGATATTAAGTGATATTAATGACCAGTGGTTGTTAACTCCGGTTGTCATTTTTTATTTGGTAGTAGAGATTGTGTGTTTCCTTTCTTTGAGATGAGCTGGTGAAGGGTCGCTAGATGTCTGAGTTATTTTGGACAATGCTGGACTCCTTTGTTTGTGAATTTCCTTCTATTACTTTCTGTAAGGCTGGATTTGTGGCTACGTATTGTTTAAATTTGTTTTTATCTTGGAACATTTTGTTTTCTCCATTTATAGTGAATGAAAGCTTGGCTGCGTATAGTAATCTGGGCTTGCATCCATGGTCTCTTAATTTCTGCAAAACATCTATCCAGGACCTCCTGGCTTTCATGGTTTCCATAGAGAAGTCAGGTGTTAGTCTGATAGGTTTACCTTTATAAGTTACTTGAACTTATTAGATGCTGAAAAAGCATTTGACAAAATTCAGCACCCTTTTATGATAAAGGTCTTGGAAAGATTAGGGACACAAGGGTCATTCCTAAATATAATAAAGGCTATTTACAGCAAGCCGACAGCTAACATCAAATTAAATGGAGAGAAACTCAAGGCCATACCACTAAATTCAGGAACACGACAAGGCTGTCCACTCTCTCCTTATCTCTTCAATATAGTGCTTGAAGTTCTAGCAATAGCAATAAGACAACATGAGGGGATCAAGGGGATTCGAATTCGAAAGGAAGAAGTTAAACTTTCGTTATTTGCAGATGATATGATAGTGTACATAAGCGACCCGAAAAACTCCACCAAAGAACTCCTACAGCTGATAAACTCCTTTAGTATCATGGCCGGATACAAGATCAACTCCAAAAAATCAGTTGCCCTCCTATATACAAAGGATAAGGAAGCAGAGAAAGAAATCAGAGAAGCATCACCTTTCACGATAGCCACAAATAGCATAAAATATCTTGGGGTAACTCTAACCAAGGAAGTGAAAGACCTATTTGACAAGAACTTTAAGTCTTTGAAGGAAGAAATTGAAGAGGATACCAGAAAATGGAAGGATCTCCCTTGCTCTTGGATTGGGAGGATCAACACAGTAAAAATGGCAATTCTACCAAAGGCAATCTTTAGATTTAAAGCAATCCCCTTAAAGATCCCATCAAAATTCTTCACAGATCTTGAGAGGACAATAATCAACTTTATATGGAAGAACAAGAAACCCTGATTAGCCAAAACAATCTTATACAATAAAGGAACTTCTGCAGGCATTACCATCCCTGACTTCAAACTCTATTACAGAGCTACAGTATTGAAAACAGCTTGATACTGGCATAAAAACAGAGAAGTCGACCAATGGAATTGAATAGAAGACCCGGATCTTAACCCACAAACCTATTAACACCTGATTTTCGATAAAGGAGCTAAAAGCACACAATGGAAGAAAGAAAGCATCTTCAACAAATGGTGCTGGCATAACTGCATGTCAACCTGTAGAAGAATGAAAGTAGATCCGTGTCTATCACAATGCACAAAACTCAAGTCCAAATGGATTAAAGACATCAATATCAATCTGAACACACTGAACCTGTTAGAGGAGAAAGTGTGAAGTACTCTACAACATTTGGGCACAGGAGACCACTTCCTACGTATAGCCCCTGCAGCACAGACATTAAGGGCAACATTGAATAAATGGGACCTCATGAAGCTGAGCAGCTTCTGTAAAGCAAAGGACACTGTCACTAAGACAAAAAGGTAGCCTACTGACTGGGAAAAGATCTTCACCAACCCCGCAACAGACAAAGGTCTGATCTCCAAAATATATAAGGAACTCAAAAGACTAGACTTTAAAATGTTAATTAAACCAATTAAAAAATGGGGCACTGAACTGAACAGAGAATTCTTAACAGAAGTTCAAATGGCCAAAAGACACTTAAGGGCATGCTCAACCTCCTTAGCAATCAGGGAAATGCAAATCAAAACAACATTGAGATACCATCTTACACCTGTCAGATTGGCTAAAATCAAAAACACCAATGATAACCTTTGCTGGAGAAGTTGTGGAGTAAGGGGTACACTCATCCATTGCTGGTGGGAATGCAAACTTGTGCAACCACTTTGGAAAGCAGTGTGGAGGTTTCTCAGGAAATTCGGGATCAACCTACCCCAGGACCCAGCAATTCCCCTCTTGGGAATTTATCCAAGAGATGCCCAATCATATTACAAAAGCATTTGTTCAACTATGTTTATAGCAGCATTATTTTTAATAGCCAGAACCTGGAAACCACCTAGATGCCCTTCAGTGGAAGAATGGATGAAGAAAGTGTGGAATATATACATATTAGAGTACTACTCGGCAGTAAAAAAACAATGACATCTTGAATTTTGCATGCAAATGGATGGAAATAGAAAATACCATCCTGAGTGAGGTAACCCAGGCCCAAAAAGATGAACATGGGATGTCCTCACTCATAATTGGCTTCTAGCCAAAATAAAGGACATCGAGCCTATAATTTGTGATCCTAGAGAAGCTAAATAAGAAGGTGAATCCAAAGAAAAACATATAGTTATCCTCTTGGATATTGGAAGTAGACAAGATTGCCGGACAAAAAATGGGAACTCTGGGGTGGGGTGGGATGGGGGGATGGGGAGAGAAAAGTGTGAAGTGGAGGATGGGGAGAGCTTGGGGGAATAGGATGGTTGGGATATAGGAAGGGTGGATATGGGAACAGGGAATTATATATCTTAATTAAGGGAGCCATTCTAGAGTTGGCAGAGTCTTGACTCTAGAGGGGTTCCCAGGTGTCCAGGAAGATCTCCCCAGCTAGTTCCTTGGGCAGCTGAGGAGAGGGAGCCAGTAATGTCCAGATCCTATTGCCATACTCATGAATATCTTGCATATCACCATAGAACCTTCACCGGGCGATGGATGGAGATAAAGACAAAGCCCCACATAGGAGCACAGGACTGAGCTCCCAAGGTCCCGATGAGGAGCAAAAGGAGGGAGGTCATGAGCAAGGAAGTCAGGAGCGTGAGGGGTGTGTTCACCCATTGAGATGGTGGGACAGAACTAACGGGAGATCACCAAGTCCAGTTGGAATGGGACTGATTGAACATGCGACCAAACCAGACTCTCTGAATGTGGCTGACGGTGGAGGAGGACTGAGAAACCAAGGACAATGGCCATGAGCTTGGACTCTACAGCATGGACGGGCTAACTGTGAGCCTTTTCAGTTTGGTTGCTCACCTTCCTGGACTTAAGGGGAGTTGGGAGGACCTCGGACTTAACACAGTGAAGGGAACCCTGATGGCTCTTTGGCCTAGAGAGGGAAGGAGTGGTGGTATGGGTGGAAGGGAGGGGAGGGAATGGGGAGGAGGAGGGGAGGAGATGGAAATTTTTAATAAAAAAAATGAGAAAAAAAAGAACTAACTGGATTCTTGTGGAGATGTTAGATTTGAGGAAATCTAAGGAAGTGATAATATCATATGGTACAAATTCACCTTTTATGAAGCAGATGTTAAATTAAAGGTCAACTTGTAGCAGAATTATCCTATACGACTGGAAAGAATTGGTTACAGCAGTATCAGAATATAGTCCTCATTTGCAGTCAATCTTGTGGAAAGATGGAGCTAGGACAATTGAACAGTGAAGTAGGGTTAGAGGTATTGAAATTTCCCAAGATCAACTTCTATGAGAAGGGGATTATATTGATGAACAAAGGCTGTCTATACATGATGATCATACCTTGAGTCTATGCTATGCAGCAGCTTTGAAAGTTTGGGACAGAATAAAAGAATGGTAAAGAGAACAGAGATATTTACTAATGCTATACAGGACTCAAAAAAAACTGTCACTGATATTTTACAAAAGTTGACTTCATCTGTAAATAGAATGATACCAAATTTAGAAGCTAGACAATACTAACTGAATCTTTGGTTTTTGAAAATGTTAATTTAAAATGAAAAGGGACAATTAATTCTTGAAAGGCAAGATTACCACCCATAGAGGAATGGATATAACATACAGTTAATAGTAAATCTCATAACCATGATGATAATTGGGTAGGATAATTTCCAGAGACATAAAACAAAATCAAAATGTTTGGTGTTTAATTATTGCAAACAAGGTCAACTTGTAGACAGGGTACTCCTAGGAACAATATTTCTCTGTGGAATTATCCAAATGAAGACTCTTGACCCCTGGAGTATCCAGAAGGTAAAACATTATACAATGAGTGAAGATCAACAAAGGACAGTCAAATTAACCCTTTGCAGATACCATGTCAAATTTGGTTCAGTCATTCCATGTCATCATGGGGGAATCTCCTTCACAGAAAACTAAATGACATAATATCTATTATAGAAAAAACATACTGCTATGGATGCTTTAAAAGATGAAACAAAATTTTAGAAAATGCCATAAAGCAAATATGTTGGCAAGCTTCTATAAAGGAACAAAGAGCAAAGTTTAAAATAAGAATAAATATTAATGGTCTTTTAGACATAGGGGAAGATGGAACAGTAATGCCACCAGAATCTTGGCATTCAAATTGAACTCTTCAGGAGGCAAATGTATGACTTTTAAGGATTGGAATTATATCTCAGGTAAAACAAAACAAGAGATAGGTCAAATATATAGGCCAGATGGGAGATGGGCAAAGAGAAAATTAAAGCCTTATGTGGCTAATATAACAATGAATCTACAGGGACGTAATATAGTAATCGAACTGAAAAAAATACAAAGAGGTGACTCTATTAATTACTTAAAATATAAGACAGGTTTACAAAATGTTCTACCCCCAAATTTTCATATCAAGGGGTTATCAATTGCGGACTCTAAATTGGATTCCAAAGAACTGTCATAGAAATGTGTGTGCAGGGGGTGTAATGATACAAGACATTTTACAAATATATCTAATATGATATGAACCAGATATTGAAGTTCAAATTCCATTTTGCATTACAACTTGAAGATGTTTCCAGAAATCATTGCGAAATTTAAATATAAAGAGGTTCATATTATGTAAAAAATATTGTTAATTTCTCTCAATATAAGTCTAACATAACAATATCTGATCACATCTTCATTTTTGGGAGATATTTTCGTAACTCTCTGAAAGTGAACACTTAGAGAAACTACTTTGAAGAAGTTCATAAGAAAGTTTCAGAAATAGGGCCAGTGAGACAGCTCAGTGGGTTAAGAGGCTTGCTGACAAGCCAGACCTGAGTTTTTTCTGTGAAACTGACAAGTCATCTCCTGTCCTCCTCCACATATGCAGCATAACACACACACAGACACACACAGACACACAAGTATACACACACTAATGCACATACACAATACATGTACACAAACAAATTTAATTTTAAAAATTAAAGAAAATATTGGAGAAAATAATGAAAAATATAAAGAAAAATATATGTGGAGATAAACACTATCTGGTTATATATGTCCATGTGACAATCTGACCCTATTTTGAGATATAGGTTAGGAAACAGAAATATTCTTCATTTGTCTATCAATTATGTAGGATGTTTCCTGAAAATTACGATAGAATTTTTTGAAAAAATTAATATGAAATCTACATATATATTTAATATTTCTATTGGAAAGTCACAATTTCACGTTATTATGAAAAAAATTAATGACCCAGAACTGTATTTTCTGTGGGGGGAAGGCTGCTAATATCAGCAAAGTTCACGATGAATTGAGGAGGTGGCAAATGGGCCTGAGGCATCAGAACAGAGATAAGGAAATGCATATGAGACTAAGGGGAGTGTGAAGTTTCTCACCTGGTTGCAGACAGGCTTGTGCTTCAGACCAGGCTTGTTAAGATTTTCTCCAGCTGTCTGCTATTAAAGATGGACACCCCAATGGACTTGACCAATCCTGCATCCTTACACTTCTGCACGGCCTAGAAATGAAGGAGCTGTGAAGAGTCATATTTACATTGAAATAAATACAAGGTGGAGCAGTTAAGAGTACACCATTTTGCTCTGGACATACAGCTCAGTGGCAGAGCACTTGCTAGCGGTGAAAGACCCTGGGTTTGTTCATTATCACACTAACATTGAGAAGGTGGCACTAAGGAGACACTGCCCAGATGATCACTGAAACAGAATGTGAAAAATATCAAAAGAGTGAAGATAATAGAGGAAGAAAGTGACAGCCAGGAAGGAATTCCTTTGTTCTTACTAAGAAGCAGCAATTTTCACAAAACATATTCTGGCAAGTCCCATTTATTCCTGTTGTACTGAGAACCTATTCATTGCCCTTCATTACACTGTAGTAATGCATGGCTCCCCTTCACTCTGGTAACACAGAGTGAATTTATACACCCAGAGGCATATACCCCATTTTTTCAAGCATGACCTGATTTCCCTCTCTCAGCTCCTCCACTGTCCCTCTTCCAACTGCTCACCTCCCACGTGGCACAGATAGCCACTGTGTCCAATTATGCATTCCCATGTTCATCTTCTGGAAACAGATCCTCTCCTGCCTGGAGCATAAACAGTCTTCACAATGATCTCACTAAACACAAGTATAATCATAGTAATAGCTAGAAATGGAACACTAATACTCCATTATGTAAATACACCATATTTTTCTTAACTATTCTTCAGCTGAAAGGCATTTAGGTTTTTTTCCATGTTCTGTTTATGACAAATAATACTGCTATGAACATGGTTGAGTACATGTCTTTGTGATATGATTGAATATCCTTTGAGTATATACTCAAACATGGTATTGCTGGATCTTGAGGTAGGTTGTCCCCTAATTTTCTGAGATTTTGCCATACTGAGATCCAAAACAGCTGTACCATTTTGCACTCCAACCATCAATGATGTACAACAGAGTGAAAAAAATAATGACATCTTTCAATTTGAGGGCAAATAGATGAGTCTAGAAAGCATCATATGAGTGAGGTAACCCAGACCCAAAAAGATAAATATAATATGTGCTCATTCATAAGTGACTTTTAGACATAAAACAAAGAAAAACATGCTTACAGTTCATAATACTAGCGAACCTAGACAACAATAAGGACCCTCAGAGAGACATACATGGATCTAATCTACATGGGAAGTAGAAAAAGACAAGATCTGAGAAAATTTGGAATACAGGCACCATGGGAGAGAGTAGGAGGAGAGGGAGGAGAAAGGGAGAAAACAGAGAAAAATATATAGCTCAATAAAAACAATTAAAAATTAATAAAGAAGAAATAGAACACTAAATGTGTACTAGGTGGAGCATCACTCTACATACTTATTTTTACAAGGTGATTTGTGTGTGGAATTATAAGGATTATTCTTAGATGCTTGAACTAGTATCTTATATAAACTAAATATATATAGTTTTAATACATATTAATTATTATTGTTGATATTATTATAGTATTCTCATAGATCTACCTGTTGGCTCTTAACTTATGTCCATTACCTTGTTACTTCTTATTCATGCTTCTAGTGAGATATTTCTCTTTCACTTTGAAATTCAGTAGATATAAAACCTTGACTTCCAGTAATAATAGTTTCAATTCTGACTCAAGCCAAACAATCAGCCGTCTTTTTCTACCTGAATATATCTGGGCAAAAGGAAAATAAATCCATTAAAGATGGCCTATCAAGGTTATATGCAATGCTAATTTTGATGGTGGAAAACAAAATGATGCTATAAAGAGGTAATAATTTTATCTGACCCATCCAGAAAAATAGCTATGCCCTTGCCAAACTTGATTAATTCTGCTCATTCAAATTGTTTACCTTCCTTGGCACTGGTTAATGAATAATATAGAGGTTAACATAGTCCAGCTGAAGGTTTTTCAATGATTTTCCAAGTAAGATTGAGCCAGTTCTGGACTAAAGAAAGTGCACCAAAGCTATTTACATGAAGGAATGGAAGTAATCCTAGATTAGTAAATAATCCAAATATAGAGGCTTTATTTTACCTAATACTGATATATTTGTACTAAGTAGAGGCTTATAATCATGAGACATAAAACTCCCTTTGTTTTGTGCCACTAATCTGAATTGCACATATGAACATGATTATGTTTGTTTTCAACCTTTTTTAGAAATAAAAGAAAATTTCTCAAAATGTAAAATTTATATCTACAACTAATAAATATTCAGTGCCTGAATTTTATCTTACAGAGATCAAAAACAATTATTAATCTAATTATATTTAAAAATAACAAAGAATTAACATCCCCTGTTTACATCATTGAACAGAAGCAACAGATAACATTTTAATGTGTGACAGACACTAATACATGTACTTTAACTAATCTTTAATATCAAAGTTCTCTTTTACTACTCTTCAATATTTAAAGGTAAAAGTTAGGATTTGGAATACAATAGATTTTACAATGCTATCAAAGTGATAGGGAAAGTCACAATTTCATAGTTTTATCTGAATTCACAGATTATGTTAAAATACACTTTGAACTGAGGCTCAGAAAAGGAAAGGACTTTAGAGTGATACATTTGAAGACAATAGAAAATCACAATCTTTTTCTGTTTTTCATGAACTCCTCTATGAATTACATGTAAATGAAAGTTGTACCATCCAATCACATAGGTGTTAACTTGCTAATATCACACTTCAATTAGGCTGCACACCTGAGCACTACACACACAATACCTTTGCAGTGAGGACCATGTCTTCTTTTTTTGTAGGATCTTGGCTATTTTTTTTGTTTTGGGTTTTTTGTTTTTTTTCTTTCTTTTTTTAAAATTTATTTATTTTTAATTAAATATTTCCACCTCCTCCCCTCCTCCCATTTCCTTCCCCCTTCCCTTCCCCCTCTCCCTCCCTCTCCAGTCCAAAGAGCAGTCAAGGTTCCCTTCCCTGTGGGAAGTCCAAGGTCATCACCCCCTCCATCCAGGCCTAGGAAGGTGTGCATCCAAACAGACTAGGTTCCCACAAAGCCAGTACATGCAGTAGAATCAAAGCCATTGTCCTTGGCTTCTCTGTCAGCCCTCCTTGTCAGCCACATTCAGAAAGTCGGGTTTGATCACATGCTTTATCAGTCCCAGGTTAGGTAGCCTTGGTGAGCTCCCATTAGATCAGCCCCACCATCTCAGTGGGTGGGTACACCCCTCATAGTCCTGACTTCCTTGCTCATGTTCTCCCTCCTTCTGCTCCTCATTTGGACCTTGAGGTGGGGAGAAAAAAGTGTAAAGGGGAGGATGGGGAAAGATTGGGGAAATGGGATGGTTGGCATAGAGAAAGGGTGGATATGGGAGCAGGGAAGTATGTATCATAATTAAGGGAGCCATTTTAGGGTTGGCAAGAGTCTTGAGTCTAGAGGGGTTCCCAGGTGTCCATGGAGATGTCCCCAGCTAGATCCGTGGGCAGCTGAGGAGAGGGAGCCTGAAATGCCCTGTCCTATAGCCATACTGATGAATATCTTGCATATCACCATAAAACCTTCATCTGACAATAGACAAAGCTAGAGACAGAGACCCACACTGGAGCACTAGACTGAGCTCCCAAGGACTATGTCTTCTTTCTTCACAATGCCAGTGCTATCTAGCTTCGAATAGCCTTCCCTGCATCCTTTTCTGTTTGATACACATAAGCAATATCAATGTGGCAGAACCCAGCTTCTATAGCTAAATTTATAGCCTCCAGTTGCTTATTTTCAGGAACTGAAAGAGGAACCAAAAGCAGAATTTAATTCCCATGTCATTTTACTACATAACGAGAGACTGGTTTCCTAGCCGCTAAAATTTCACCTCCTGTAAAACTTAACAGTATCCACAAACAGTAACTGTGGAGATCACAGACACAGAGGTGATTTCAGGAGCCTTTCCCCTATATCTTAGGATAGTTGGACTTTTGAAGAAATAAGTTTTAACTTACTTTCACTGGGTCATTCCTGGATAATAATGAGAATTTCACTTCCCATAACTTCTTCATACACTTAAAATAATAGTCAATAATTTGCATCAGAGGACCTCAAATAGATCTCAAATTCAGTGATTATTCTGGAAATGCTTACATAACTGAGCATACAGAAATAGTCCTGTTATAATTTAGTGGGTTCACAAGTACAATGAACACAGGATTAAGGTGTTTGGAATGAAACAGAGAAGAGATACAAATTCAGTGCAGCATTACGAGTCTTCCCCCAGTGAAAAATCCTAGGAGATACTGAGTTCTTTTCTGCATCAAATCATGGAAATACATGGAAAAATCTCAAGGTGTAAGTCACAAAACAATCCCATACCAGTTTGGAATTACAATTAATAAAAGAGTTATTTATTTAAGGGGAAAACTTACAGATCACTGTCCTAGACAACAGCCTTCTGAGCAAACAGAAACAGAGTCTAGCACCCTGAAGGGGGAGCTGAAAGAGAGAGAGAGAGCAGGGCTATCGCTGCTTTTTAAAGCAAAAGAGACCATGCCCAAGTGGGCTGGTATCTTAAAGGCTATTGGCTGAAAGAGCGGAAGGAGTTCCCACAGCAAATCTCATCGGTATAGAAAACTGTTTGTTACTTGTTTTGTATTAATATATTCATTATTCATGTTGGATTATCAGCACTTAAAACAAAAGTTACTTTGCTTAATGAAAATATAACCAGACTTAAATTTAACGTTATTGGCTACTCTGCCAGAACATCCATAAGTTAAAGAATAAAACATCACGCCATATCAAACTAATTTTGCATTTATTTTAAAAACATCAGGGACAGGCATGGTGCTCACACCCTTAATCCCAGCACTCCTGAAGTAGAAGCAGGAGGATCTCTGAGTTTAAGTTCTTCCTGGTCTACATAGCAACTTCCAGGCCTATGGCCTGGATGCCCTGCCCTGTGGGAAGTCCAGGGCCCTCCCCCATCCATCCAGGCCTAGGAAGGTGTGCATCCAAATAGACATATGCTGATTTTTTAAGTCCAGCATGTTTTTGGTATGGGGAAATACCCTGGAATATAGAGGTAAAAGCAGGAACCCTCCCTCCTTCCACTCAGCATCAAATCAAGAAAGCTAACAGTGTTCCAGACTGGTGACTTAGATTTCTTCTACCAAGCCAAGACGCATTGAAGCAATTGAAAAAATGATCATATTATCAGACCTTGACACAGGGCAAAGCCAAACTATATTCTTTCTCATATGTAGTATAGCTCTAGTCTAGAGAAACAAAACTGTGTGAGCCCCACTGAGTCCCATGGTAATGGGTGACTCAGAGTATAGCCTGGAAGTACAATTCTGTCTCAGAATAAAATTAAAAAACAAAAACAGGAAAAGGAAACTCTTTTTATGATGAAGTTATAGTCAGTGAAATAATAGCTCTTATCAGCATTGAGCCCTGAGTCCTGCCCAGATTTTTGAGCTACAGGGCAACTCAGGCTGAGGTTTCTGTGGTAATCTTTGCACTTGTCTTCTCTTCCTTTTTCTAAACTATTTTTAGATTAATTTTATATGAGAATGTTTTGGCTGCGTGTATGTCAGTACACCACATGCATGTAGTGCCTATGGAGTACAGAAAAGGGTGTCAGGTCTCTAGAACTGGAGTTACTGGTGGTTGTGAACTCCATGTACTTGCTGAGAATACAATTCTGGTCCCTGCAAGAGCAACAAACGCTCTTAAACCACTGAACCGTCTCTCTAGCCCCATTGCCTTCCTTTCCTTTTACCACTTTAGCATAAATAATTAAATCCTATTATATTTCTTCACTCTTACTCTTTGGATATTTTCAAAAAGCTTAGTTGGCACATCATACATATCTTTTTAAATCTTACAGATAAGAAATATATGCATTCTAAGTTTAAAAAAATAATTTATTTGTCCTAGAATTGCATGATCTAAGGAAGATTTTAAAACAGGAAATTCCTTCCAGGTTTGTAAACTGCACTCTGTGGTCACTTCATTTCAGAGCACCTTCTGGACCACTATGCTATAAACCTAATGTACATTAGCAAAGATCAGCATTTCACACCCGCCATTTTCACCATCATGATTTTGCAGTGTCCACTCAGTGCCCACAGTGGTGCATTTGGTGTTTTGCTTAACTCAGGTGCAGCATTTGCTATAAATACTGACCACTCACAATAATAGAACTGCAACTATCCTTGGACATTTATTTTGTTTCTTATCTATACAAACATTCATATACTGGTTTCTTTATTATTATTAATTATTATTGTTGTTGTTGTTGTTATCCTCTCCTTCCCCTGCAGTCCTAAGAGAGGGCAGGATACCCTGCCCTGTGGGAAGTCCAGGGCCCTCCCCCATTCATCCAGGCCTAGGAAGGTGTGCATCCAAATAGACATATGCTGATTTTTTTAAGTCCAGCATGTTTTTGGTATGGGGAAATACCCTGGAATATAGAGGTAAAAGCAGGAACCCTCCCTCCTTCCACTCAGCATCAAATCAAGAAAGCTAACAGTGTTCCAGACTGGTGACTTAGATTTCTTCTACCAAGCCAAGATGCATTGAAGCAATTGAAAAAATGATTATATTATCAGACCTTGACACAGGGCAAAGCCAAACTATATTCTTTCTCATATGTAGTATAGCTCTAGTCTAGAGAAACAAAACTGTGTGAGCCCCACTGAGTCCCATGGTAATGGGTGACTTGACAGCTTTATCTCCCCCATCCTCCCTTAGGCTATTTTCTCCTGAACCCTCCACCGCAACACCATTGTTCTTACCTATTCAGGATTGAATGTACCAAAATCCAGTCCTGGAATGAAGTGGCCATCATTTAGCTTCATGTGCTGCTGATTGAAACTCATTGCTTAGCACTCTTCTGACTAAGCAGGTTCTGATTTTCCCGCAGCCTTTGTGGAACAGTGAAAATGCGAAGTCCTTATTTCAACTTTCTGACTAATGGATAACCAGAAGCCCACACTATCTAATGGCTAGCCAGTGGTACCCTCTGGTTAGTAATTTAACAATACTTCTGCCTGTCTAATGGCTAACCAGTGACATTACCAGTTTAACAGTTAACCAACAGAGAAGGGAGGAGTAGGAAATTTAAAGCACTACTTCACAAGTCATTTGGTTCCATTTAGATATGTAAAAGATAATTCTGTAGTGAATCTTTATATAGCTGCAATTTCTTTTAGTAAAATTTCTCCTTATACTATATAAATTACTGTAAGCTAGTGCAGGATGTTAAATGCATAGTTAGTAATTGTTTTCTCCAAAGAAAACTATTCTTTTGTGGTTTTGGGATCTCTCAAGTCTCACCTAGTCTCAAGCTCAGCAGTACTACAGTAATACTTTGTGGTACCATTATGAATTCTGACAATGAATATAGTGCCCGATGCCCATCTGCACTATATGTGCTCCTATACAGTTTGTTAGCCAGGCAAGGGGCTGGAGATTGAAACACACAAAGACACACAGACAGAGATATGGGTCATCCTTGAAACAGGAATGCCACCTTTATTGTGTCCAGGGGCAGCTTACATAGGGATCCTTAACTGATAGCCATGCTCCAGCCAAATGCACGAGAAACTACTCCCCTGCCATCAGGAACTCCTGAGGGTCTTGTGCTAAGAGCAGCTGCAAGCATTACAAGTTGTTTACCAGAAATTCAGGATCTGGGAGAGTTCACAGCTCTCAACAAATGAATATTTGGATTATTTCTATTTTTTCCATTTCCTAAGAAATATTGTTATACACATATACTTTTTTCATGGTTTATTTTTTTATATTTAAAAATTTCCATCTCCTCCCATCCTCCTCCCCCTTCCCTCCCCTCCCCTCCACCCATACCCCCTCCCTCCCTCTCCAGGCCAAGGAGCTACCAGGGTTCCCTATATACTTTTAAAATATTATTTATCATTTGAAAATTTTATATATGTATACCTATCTTCTTCCTATGCCCCAACTTTTCCTAACATATATCATCACAGCTCTCTCCCAATTTAATGCCCTTTCATTTAATTTTACCATGTGCATATAGGACTGAAGAGATACCTATTCTTCTGAAATATATCTCTGTACATCTAGAAAACCTAACTAACATGACTATCTATTAATCTGTACTCTTTACCTATACATTGCATTTTTTGAATTTTAAAAGATATTTATTTATTTATTAAAAATTTCCACCTCCTCCCGTCCTGTGAGCTGCATAAACACAATACCTTAATCCAAAGCAGAAATACACCTATAACAAAATTGATCTTAAAATTGCATCAATAAACAAAGATTCACACCAATGCAAAGTGTTTGTCTCTATTACATATCCCCTTTAAATGTAAATAAACACTTATAAACAATCATTTAGTGAAATTGGGTGTTGTTCTCTAGACTACTTCATGATGATTGGGGCACTGTCAATCACATCTTTCATGGGGTATTTTGTGTGGTAGGTCCATCTCAGTCAGCAGTCCTGAAGTTGTCATGAATGTTGGATCATCTGGGCCATTGTTTTAGGGGTTCTTGTTTGATCAAACCATATTAGCCAGTAAGGAATCCACAGCTTTCTAGCCTCTGTGGAAACAAAAGCAGAACCTCCTTTCCAAAACAACATATCCTTAGACCCAAATTTTGAAGTCAAGTTAGCTTAAAAAAAATATATATATATATATGTAATATATATATATGTATGTATGTATAGGTATATATAGAGAGAACAATACCCTATATATATACATATACATACATACATACATATATATATATATATATATATATATATATATATGTTGGTTTAACTTAGCAGCCCATACAATGAAATATCTCTCTGTAATTAGCTCATTCATAGTCAAAAATGAAAGATAATACAATAATATACATAACCCACACTCTCTGTGTATTTTCCAACTTTTTTTTTATATTTAAAAATTTCCATCTCCTTCCCTCCTCCTCCCCCTCCCTCCGCTCCTCCTCCCCCTTCCCGCCCCTCCTTCTCCCCCTTCCCTCCCCTCCCCTCCACCCATACCTCCCCTCCCTCCCTCTCAAGGCCAAGGAGCCATCAGGGTTCCCCACTCTATGCTAAGTCCAAGGTCCTCCCAACTCCCCCCAGGTCCAGGAAGGTGATCGACCAAGCTGAGAAGGCTCCCACAGAGCCCGTCCATGCAGAAGAATCAGAGCCCAGCGCCAATGTCCTTTGCTTCTCAGTCAGCCCCCGCTGTTGGCCACATTCAGAGAGACGGGTTTGGTCGCATGATCCATCAGTCCCATTCCAACTGGAGTTGGTGATCTCCCTTTAGTTCTGTCCCACCGTCTCCATGAGTGAACGCACCCCTCACGTTCCTGACTTTCTCCCTCATGTTCTCGCTCCTTCTGCTCCTCATCAGGACCTTGGGAGCTCAGTCCAGTGCTCCAATGTGGGGCTCAGTCACCTTCCCCATCTGTCGCCAGCTGGAGGTTCCCTCACGGTCCTGACTTTCTTTCTCATGTTCTCCCTCCTTCTGCTCCTCATCAGGACCTTGGGAGCTCAGTCCGGTGCTCCAATGTGGGGCTCTGTCATTTTCTTCATCTATCGTCAGGTGGAGGTTCTTCTTATTATCTTCTCAAGGATCCCAAATTTATAGGCTCGATGTCCTTTAATTATGGCTAGAAACCGATTATGAGTGAGTACATCCCATGTTCATCTTTTTGGGTCTGGGTTACCTCACTCAGAATAGTGTTTTCTATTTCCATCCATTTGTATGGAAGATTAAATTAAATTATGGAAGATTAAATTATGGAAGATAAAATTAAATTATACATAATTAAATTATGTATATTATTGTATTAAAGGTAATACAATAATATACATAACCCACACTCTCTGTGTATTTTCCAACTTTATGGGCTTATTTTTCTTTACTTCTTTTATTTGTGATTGTCTGTATTCTATCTCTTTAAAGACTTTACTTTTTTAATAGCTGTCTAAAATCTTTTTTTTTTTTTTTTTTTTTTTTTTTTTTTTTTTTTCTCATGGTTTATTTTTTTTTCCTCATGGTTTTTTTTTTATATTTAAAAATTTCCATCTCCTTCCCTCCTCCTCCCCCCCTCCCTCCCCTCCTTCTCCCCTTTCTCTCCCCTCCTTCTCCCCCTTCCCTCCCCTCCCCTCCACCCATACCTCCCCTCCCTCCCTCTCAAGGCCAAGGAGCCATCAGGGTTCCCCACTCTATGCTAAGACCAAGGTCCTCCCAACTCCCCCCAGGTCCAGGAAGGTGATCGACCAAGCTGAGAAGGCTCCCACAGAGCCCGTCCATGAAGAAAACACTATTCTGAGTGAGGTAACCCAGACCCATAAAGATGAACATGGGATGTACTCACTCATATTCGGTTTCTAGCCATGATTAAAGGACATCGAGCCTATAAGTTTGGGATCCTTGAGAAGATAATAAGAAGGTGAACTCCCAAAAAAGATATAGTAATCCTCCTGGATATTGGAAGTAGACACGATCGCCAGGTAAAATCTTTTTTGTTGTAGGGAGACTGCTGTTGGTTCCCAACTGCTCATCCCTGAAATAATTACACAGAAACTGTATTTTTTAAATCACTGGCCCATTAGCTCTAGCTTCTTATTAACTAACTCTTACATTAATTTAACCCATTTTCCTTCATCTGTGCATCACCACGAGGTTGTGGCCTACCAGAAAATTATCAGAGCATCTGTGTCCAATGGTAGCTCCATGGCTTTCTCCCTAACTCCTCCTTCTTTTTCCCACCATTCAGTTCAGTTTAGTTTTCCCCACCTACCTCTAATCCATGCACAGGCCCAAGACAGTTTCTTTATTAACCAATGGTATTTACAGCATACAGAGTGGAATCCCACATCACTCTTTCCTCTCGCTCTTAAGCCTATGTACATTTACCCAACACTGTGCCCCATTTAGAGGCCTTTTTCATCAGAATTTGTCTTTATTGTATGTGCATCTGTAATTATTTTCTGACCAGGAGTGCTTTTTATTTTTTATTTTATATTTATTTATTTATTTATTTTTCTCATTTTTTTATTAAAAATTTCCATCTCCTCCCCCTTCCCTCCCCTCCTCTCCACCCATACCCCCACTCCCTCCCTCTCCAGGCCAAAGAGCCATCAGGGTTCCCTACACTATGTTAAGTCCAAGGTCCTCCCAACTCCCCCCAGGTCCAGGAAGGTGAGCCACCAAACTGACAAGGCTCATACAGAGCCCTCCATGCCATAGAATCAAAGCCTATTGCCATTGTCCTTGGCTTCTCAGTCAGCCTCCGCTGTCAGCCACATTCAGAGAGTCTGGTTTGATCGCATGTTCTGTCAGTTGTGCTTTTTAAAAAATTCTAAGCAGGCATGGCTAGGACCAACTCAGTGACCATGCCTGTTGGCTCTGCTCAGTCCAACATGGCAGAGGAATGTTCACTGCCTTTGAGAGCTATGTTCAATATCCCAGCTCCAGAGTCACAGTGGATCTATGTCACCATTAAGCAATTGTAACACACTGCACACAGGTTCCATTTAAGTGTTCAGCCTCCTTAAAAATCCAGAGTTGTTCAAGCAACTAGCACAAACCAGTAAGCCCTCTCCTAAAGAAGCCATGCAGCCTTTTGCCAATGCTGAGTCAATAAAACCCCCTCTGAAAGGAGCCACAGCAACTGTGCTCACCACCAGCAAACAGAGCCCATCTGAAAAAGAATTTGGAGCTACCAAGAAGCTGCACTAAACTCTGTTATTTTCTGTATTGAATTCTTTTCCATGTTCTCTCAGGTTTTTATGGATGTAGTCAGCCCAAGTTGGCATGCCAGTCTGTAGCAGGAGACTGCTTGTTCATTCCCAGCCACTAGAATTGAATAACCACACAGAAACTATATTAATTGCAACATTGCTTGGCCAGTCACTTAAGCATATTGCTAGCTAGCTCTTATGTCTTAAATTAACCCATTTGCATTATTCTATAATTTACTATGAGGCTTGTGGTTTACCAGTAACATTCCTGGATGTCTGAAGATGGGTAAAGAAAATATGGCACATTTACATATTAGAGTATGGCATATTTACATATTAAAGTGATAAAACATGCAAATGGATGGAACTATAAAACAGCATCCTGAGTGTGATAACCCAGACCAAAAAAGATGAATATGGTATGTACTCACTCATAAATGGATACTAGCAATAAATAATGGATATTGAACCTTCAGTTCATGATCCTAGAGAAACTTAGTAACAAGGTGAACCCTAAGAAAAATGTATACCGATCCACCTGGAAAGTCAAAATATAAAAGATCACCTGACAAAAATGGGAACTTAGGGGTGGGAAAGAGGGGAGGGTCAAAGGGGAGAGAATTGGAGAAGGGGAGTGGTGAGGAGAACTTGAGGGAATGGAATAATTGAGATGGAGGAAGGACAGAGATGAGAGCAAGGAAAGAGATATCTTGATTGAGGAAGTCATTATAGGGTTAGCAAGAAACCTGACTCTAGAAAAATTCCCAGGAATCGACAAGGATAATCCTAGCTAAAACGCTAAACAATAGAGAAGAGGGTGCCTGAACTGGCCTTGCCCTGTAGTCAGACTGATTAATATCTTAAATATCACTATAGAACCTTCATCCAGCAACTGATGGAAACAGAGGCAGAGACCCTCATCAGAGTACTGGACTGAGCTTCCAAAGTCCAGTTGAAGAATGGGAGGAATGAGATTATGAGCAAAGAGATCAAGAATATGATGGGTACACCCACTGAAACAGTCTACCTGAGCTAATGGGAGCTCACCAACACCAGCTAGACTGGGAAGGCACAAGCATAGGACCAAACTAGTCCCTCTGAATTTGGTTGACAGTTGCATGGCTGGGGCAGACTTAGGGCCACTGGCAATGGCACCAGGATTTATCCTTAATACTTGTACTGGATATTTATAAACCTATTCTCTTTGAATGGATACCTTGCTCAGCCTAGATATAGTGGGGAGGGCCTTGGACCTTCCCCAAAGCAATGTGCCTTACCCTCTCTTAAGACTGGAAGGAGGTGGAATCAGAGAGTATGTGGAGGGAATGGGAGGAGAGGAGGGAAGAGGAGCTTGGATTGGTATGTATAATGAAAAAAGATACCTTGTTTTATTTTACAAAAATAATTAATTAAATAAAATTCTTCCAGAATGATTTGTTATGTTATCTGCAGAAAAATTTGGTGGTCTGGATTTATTCACTCTGAATTGTTAGTTGGGGTCTCAGGTCTTAAATGACTGTTGAAGGAATAATTATTGCCATTTGTGCCTTCAATCTTCACTATCCATCACAGGAAGAGGAAGCAATGCTGCTGGGTCTATGTAATGAGAAACTGAATAAAAGTATACAACTTCAAAATAAAGCATGGGAGATGTGTTAGCAAGACAGCACTTGTAGATAGCCCTGATTTTGTTCCCAGTACTCATATGGCAGGTCACAACATTCTTTATCTCTAGTTTTAGGGATCTGATGCCCACTTCTGGCCTCTGTAGGTACAAAGCTCACTCAGGTTATATACAAAATACACGTAATATAGACACTAATACACATACAATAAGTAAATATTTTTAAGTCACACATAGGTGAAGAACATATAGCCTATAAATTGAGTTGTTAGACAGTTTTACTAGATGGAGAACAAATATTTTGGAGGATTGTAAAATATTATTTTAGGTTAATTTCCAGTATTTCTGAGCCATCTCTCCAGCCCCAAAATCATGATCTTTGTAATGACAAAAATCTTAATAAATCTGGTTTATTTGGAAATATGAGGCTATTAAAAATGCAGAACACATGCAGTTTTGTTTTATAAGAAACTATGTATGAAAGAAACACCAAAATACAAATATAGAGCATATAGTCATGTGCTACATAATCCAATATTTGTGAGGATTGAACCACACATGTTATGGTGCTCCATAAGACTATTATTGAACTGAACTACTTCTGTTGCCTAATGACGTCCTAGCCACCATAACTACATAGCACAACATATTACTCAGATTTCTGTGGTGATAGTACCAATTCCAGAGAAGTATAATAGATGCAACTATATACAGCCTATAATAAATAATGATAACTACTAACAACTTATAGATGCTCTTTCATATACTTTTGCTGTTTTTAGGATTTCTGTTCTACTTATAACAACAAAAGCTTTACTGAAGAAAGTAAGAGTATAATATGATTAACCAATTAATTCAGTGTGGAAGAATTAATGTCTATTTATATATCTGAATAAAAAATATCTATTTATTTATATATTTATTATTTAGATATAGTTATATATATTTATATATATTTATGTATTTATATCTCAAAAATCCAATTATTTTGTAGTTATAGGATAAGTAACTTATTATAGAATTATATATATATAACATATACTTACATAATAAAAATTTATAATGTATACTATATTTGATTACTATGTGATTATAGAATATGATATCATATATTGTGTAATTAATCACATCTTCTTTAACACCAAAAGTGTATTCTTATAATATTGTATTTTATTAATAAAATACAGTTTTATTGTTAAAATATAGTTTTCAGGGCACTGAGACATTTTATAGTCACTCATGCAATCCAAAAAATAGAGCTAGTTTTCCAACCCATTCTAGAGCTATTTTTCCAATCCATTCTAAATCATACTTTAGTGGACTGAGACTCAGAACAAATTTGTCAGACTCAGACAAATTTGAAGACATTGATGAGATATCTAAAGCTAACAACTTTCTCTATGTTTAGCATTCTATGCAATAATGGCCAATTTGGTATTTCACTAAAATTCAACTATTATTTAATCATATGATGATAACTTCAGCACATCACAGTTCATTCATTTATTAATACCTTTGTATGTAAAATATATCTTCCCTCTTCACAGTGCCTTCTACAATCTTGCTTCAGATAGCCAGTCCTACCTCTTCTTCATTTTGATACATAGAAGCAGAATCAATATGCCGGAAACCAGCATCTATAGCTATTTTGGTGGCTTCTGTAACTTTAGTTTTGGGTACCTATAAGATCAACAGAAAGCAGTATTTAGAGATAGATATGACCTAGTATTTTTAAGGCACAAGAACAAAACATCTTCAGCATCAAGCTTCCACATGTCTTCAGTGAGGTGTCCATTTGTAGTAAAGAATCCTACCAAGTCTGTCTAGACCTCTTCCACTGAGTCACAAGAGTAGGGTAGCCTGGGAACCAGTCAATTTGTCCAGTCAATTACATATACTTGGCATTAGGGTTCCTACTGACACCTCAGGAACTGATATGTGCTAGAAGGATGCTTATGTTTATGACACCATAAAATTTATCAAGAAAAAGGGCAAGTAACCACATAAAGGAAAAACACTATAGAATCTTCTATGAGTTTTCTCCCAGGGAAGTGAAAAAGAATACATCAAAATTTCTAACACTGAATTTACAAAATAAAATCATTTAAATAGAAACTATTTAGCCTCCATTACTAGGCAGTTAATTTGTAGCTTGATAAACCACCCCTAGTGCATCCCAGATGAAAGAATGCACACATGAGTCCTACTGTTTACATAGACAGTTCATGGAAAGTTTTCCCGTTATGAAATGGGAAGATTTCAACATTCCCAGGGATCATCTAAGGTTCAATTTCTCAACAAAAATTTGAGGAGATAAAAGTATGTTATACATTATTTTTACACAGGCATTTTCTTTGCATAACAATACTAAAAACTATCATCAAGATGTGTACTCAAAAGCACAAATCCATGCCGAGGAAATAAAGGACATCATACAGTAAAATAGTCAGGTGCATGTCCTCATTTAAGTTACAATTTCTTTGTGTGTGGGAATTGTGGCTCAAGGAAAACAAGTTTTTGTTTTACTGGCTAAATTTTATGAAAATCTATAACTGCATTAAAGGAAGAAAATGAAATACTGATGTAGTAAACATTTGAGAAAGTGTATATTGCTGTGTAAAATTGAGGGGAAAACAGGAAAAAGTAGATATTTTCCCCAATTTCATTGCCTTAGTTAGAGTTTCTATTTCTGTGATAAAACACCATGACCAAAAGCAACTTGTGGATGAAAAGGTTTCTTTCACCTTTTAACTGTCAGATCACACTTCCTCACTCATGGAAGTCAGGGAGAAACGCTAGGAAGGTGTCTCGAGGCAGGAGCTAATTTAGAGGCCATGAAGGATTATTGTTTGCTGGCTTGCTCCTTTTGACTTGCTCAGCCTGCTTTCTTATCCACCCAGGATGGCACCACCCACAGTAGGCTAGGCCCTCTCACTCAATCACTACTTTAGAAAGTTCTCTAAAGTTAAATCTTATGGAGGCATTTTCCTAATTAACGTTCTCTTCTCTCAAATGAATTTAGCTGGTGTCAAGTTGACATAAACCTATCCAGCACATAAACAAGAACAGCACAGTTTTAAACTACAAATATATAAACACACATCTCAACAAAGGAACCAGAAGTGGCCAACAAGCACTTTTTAAAATTTTAATTGTCATCAGAGAGGCTCCATTCTGCAACTGGTAAGGAGAAGAAGCAGAGACCCACTGCCAAACATTAGGCCCAGCTGAGAGAATCCTGCTGAAGAAAGGGAAGAAAGATTGTAAAAGACAAGGGATCAAGGGCATCACAAGAAAACCCACAGAATAAACTGCCCTTGTCACAAAGGAGCTCACACTGTGTGAACTACCAGGGGGCTGCATGGGACTGACCTAGGCCCTCTGCATATACGTGACAGTTCTGTAGCTTGGTCTTCTTATGGGACTCCTAAAAGTCGAATCAGGGGCTGTCTCTAACTATTTGGCTGTCATTTGGGACCCTATTCCTCATATTGGGTCCCCTTGCCCAGTCTTAAGACATGGAGAGGTGCTTAGTCTTACTGCAACTTGATATGCCATGATTTGTTGATAGCCATGGGAATCTTACTCTTTTCTGAACAGAGATGGAGGAGGAGTGAACTGGGTGGGTCAGAGGGTTGTTTTTGTAAGGGAATGTAATGAGGGAAGAAAGAGGATATGGCAGTCAGGATGTTAAATAAACAAATTTAAAATAAAAAAAAACATGCTCAGAACTCAGTACCATTGATCCTCATGCAGTGCTCTTGAAGGCTTGATTTCATTCTATCTCCCTAATTAGGATAGAAGAAAATGGAAGGACAAACTACTGCCCTCAAATTCTGCAGCAAAACTCATGTATCAGTCCTAATGCTGAGTGTATTCTGCCTTGTTCTCACATAATGAATAGTTCTACCAAGGCAAAACAAAGAAGCAGGTTAGCCCCACAGAATTATATCAGAACTCAATGACTGCACATACCATATCAATCCCACTTAGCCAAGCCAAGCACTCTTTTTTTGTTGAACCCTCAGCCCCTTCTACTACCATTACCTCTTGAGGTGCATAGGTACCAAAGCCCAGTACAGGAATAAAGTGACCATCACTTAGTCACACTATCTGCTCTTTAGAATTCATGCTTCTCTGTCCTCAAACAAAGAAGATACTACTTCTGTCTTCATAGGATTGCAAATAAATGCTCCGCCCAGCCGCATCTATCTTGTAATGAGTAACTAATATGAAAGGAAAATAAAATATTTTCTCCGTTGTACTGGGAATGGGTGGGGATGGGAACAGAAGTGGTCAAGTGATTGGGAGGGGGGAGAGAGAGTACTGAAAGAGAGGACTGGAAAAGTGGGTCATTTCAGGGGTGAGGTAGAAGCATAGTGTAATAGAAACTCCCTTGAATCTTCAAGGATGAACCTAGCTATGACTCCTAGCAATGCAATATATGAAATCTTTACTGGCCATTTTGTGTAACAAGACAAGTTTTCCAGTAGAAGAACTGGGACATCAACCCAGCCACAAAAAAATATGACTCACAATTTATTTTTCCTGCAAGATATGTTGGGGCAATGGAAGTTCAGAGACCTTTTGAGAATGGCCAATCAATGATTGGTCAAACCTTAGACCCAAATAACAAGAGGAATGCCAAGCCCAACATTGCCTAAATGGTCAGGGTCCAGAAGCTGGATGGCTCAGAGACATAGGACTGAACCAAACACAACTAAAAAACAACAAAAACTGATCAATCCATTTCTAAAATCTCGCTATACTTATAGAGCTATGCCTGGTCCAAATGTCATCAGAGAGGCTTCCTCAGCAACTTATGGGAGTAGATACAGAGATTCATAGGCAGACATTAAGCAGAGGTTGGGAACTCGGCAGAAAACAGGGAGGAAGGATTGTAGGAGACAGAGGGTATGGAATAACAGGAAAATATAACCCACGGAATCAACAAAGCAGGGCTCATAGGGGCTAACAGAGGCTGAATCAGTAATCACAAAGTGCAAGAGTCTGAACTAGGTTATCTTCATACAGGCTATGGTTGTTTTTGTTGGACTCCTAATGGTAGGAGTGGGGTTATTCCTCCTACTGAGTTGTCCCATCCAGCTTTGAAATGAGGATTTATAACTAGTCTTATTGCACCATGCTATGCGATGTTCAATTGATATCACTGGGAAGCCTGCTCTTTTCAGAAAGGAAACAGAGGAGCAATGGATTAGGAATAGGTGAAGTCAGGATCTTGAAGGAGAGGAGAGAAGTTTTGGTTGGGATATACTGTATGAGAGAAAAAAAATGAAAAAGAAAATGACACTAATTTTGACAAAGGAAATGGATGGGAGAACTGATTATAATACATTACAGACTCAAAATCTAAATTTATAAATAAATCATTGATGCATCTTTGACCTAGCACAGTAGGGGTAACAAACCAATATCTAATTTGACTTAAGGCCACCTCCATGAGATGGAACTCCTACCCAACACTGCTTGGGTGACCACGAAACAAAGACCAGATAACCCAGATACTTAGTATAAGACCAAATACCTCTGGGTTTAAAAAGTAAAAAGTAGTGATAAAATTACTCCTAATGATATTCTGCTGTACTCATAGATCATTGCATAATTCAGCCAATATCAAAAGAACTTCCTCCTACAGCAGATGGGAACAAATACAGAGATCTGTACCTAGACAATACTCAGAGAGAAAGAGATCTTGGAACACACAGCCCTAAATGGGATGTCTCCATCAAATCCATCCTCTCTGAGCTCATGGAATCATGAGGAAGTGGAGACTGAATATAAGAGCCAGAAGGGATGGAGAAGAAAGAGTCCCTCTAAATCCGCTGAGCAATGCTCATACCATCTCACAGAAACTGAAGGAGCAGACAACTTCATCAGGTCCTCTACATATATATATATCCATCTTCCAGGTTGATTTTTGGGGACTCCTGAGTATGTGAACAAGTAGGTCTCTGGTTCTTGTGCCTCCTCTTGGGGTTTGCCTTGTTCAACTTCAATGTGATGGGTTTTGTTTGGTTTTATATTTTATTTTGTTATTTTTTATCTTTTAGAAGCCTGCTTTTTTCTAATTAGAGACAGAAAGGGGGTGGATACAGATGGGAATGGAGGAGAGAAGGAACTGGGAGGAGTAGAGGAAGAGAAAACTCTAATCAGATATATTGTATGAGAAAAAAAATCTATTTTCAATGACAGGGAAAAATAGTAAGAACATCAAAGAACATCCAAAAATAAAAATGTAAGTATTTTTAAAAAGTAATTGTTAACTTAGGAAAAAATAAAGAAAAGACAAATAAGAGGACTTGGAGTTTAGAGAGGAGTAGAGGAGTGGGGTTGATCTGGGAGGGGTCTGCGAAGAAATGAGGAATGAATATGATCAAAATACATTGCATGCATGTGTGAAATTAACAAAGAAATAATTTAAAATATTTTATTGGATTTAAAAGATTAACTATCACATTTCTAGTCATTACTTTATCTTATTTTAAATCTAAACTTTGTCTCTTTCTTCCTCATTCATTATTTATATTTATCTTTATATATATTTAATTTTCTCTTTAAAACAATTGATAGTCATGTCTTTTTATAATCTATCCTGTAATCCATCTTAAGTGCTATGCTTATATATTTTATATTTGAAGTTATTTTAGGCTATAATTGAAATAATACTTATGACTGTTGTTTCTATTTTACTTCTTATGGTATTGTTTTTTTACTCCTCTTTTTATCTTCTATTTTCCTCTGTATTCTTGGGTTCTAAGTAAATATTTTCCTTGCTTCTATCATTTTCTACTATGTTATGGGAATTCTGTCACCCACCCATTATCCAGCTGAGAAGAACATTTTGGTTCAAGAAACAGAGTTTTCTTTCATTGGGGATGTACATGACCCAGTAAAAGGTGGACGCTTTGGAGGAGAAACAAGAGACGGCAGGTGTAAGCTGTTGCTTGAGTCCCTGTTCAGGCTCCCCATTTACTCTTTAGTATTTGTACACAGATTTTACACTTTAATAAGCAGGAAAATGAATTCTTTAATGTCTGATGTCAAACGTGGCCAATAATTAGAGTCTGTCCTTCCAGCATGGCTGCTCTGCAGTCTGGTGGAGAATGAATATTCCCTTACACATTGCGTTCCCACACAGCCACTCTATGGACCAAATGCGCGTAACCCTCCCTGCCTTACGTATTCTGCCTTCCCAGGTGTAGACTCCAGACCCTCAGTTGTGCCACCATACAGGTTCTGCTTGGTGTGCACATGCACAGGAGCAGGATCTGTTCCTGCTACCTTGCACATTTGCTCAGGGTGCCGCTGCTCCCCCACTGCCTTATGGAATAGAATTTGGGTTCTACTCTACACAGGCACTGGGGCATCATCTGATCCAGTCACCTTGATCATTAGCCCAACATGCTAAACCTTAGCTACCTTGGGGCCATGCTGGCTTCACATGGTGGTCAAAGATCCACACATCTGAATACCTTTACACAATCCGGTCCTCCAAGAATCATCTCCCCCTGGTGGTCAAACGCCTTCAATGCATCTACATAACCCCATCTTCCAAGGATGAGAACTGGTAAGATACTTGGGAACTGTTAAGCAGTAAACTTGGCTATTAAACATTTTTTTTTAAAAAAAGAAAGCTGTGTAGGTGACAGTCTTAAAACCTTTCCCATGTTAAGTAATGAAAATATCACAATGCAAACAATTATGACTCAATTTACTGCTAGTATGGTTGGGATGTGAATAAAATAAATTAGGAGATAAACAACTTGGCTGGGACTGATATAATGTCAATCATAATGAAAATCGGGCTGGTATTTCATATTTTATCATTAAAATTGGTTTGATAAGTATATAAGACGTTGACTGATAATACGGAGGCCTTGCAAACAATTACTAAGGAGAGCAATACTGTAGAGGACCGAATTCGAACTGCATAGAAACTCTGTGCAGGGGTGACTAGAGGTAACATTCTCACTTACAGGCTTGGCAAACCACGTTGGGAGGAGGCAAACCTCCCCCATCAGTAGAGTGCCTTGCCAGTGGCCAGTCCTTGAGAACACAGATGTGCACTGTAGTTCAAAGGCTCTGATTACGTTGTGGTTTACCTTCTGATGAGGTGTTTTTACATATTATATTACAACAAGAGTTTTTCCCATAACACCGAGCTTTTTGTTTAGATTAGTTAGGGCACAGAACTCTTGAAATTAGTTGCAACCAAGTGACTAGTCTATGAAACTATTTTCATGTATTATGGGAACCTAGTTTGAATCATGACTTGAGTATTATAAAAGAGCACTGACTTTGCAATAAAGTATGCAGTTGTATCTCCTACTCTGCATCCCCTGTGTCCTGATTTCTGCGGCATTACCCAGGGTCATCCATAACCGAGGAGGTTGGGGAAGGGTCCCCAACACAATACAA
The DNA here is from genome assembly GCF_903992535.2 of Arvicola amphibius. Taxonomy (NCBI): domain Eukaryota; kingdom Metazoa; phylum Chordata; class Mammalia; order Rodentia; family Cricetidae; genus Arvicola; species Arvicola amphibius. The sequence continues at coordinate 108,910,250 of NC_052052.2, read as the reverse complement.
TATTCACCAATAAGATAAAAGCTTTAGGAATATTTACTGATAAAGAGAACAAAAGGATAATGATAATATGAAAACCTTAGAAAAACATGATTCAAAAGATACAAGTCTTAGAAAAGGCCACTATTGATAATATGCAAACCCTGCAAATGATTACAGAAAAATGATACCATTTTGACTGATAAATTACAAGCCTTAGAACAATTTATTAAATCAGATAATAAATATATTTAGACACAGATGGAAGAATTTAGAGAACCAACCTCATAATTACATTATGAAATTTCAGAGGAGCAGCCCAAGATTATTTTAAAAAAACAACCTTAATTTATCCAGTTACCATTCAAGAATCATCAATAGATGAAAGATATCCACAAGGCTATGCAGATGTTAACTGGGAACATACAGAAATGTTAGATTTGAAGACATTTAAAGAAACAATAGTCTCATATGTTTTGCATCCACCTTTTGTGAGGAAGATGTTAAATTCATGGGTCACTCCAAGCAGAATTATTCCAAAAGACTGGAAAGATTTAGTTACAGCAGTATTGGGATCTGCTCCTCAGTTACAATGGAATATGTGGTGAAGAG